>NC_089257.1:35197839-35500339 GCF_963930625.1 Muntiacus reevesi
TTCCTGCTAATGATGCATAATCATGAGGAAATGTCAGACGAATTCCTACTGGTCTAGAAAATCACTCCCCAAATGTCAAAGTCTTAAAAGTCAAAAGTTGAGGAACTTTTCCAGACTGAGGGAGGCTAAAGAGACGTGACATCTAAATACAGCGAGTGTGTCTGAACTGGGTCCTCCAACTATACAAGACACTACCGGGGCAATTGGCCACTTGAAGGAGGTTTGAGGAGTAAATGGTAGCGATGACTCCCTGTTAGCCTCTTGGTGTTGCTGGTTGTATTACAGAGGAGACAGTCTTCGTAGGAAATAGTACAGACTCAGGGGGTGATGGGAAACCAGGTCCACAACTCACGTTCAAAAGGTTCAAGGGAAGGGAAGTTCTTTGTAATGTACTTGCCACTTCTCTGTGTTTGTGCTTGTTTCAAATTAAAAAGAAAAACTTAAGAGACACAATCAAACGCAATGTCTGGACCTTACTTTGGATCCTTATTCAAGCAAATATATATACATAAAGAGAGAAAATATATATAAATGAATATACATATTATATATTTTATATATATGTATATATGTATAGTATATGTAAAAAGACAACCAGTGAAATTTGTTACATTGGTATTTGATTATATTAGAAAATCATTCACTTTTAAGGTGTTAAACTGTTTATTTTTTGCAAAGACTTGCTGAAATATTTACAGGTGAAATTATATGGAGTTTGGTGTCTGTTTCATTAACTTGTGGTTGGGAGTCTAGATGGAGCACAGTTAGCCACAAATCGATAACTGTTGAAGGTGGTCAGGGTTCATGCACTCCACTTTTACTGATGTGTGAAACGTCCTTACTTTCTTTTTAATTTCCAAAGAAAATGTAATAAAAAGCTCATGCAGTAAATATGGGGCAAAGCTGGGTGATGTGCTCATAATGTCTATTATGTTCTTTGCTCTATTTTTTTTTTTTGGTGGGAAATTTATTTTTTATCTATCTATCTATCTATATATATATATATATTTTCCCATTTATTTTTATTAGTTGGGGGAGGGGAACACATGTAAATCTTTACTCTATTTTTTTTTTTTTTAATATTATTTTATTAGTTGGAAGCCAATCACTTTACAACATTTCAGTGGGTTTTGTCATACATTGGCATGAATCAGCCATATAGTTACACGTATTCCCCATCCCGATCCCCCCTCCCACCTCCCTCCCCACCCGACTCCTCAGGGTCCTCCCAGTGCACCAGGCCCGAGCACCTGACTCATGTATCCCACCTGGGCTGGTGGTCCGTTTCACCATAGATAGTATACATGCTGTTCTTTCAAAACATCCCACCCTCACGTTCTCCCCCAGAGTTCAAAAGTCTGTTCTGTACTTCTGTGTCTCTTTTTCTGTTTTGCATATAGGGTTATCGCCACCATCTATCTAAATTCCGTATATATGTGTTAGTATACTGTAATGTTCTTTATCTTTCTGGCTTACTTCACTCTGTATAATGGGCTCCAGTTTCATCCATCTCATTAG
Organism: Muntiacus reevesi; assembly: GCF_963930625.1. Classification (NCBI taxonomy): domain Eukaryota; kingdom Metazoa; phylum Chordata; class Mammalia; order Artiodactyla; family Cervidae; genus Muntiacus; species Muntiacus reevesi. The sequence goes on from NC_089257.1 coordinate 35,199,358, forward strand.
AACTGATTCAAATGAATTCTTTTTAACGGCTGAGTAATATTCCATGGTGTATATGTACCACAGCTTCCTTATCCATTCATCTGCTGATGGGCATCTGGGTTGCTTCCATGTCCTGGCTATTATAAACAGTGCTGCGATGAACATTGGGGTGCACGTGTCTCTTTCAGATCTGGATTCCTCAGTGTGTATGCCTAGAAGTGGTATTGCTGGGTCATATGGCAGTTCTATTTCCAGTTTTTTAAGAAATCTCCACACTGTTCTCCATAGCGGCTGTACTAGTTTGCATTCCCACCAACAGTGTAAGAGGGTTCCCTTTTCTCCACACCCTCTCCAGCATTTATTGCTTGTAGACTTTTGGATAGCAGCCATCCTGACTGGCGTGTAATGGTACCTCATTGTGGTTTTGATTTGCATTTCTCTGATGATGAGTGATGTTGAGCATCTTTTCATGTGTTTGTTAGCCATCTGTATGTCTTCTTTGGAGAAATGTCTGTTTAGTTCTTTGGCCCATTTTTTGATTGGGTCGTTTATTTTTCTGGAATTGAGCTTCAGGAGTTGCTTGTATATTTTTGAGATTAATCCTTTGTCTGTTTCCTCATTTGTTATTATTTTCTCCCAATCTGAGGGCTGTCTTTTCACCTTACTTATAGTTTCCTTTGTTGTGCAAAAGCTTTTAATTTTCATTAGGTCCCATTTGTTTATTTTTGCTTTTATTTCCAATATTCTGGGAGGTGGGTCATAGAAGATCTTGCTGTGATTTATGTCGGAGAGTGTTTTGCCTATGTTCTCCTCTAGGAGTTTTATAGTTTCTGGTCTTACATTTAGATCTTTAATCCATTTTGAGTTTATTTTTGTGTATGGTGTTAGAAAGTGTTCTAGTTTCATTCTTTTACAAGTGGTTGACCAGTGTAAATCTTTACTCTATTTTTACAGTATCTGTTTAATCCCCTTCTTGAAAACACTGTGTGTTGGTGACTGTAATCCCACAGGTGCTGTGATCCATGGTTAGTGGGAGTGTAAATAATGGCTACAATTCTTTGAAGGTAGTTTGTTTAAAGAAGTATAATTTTTAAAAATTATTTATTTATATATTTTTGACTGCCTTGGGTCTTATTTGCAGTGCACAGGCTTATTTGCCCACAAGGCATGTGGGATCCTAGTTTCTCAACCAGGGATAGAACCTGCGTCCCCTTCATTGGAAGGCAGATTCTTACCCACTGAACCACCAGGGAAGTCCCTAGAATTTTTTTTTTAAATGATCTGTTGAAAGTATCATTGGACCTCAAGAAATTGATTGACTAGATTAGAGTACTTTTCTAAAATGGGATACACTGTGAACATTTTTTTAATGAAGCAGTTCTATTTTTTTTTTTTTCTTTGCCCAGCATTCTGATGACTATTTGATTCAGGTCACTGACTGGGCAATCATGATTGCAATAGACCCAGCCATGGGGTCTTCGTCTTCCAGAGTCAGTGGGTTGTCAGTTTGATTTTTATGACATGAAAATGTATTGAACATATACCTAAGTGAAAAAGTCAAATGGCTGAATAGTGTATGAAGAATGATTTCACCATAGTGAAGTGAAGTGCAAATAGCTCAGTCATGTCCAGCTCTTTGCAACCCCATGCACTACACAGTCCACGGAATTCTCCAGGCCAGAATACTGGAGTGGGTAGTCTTTCTCTTCTCCAGGGATTTCATCATAATGTAGACATAAATACACTGTATGGATATTGCTATTTACACTTAAAAATTTTTATGACTATATCCCTAACTTTTAAATTTTTACTATGCAAATATTTATACAAATTTTAAAGTAAATTGTTCAGATTCAGATTAATAGTGATACTATTATTTTAAGAGAACTTTAATATAAATGGGCAGGGATAAGGAGTTTTTAAATGACCTTTAATAAATATCAAAAGCTATAGTGAAGACGTTCCAGAAGAAGAAAGTACAGATGGGGAAGTTTTGCTGTACCAGATATTAAACAAGGGCATGTTCAGCTGCTCAGTTGTGCCTGACTCTTTGCAACCCCATGGACTGTAGATGCTAGGCCTTTCTGTCCATGGAATTTCCCAGGCAAGATTACTGGAAAGGGTTGCCATTTCCTATTCCAAGGGATCTTCCAGGGATCGAAATCTCGTCTCTTGCACCTCCTGCTTTGGCAGGTGGATTCTTTACCAGGGAGCCACCTGGGAATCCCTACCAGATATTAAGACTTACCCTAAAACAACAGTAATTAACACTGTAAGATATTGTTTCAGAGTTAAATATGAGACAGAGACAGTGCTGCAGAGTGAAAAAGGATACTGAGTGGTTGCTTATCTATATTTTTAAAACTAGTGCCCTACCTCACACCCTCCACAAAAGTCAATTCCAGATGAATTAAAGATGCATGTGAAAGGTAGCATTTAAAAATTTTGGAAACACATAGGAACCTCTCTCATGACCTTGGGATGAAACAAGGATTTTTAGAAGTAGACAACAAAAGCACAGAGATAAAGGAAAAGATGGATAAATTTGACAACGTTAAAACTAAGACCTTCTATTCTTTAAAAGATACCACAGAGAACATGAAAAGATAAGCCTTTAACTAGAAAACATGCTTGCAAAATACATAGCAAATTTGTTGGTAGGCCAATCCTTTCTATTTTTATATCTATATATATGTTCATGACTTCCCAAAACAGCAGTGAGACAACCAAATATTCCTATAGAAGGTCCATCTACTCCTTCACATATACACCTTATGATGTGACCCTCACTCCGTTGAAGCAGCCCCCACTGAAGACTCATTCTGACTGGGAGAAGTTTTCCCTCCTGGAGCTGAGACTTGAGCTCTTCTCTCCCACAAGTTCTAGTCTGCCTGCTTCCTAAGGAAGCCAAGGGCGACACCAGGCAGACCTCAGCTATAGGAGTCTGCCAAGGCAGCCATAACAAAGGACCACAAACTAGATGACTTAAAACAACAGAAAGGTATTATCTCACAGTTCTGGAGGCTAGAACTATAAAATTTAGGTGCTGGCAGTCGTGCTCCCTCCAAAGCCCTCCAGAGGATGATTCTTCCTTGCCTCTTATAGTTTCCAGTAGTCTCAGCCATTCCTTGGTTTAGGGCAGCATAACTCCAATTTCTGCCTTTGTCTTCACATGACAATCTTTCCTCTTCTTATAAGGACACTAGTTATAGTGGACTAGGGCCCACCTTACAACCTTTTCTTAACTTGACTATATCTGCCAAGACCTGATTTCCAAATAAGGTTACATTGACAGGTACGAGGGTTATATCTTCAACAGATCTTTTGGGGAAACACAATTCAATCCATAGCATAACATCAGCCTCATTTCTGTCTTCCTGATCAGGTCTCTGTGTTCCAGGACCTAGGGCTCCCACAGCCAGAGGGAGAAGGAGAGAGCTCTGTATATGAGTGCATCCAGGGCCCATTCAATCCACAGGCCAGCCTCCATGTTGGCCCCACAAGAGCCAGCAGGATGCAAAGGACAGTCTTAGAGCTGCGTAACATATGATTCAATCCTAGATCTATCATCGCAGGTCATGAAACCTTGAGATTTCATGCCCATACTGAGCCTCAGTTTCTTCATCTGGAAAATGGGAAGTGATAACATACACCTTGAAAGCCTGTGAGGGTCAACTGGGATGACTCTGTCTGTGGAAGTTTCTGGCATGTACCAGACACTTGGTTGACTCTCAGTAAATGTTAGTGCTCTCTCCCCCAGGTTCCAAGAGCTCCTCAAGGAGAGAGGAAGCCCCGCCCTGCCACCCAGTCACTTGTAAGCCCCTCAAGGGCAGAGTCGTGTCCTGAATAATTCATACTTATACCCCTCAAGCATGGTCTCTGCAGGCGTCCAGTCGTATCATCATGTCTGAGATGAGCGACCCCTGGGAAAGGGCAGTCTGACACCAAGAGAAAGCCAGTCACCACTGGGAAAGTCGTGGGAGTCGCCACACTCATGTCACAAAGCAAAGCCTTGACCCTGAAAAAAGGAGCCAAGAGGACAGAAACACGTCTTCTCAGTGGGCGGCCAGGCCTGTTCTCGTTCCCTTTCCCCCTCTTTGGAGTCTGGCCCCATTGAGATTTGGGAATGTTTATTTTCTTTGGTGGGAAAACAGAGTAGGATAAAATATTTCCTTGCGTCTGGAGAGCTATTTTGAGCCGGGCCAGCCTGGTGATGCTCCTGGTGATGGACGCTGGCTGACCCGGACTGGGCCCCAGCCTTCCGGTCTCTCTCCCTCCCAGGCCCCAGAGTCCTGGCAGCAACGTAGCCTGTGGGAGCCTGGGTTCCAACTCCTGCCCAGTGACTCATCCCAGGGGGGTCTCGGGGAAGCCTTTGGCGGTCCTTGGACCTTGTCTCCCAAAGGGGAGACTGAGGTCTGTGCTGCCCCCTCCTGGGGATTTTGACAGGGAACTCGGGCTGTGGACATGAACATGCCATAAAGATACTTAGGATGTAGACAAACAGGAGCGCTACACAGCCTGGGAAGTTCAAGATCCCAGGGCGGGAAAGGACCTCCTCGGAGGCTCCAGGTGTAGCAGTGCCCCTTCCACATATCTCCACTCAGTGGCCGCTGTGTCCTTCTGGAGACCCAGTCTGATCTGGCCCCAAATCTGGCAAATCCTTACCAGCTCCCACTGCTCACAGCGAGAAGTTCCACTCCATCTGTGATCAACAGGCCCCACCAACGCTGGATGCCCCTCCTCTGCCTGCCCCAGCCTCCTCTTTCTTTGTGCTCTGAAACCAGGCTGGCCTCTATCCACTCCTCAAACTGCTGACAAGTCAGTCAGGAGTTTCACAGGCTTCATTTCTTTTCCATCCTCACCATGACCTTCAGGCAAGTGCCTTCCAGGGCCAAGGGTTGGGAGGAAGAGATGTTTGTGAATATGCCTGCCACACAATAGGACCTTAATAAATGTTGTGTTTCTTCCTTCCTTCTTAACACACACCCTGTTTTTTCTTCTTTTTTTAAAAAAACCCCAATGGCATCACATAAATCTTACTGCAGAAGTTGCTGTTGTCGGGTGGGAGTTGAGGGCAGGAAAGCCCAGGTGGCCCCACTCCAGAGACAAGAACCAGGCCTCGGGACGAGGGGCTCCTGGGAGTCTGCTCTCTAAGGCTTCCCAGCCTTCACCGTGGAGCTGGGAAGCTGTGTAACAAGCTCCTCACATCCTCAACAGAGATGGGGCTCTGGCTCCTATGAAAGGCTGGAGGAGGGTCTTCATGAGGCAAGTCCCAGCTGGAGGAAGGAACAACTTGAGACTTCTTGCTTCTGAAGGTGAAGCAGGAGTGAATGGAGGGGAGAGCCTCAGAGAAGAGAGGAGGTGGTCCCCGGGCGGAGTGTCAGGAACCTCTGGACAGCCCCAGGGTGGGGGTTTGCTGGGGTGAAGGGATGGAGACATCTCAGAGCCTCAGATACTTAACAAAGGCCATGTCAGAAGCTCTTAGGGCTTATTCTTAAAAAGTGGCTTGTTCTTAAAAGTGGTCCAAGGGCGTTTTTTTGAGAAACCTCCGTACCTTGAGAGCGAACTGGAGGAGGAAGTGAATGTGCAGGCTGAAGTGCATAAGAAGAAAGATGAGGCAGAGGTCCAAGTAAACTTGTACATCTTGGAAGCCACAGAAGCAGAAACAAGGGAAGCCAGAGGCCAGGGACCCTGGTACAAACTGTTTGACTGCATTCCTACCATCTAGAACTTGTTTCAATGGAACATCTATCTGGAACATCTGTGGCCATTCTGATTGCCTCGACCACCTTTGAGAGACCCACCATGCTCGTATCAAAGCAGTCCCTTTTGGTCCTTTGCCCTGGACTTGTGATATTATGGACTAGTTCTCTTGTCAGCTGTGGCTGAATGTAACATGTACAGTAAATTGTTTCTTCTGCTATCTTAGCTGAAGAAAAAGAAAAGTGGTCCAAGGGCCAGCAGCATCAGCAGACTCTGGAAGTTTGTTAGAAATGCCATCTCTGAGGCCCTGCCCCAGACCTGCTGAATCAGAATCTGCCTATTAACAAAATGACAGCGATTCACCAGCACACGAAAGTATAAGAAGCGCTCTTGATGGTGATGCCCCCACGTTATAATAAAGAATGGCCTTGAGAGGAGAAATCCCATCCCAGTTTCTCACATTAAGTCAGTGACAGCCTAAGCCTGGAGCCCGGCTCTCCCGGCCTCGTCTTGGGCTAGCTCTGCTTCATCCCGGTCCCCCATGCAGGAAGTTATCCCTTCTACCCGAGTGTGAGAATAGGGAGAAGAGCTTTGGTTGGGGAAACAGGGACCTGGAGGCTGAGCCTGGCTCTGTTAACAGCTCCAGGTGTAACCTGCCTCTTCGGGCCTCAGTTTCCCCTGTGGTTCTCTGAGATGGGCTGGAGTAGGCAATAAAATTGGGTGGTGTAATCAATCACATTCATTTCCTTACAGCTGCCTGGTGAAGCAGGCAGGTCAAGGCGTATTCTGGGGCTTCCCTGTTGGCTCAGTGATAACGAATCCGCCTGCTAGTTCAGGAGATAGGGGATTGATCCCTGGTCTGGGAGAACCACACAGGCTGCAGAGCAACAGCCCATGCGCCACAACTACTGAGCCTGTGCTCTGGAGCCCTCCCAGCACAACTGTTGAAGCCCATGTGCCCTAGATCTTGTGCTCAGCAAAAAGAGAAGCCACAGCAATGAGAAGCCTGCACACCACAACTAGAGAGTAGCCCCTGCTTGCCGCAACTAGAGAAAAGCCTCAGCAGCCATGAAGACCCAGCACGGCCAAAACCAAATAAAAAAATAAAATGATTTAAAAAAAAAAAATTTTACAGATGGGGAAACTGAGGCCTGTTAGGCACTGGCTTCTCCGAAGCTGCCAGCCCTGGCTGCTTTATGCTGTTCTGCCCAGCCCAGCGACCCTGAAAGGTGCCCCTTGGACCCAGCCTTCCTCTCTAATGGTTCTTTCAGCTCCTGTCAGTTATCAGGGGCCCTGGCTCGGCTGACAGCCAGCGTGTCTGCTGCTGATACTCGGATGCCCACATTCCTGGGCTGTGACGGGGAGCACACCCGGAGCCCGGAGCCCGGGCTGGGGGCACCCGGAGGGGCTCCACTTGGCTGCAAGCTCTGGGGCCTGGCTGTCTGGAGAGTGTCAGGATGCAAAGCGCTTTCTCTCCTTCTCAGTGAGGAGGCAGGGGGAGATGTCTCTAGAGGCTGATATGACAGGCGCTGGAGAGGGTACAGGTTCAGCTGGGCCCTGAGGCAAGGCCTGGCCCTCGGAAGACGAGGGGGAGGAAGGGAGGGGGGAACAGGAAGTGTGAGGGGGCAGGAATGAGCTGGGGTCAGCAGCCGATCAAAGGAGAGCCGTCTGAGCAGCAAGACAAAGACCTCAGGCTAGAAAGTCGGACCTAGCTGGATCTGTGTCCAAGCTCTGACATCTCTTAGTTCTGTGACTAGGGGGAAGGCACCCACCACCTCGGACCCTCAGTTTCTTCATCCTTAAAGCCTTAACACAGCCTTGTACATCCATAGCAAGCAGGCAGTGGAGTCCTTCTGAAGCCAAAGACACTCAGGGTTCAGTGTCAGACTAGCATTGCATTTAAAGCCAGCAGAATAATTCATCCTTCTCTTTTTAAAGAAGTCATTTCAATTTAGACATTATTGAAGTTTAATATAGAAAGCAAAGTAGTGTTTGGCAGTGGGGAGAGGAAAGCAGAGGGTGTAGGATTAAGAGGTACAACTATTATGTATAAAATAAGCAAATAAGCTGGGCTTCCCTGGTGTCTCGTGGTAAAGAATCCGCCTGCAATGCAGGAGACACAGGAGACCCAAGTTCAATCCCTGGGTCGGGAAGATTCCCTGGAGGAGGGCATGGCAACCCACTCCAGTATACTTGCCTGGAGAATCCCCAGGGGTGGAGAAGCCTGGTGGGCTACAGTACATAGCGTTGCAAAGAGTGGGCGTCCCCGGTGGCTCAGACAGTAAAGCATCTGCCTGCAATGTGGGAGACCTGGGTTCGATCCCTGGGTCAGGAAGATCCCCTGGAGAAGGAAATGGCAACCCACTCCAGTACTCTTGCCTGGAAAATTCCATGGACAGAGGAACCTTGCAGTCTACAGTCCATGGGGTCGCAAAGAGTTGGACACGACTGAGAAACTTCACTTCATTTCAAGGCTTATGTTGCTGTCAAATTTTGACTAAAACTCAACTTTCGAGTCTAACACCCACTGAGTTGATCCCAATTTGGATTCTAAGGCATCAGTTTCTTCTAGGAAATTTTTCTTTGCTGCTTCTGACACTTCTTGTGCTCATTACTGAGAATGGTTAATGGAAACATCACCAACTTTGAATCATCTTTATATTATCTGCAAGTATGATGCCCTGACAAGCTCTTTCAAGTTTCAAAGTTGCTTCCTTCTTTACTTCTAATTCTTCCTTCAGTTCTGGGATTCCAATTGTATTCTGTGCAAATGTGTCTTTTGTTTACCTTCAAAAGTAACACTGACATATTCTACAGCCACCTTCCTCATAGCGGCTGCCATCTTAGTGGCGTTTTTGAACAATTCATTCTTTGCTTGATTCTGTTGAAAAGAAAAATGAATCTAAATACACTCCAAGTGATGCTCTGAGAATCCACTTTCTCCTCCTGTCACTTCTATCCTCTTCTTAGTTTGGCTCCTCTCACCTCAAATGCCCTGAAAAATTTCTCCAACCCCATGCTATTCAGTTCTTTCTCATTTTCCCTCCCCTCAACCCCAGGACTTTACTATGTGGATCAACTTGGCCTCTTGCCCAGCAACAGAGAAAATAAAGGGGAAAACGCAGGGTCCCTCATACAATTCCCTTGGGCACCATAGATTCTGTGTAGTGATCCCTGTTCCATGCAGATTACTACTATGATTTAAAGCTGTAACAGGACAAAAAAGATTAACATGTGAGCATTCAAGAGCTTGTCCTAACAACTCCTACCCACTAACAAGACTCTACGTTTTCCCTTTCAGTTCTGCCCGTCCTTACCCTATTAAGGAGGGGTCTTGCGATGCCAGGTAGGACCTTTTCCTTTGGGAATGGAGAATAGGGTTGGAGGGTAAGCACAGAGGAACCGGATCAGAGGCCAGCAGGGAGGGGAGCGGGACTTAGGCAAAAGAAGTTAAACCTATTTACTTTTGGGGACTTCCTTGGTAATCCCTGGTTGGGGAACTAAGATTCAAAGTATCAAGGGGCAACTAAACCCATGTGCAAAACTAGAGAAACCAGTATAACACAGTCAATGAACTTGTGCACTCTAGAGCCTGCACAATGCAACACGAAGAGCTCAAGAGCCTGTGCTCTAGTTCAAATGCAGAGGTTTTCTGTTCATCAGGAGGCATCACAGAGTGAAAAGCAAGCCATAAAGTAAGTAAAAACATGTGCAATGCCTTACACCAGAAAAGAAATTACACGCAGAATTTATAAAGAAGTTCTAGGAAATAATGAGAAAAAGATAAAAGTCAAATTGAAAAAAATGACCAAAAATCATGAACAAATACTTCATTAAGAGAAAAGTCAAATGGCCAATAAACATATGAAAATAAACTCAACCTTAATAATAATCAGAAAAGTGAAAGTTAAAAATATGATTACACTCAAAATAATTTGTCATTAAAGAAATACAAATGAAAGCAATAATGACATTCTATTACACACTTAACAGGATGGCTAAAGTCCAAGAACCTGACAATACCAAACGCTGATGAGTATGTGAAGTAATAAGAGCTCTCTTTCATGGCTGGTGGGAATGCAAAATCGTACAGCTACTTTGGCACTTTCTTTTAAGCTAAATATAGACTTACCATACAACCCAGCAATCACACTCCTGGGTACTGACTTAAGTGAATTGAAAATTTAAGTAAATACAAAATCCTTTACATGAATGTTTATTTATGGTAGCTTTATTCATAAATGCTCCAATAGGAAACAACCAAGATGTCCTTCAATAGATGAATAAATAAACTGAATATAACATCAGGGTTCTCCAGAGAAAACAGTATACACACACTGGGCTTAGGAAAGCGTGAACATATACAAAAATATTTCTAGCATAGCAAAAAACTAGAAGCCACCCTCCTTCGGTAGACTGGAAAATAAATTGTGGTATGTTCAGTCAATGGAGTCCTATACAACAGTAATAATGAACAGCCAAATCTGTCATCATAGAAATAGCTTAGAAACAAAGTGTTGAGTAAAAGAAGCAAATCATAGAAGATACAGTCAGTATAACTTCATTTATATAAAGTTCAAAAACAGAAAAATACATTATTTAATCACACACAAGTAGATGTCAAAATATTAAAAAAAAAAAAAAAAAAAAAAGCAAGCGCATAACTATAACAAAAATCAGGAAAGTGGAACTTCCCTGGTGGTCCAGTGGTTAAGAATCCATCTGCCAATGCAGGGGACATGGGTTTGATCCCTGGTCTAGGAGGATCCCACATACCACAAGGCAACTAAGCCCCTGCATCATAACTACTAAAAAGGCCGCATGCTACAGCTACTGAAGCCTACATACCTAAAGCCTGTGCTCTGCAACAAGAGAAGCCACTGCAATGAGAAACCCGTGCACCTCAACTAGAGAGTAGCCTCCATTCGCTGCAACAAGAGAAAGCCTATACACAGCAACAAAGACCCAACACAGCTAAATAAATAAATAAAATTTAAAAAAAAATCAGAAGAGTGGTTTTGTCCTGAGAAGAGGAATATGACAAGAATCACACAGACTTGCAGGGTGACTGGCAAGTTCCCATTTCTTAACTCGGGTGGTAACTACATGAATGTTTGTATTTAGTTGCTCAGTCATATCCAACTCTTTGCAACCCCATGAACCAGGCTCCTCTGTCCATGGAATTCTCCAGCCAAGAAAACTGAAGGGGGTTGCCATTTCCTTCTCCAGGGGATCTTCCCAAACCAAGTACTGAACCTGGGTCTCCTGCATTGCAGGCAGATTCTTTACCATCTGAGCTACCAGGGAAGCGTTATAATTATTCTTTAAACTGTATAAAAATACTATATACTCTCCTGTATATATTATATATTTCTAATTTTAAAAATTGTTAAAGAAAAGTTTAGAACCATCTATTCCTACTGCATTAGTTTCTTTCTAGCGCTAGCACTTGAGCCTGCTAACCTACAGAAAGCAGTCAGCCTGATCCCCTTGGTGTCACTTAGGCATGATCTTCATCCACTCCTTCTACCCTTCATGCCTCGCTCCCTAGTGCCATTATTTCTACCAGCAGTGCGTATTTCTGGTGATTTTCTTTGACCTGGGTAACTCTTATTCAGTTAACAACCATGAGCCAGGCACTGTTCTAAAAACTGCAGATACAGCGGGGTACAAGACAAGAAATCTATTCCTCAAAGAATTTACATTACATTCTAGTGCAGGTAGACATATATGTCAATAAACAAAGAAGGTTGTTTAAGGAACTAAGCTGCATGAAATAGATAAAATAAGATAACATGGAACCAGAAGTAGGATTTTGGCAGGACAATGTGGGAAGGCCTTTCAGAGAAGATGATGCTTGAGATGAAACATGGTTGATGAGAAGAAAGTGGTTCTGTAGAAAAGACTTCAAGATCAAAGTAACAGCAAGTGTAAAGGTCCTGAGACAGGAATCAGTTTGCCATGTCCAGGAACAGAGAGAAGCCCACTGTGGCTGGAGCACAAGAATGAAGAGAAAGAGGAGATGAGCTGGATAGGGTCAGTTGCACCAGGGTTAGGGTTGGGAAGTCATCCTAAGAGCAGTGAGAAGCCATCAGGCATTTGTCTGACACTTAACCCAAGAATTCGTTACAAAATTTAGAACAACTTTTAAAATAACAGCTTAATTGAAATATAATTCACAAGCCACAAAATTCACCCTTTTAAAGTGAAAATTCAATTTTTTTATTCAGAGTTGAACAATCTTCTCCACAAACAATTTTAGAACATTTGCATCATATTTTTTAAAAAGACAAAAACTCTGTACACAATAGCAGTCACTACCCAAAACCCCAAGCACTAGGCAACCATGGATCTACATTCTGTATGAATTTGCCTATTCTGTATACTTCATATGCATGGAATTATACAGTATATGGTGCAGAAGGAAATGGCAACCCAGTCCAGTATTCTTGCCCAGAGAATCCCATGGATAGAGGAGCCCAGCGGGCTACAGTCCATGGGGTCGCAAAGAGTCAGATGTGACTAAGTGACTAAACATAACAACAATACAGTATATGGTGCTTTGTGATTAGTTTCTTTCACTTAGCATAGTGTTTTTGCTTTGGGTTGCCCCATTTTTCAGTGTAAACACTTTCTTTATCTCTTTTCTATTAATTAATAAGAAAGAGATGTTGAAGTCTCTGAACGTAATTGTGAATCGGTTTATTTTTCCTTGCAATTCTAGCAGCTTTTTTCCTCTACTACACTTTGAAATTCTTTTACTACATGCATATGCTTTTAGAACTACGTGCTTTTGATGAGTTTATCTTTCTTAGGGCTTTCCTGGTAGCTCAGTGGTAAAGGATCTGCCAGCCAATGCAGGAGGATGTGAGAGACAGAGGATTGACCCCTGAGTCAGGAAGATCCCCTGGAGGAGGGCATGGCAATCCACTTCAATATTCTTGCCTGGAGAATCCCATGGATAGAGGAGCATGGCAGGCTGCAGTCCATAGGGTTGCAAAGAGCCAGACATGACTGAGCATGCACATGGCATCACTTTCTTATAAAGAAATGGTAGTCTTTATTTCTGATAAAATTCTTTGCTCTGAAATCTACTTTATCTGACACATAGAGCCATTCCAACTCTTTTTGTACTATTGATAGTATAGTATATATATTTTCAATCCATTTACTTTCTAACTAACTTTTAAAAAAATGTGTTTATTTATTTATTGGCTGTACTGAGTCTTCATTGCTACGGGCGGGCTTTCTCTAGTGTGGCGAGCGGGAACTACTCTAGTTGTAGAGCATGGACTTATTGTGGTGGCTTCTCTTGTTGTAGAGCATGGGCTCTAGAACATGAGCTCAGTAGCTGTGGTTCAGGACTTACTTGTCCTGCAGCCTGTGGTATCGTCTCAGACTAGGGATCAAACCCATGTCCCGAGCATTTGCAGATTGGATTCTTAACCACTGGACCAACAGGGAAGTCCCTCCATTTACTTTTTAAAGTTGAAGTATAGTTGAGTTACGATATTATATTAGTTTCGGGTGTACAACATAATGATTCAATATTTTTATAGGTTATACTCCACTTAAAATTATTACAAGATATTGGCTATATTCCATGTTATGTACAATGTGTGTGTGTGTTTAGTCGCTCAGTCATGTCCAATTCTTTTGCTCTATAATTTTGCGTTATTTCATACATAGTAGCTTGTACCTCAATCCACTTACTTTTAAACTATTTATGACTTTTTCCAAGTGAGTTTCTTGGAGGCAGCATGTAGTTGAGTCTTGTTTTTACATTTAATCTAATGCTTTATGCCTTTTAGTTGAGAGTAGATAATTTACATTTAATGTGATTATTTACATGCTGCTGCTGCTGCTGCTAAGTCACGTCAGTCGTGTCCAACTCTGTGCGGCCCCATAGACGGTAGCCCACCAGGCTCCCCCGTCCCTGGGATTCTCCAGGCAAGAACACTGGAGTGGGTTGCCATTTCTTTCTCCAATGCATGAAAGTGAAAAGTGAAAGTGAAGTCGCTCAGTCGTGTCTGACTCTTAGTGACCTCATGGACTGTAGCCTGCAAGGCTCCTCTGTCCACGGGATTCTCCAGGCAAGAGTACTGGAGTGGGTTGTCATTCCTTTCTCCAGGGGATGCTTCTGACCCCAGGATCGATCCTGCATTGCTTATGTCTCCTGTGCTGGCAAGTGAGTTCTTTGCCACTAGTCCATCTGGGCAGCCCAGATTTTTTATGTGGTTAGGGTCAAATCCATTGTCTTGCTATTTGATCTGTCTCTTCTTTGCTCCCCTGTATGCTCATGTGGCTTCCCTCAAGGACGAAATCCCGCATAATCACAGTGCATTGTGAAAAACCATCACTGAAGCTTGCGTTCAGTGGCTACAGAGTTTTAGGTTGACAGGTATTTTCCTTCTGTACTTCCAAGCATCATTCTGTCTTTTTGCTTGAATTGTTTCTTAAGAGAAATCTGTTATTATCCTTATTCTGGTTCCTTTGTGTCTTTTTCCTCACACTAGTGCTTTAAGGTTTCCTTTTCATATTGGTTCTGAGCATTTGACTATGAAATGTCTATGTACACTCTTTCACGTTTCTTGTCCTTGGAGCTCACTGAGATTCCAAGGTGTGTGGGTTTATAGTTTTCATCAAATTTGGGGAAATGTTGGCCATTATTTTCAGGTATTCTTCTGTCTCTTCATCTCTTCTGTTTCTCCAGGGTGCCAAAATACACATATATTTGACTGCTTAAAATTTGCTTAAAATTTGACTGCTTAAAAAAATCAACTGATGCTCTTGTTCATTTTAAGATGTTTTCTTTTCTTCTTACTTTCTGTGTTTCATTGGGGATAATTTCTATTATTGTCATTAAGTACCATAATCTTTTTTCTGAAATGCCTAATCTGCTGTTAATCCTACTCAACATATATCTCAGATATTACAATTTTCACCTCTAAAAGTCTCATTTGCATCTTTATATCTTCAATGTCTCCATTTATTTTTCAATATATATATGTAGTGATAATGATGTTTTTAAATGTTCTTTTTAGTTTTTTTATCTGAGGCAAGCCTGTGTCTGTTTTATTTGATTTTTCTCACTGTAGGTTTTATTTTCCTGCTTATTTGCATTTCTGATCATCTTTATTCAATGCAAGTAATGGTGACTATTACCTTGTTGAATGCTAGATATTTATTTCTATAAAGATTCTTGAGCTTTGTTCTAGGATGCACTTAAATGGGTTTGAAACAGTTTGATTTTCTCGGTGCATTTCTTTTAAGATGTGTCAGGCAGGACAAAAATGGCAATTCATCCAGGACTTATGATTCCCCACGACTGAGGCAAAACTCTTTTGAGCACTCTACCTGCAGCATTGTGAAGTAAGTAGCCTTCCACTCTGGCTGGTGGGAACCAACTGTATTCCTGGCCATGTGTGAGTGACAGCTACTACTTCCTCTAATCCTTCCAGGTGGATCTTTCCCCCATCTTTGATAGTGTCGTCACACACATGCACCAATCAGCATTCAATAAAAGAAGCAGGAGAATATCATCCAGGTCCCTGGGAGATGGTGTGACCTTACTAAGGAACTGGAATGCTCTCTCCATTATGACTGAAGGCAGGCATGTGGGCCCAGATGTAAGTAGGTCATTAGAAATAGTGGGTGGAAGAAGTATCTTAATTTGGGTTCCCCCAGTAGAGCACAAGACGAGGAGTCATCACGTCTAAGTCATTCTTTCAGGAGGGGGCCCCAGGAAACATTATTACAGGAGTCGGGGAGTGAGGCAGGGAGGAGAAGTCAGCAAATAAAGGCAACATTACCAAGCCAGTTACCACTCTGGGTAACTGGGGCTTAACGTGCGGAAGATGCTCTTAAGTTATCCCAAATTAAGAGGTGAGAGAACTGGGTTATTTTTTCATATCCACTCCCATCAGTCCCTGGTTAACTGGAGGGCCGTAAATTTCCCAACATTTCAACACCTGCATGGGGGCAGAGGCAGGTCCCTGTGCCAGAGAAAGCCCTTGGGTGGGCAAAGAGGCTGATGCCAGCAGAAGGAGTCTGGCCAACCAGCCCTGAAATGGAAAGTCTTTAAAGGAGCGGTGCGTGGGATGCCAACAGCATCTCAGTGTACACTGCAGAGGGTCACTGCCACTTCTGAGTTCAGGGTTTAGTCTATACAATACGAGGTGAGGCCATCGTCTGAAGGGGAGATTTGAGGGGAGAGAAAGGGAGACACTCTCAGTCGGGGTGTCCTAAGTGAGATTGCACATTGCACTGTGTGCTCCAGCTGTTGATAAGCCTTTGATTTTAATACAGGCACACACGTGTGTGCACACAAAACCATCTTCCCCAGTGCATCCCCACTGCGCTGAGTCCACGGGGCTGTGGAAGGCACACGGTGCAGATGTGGTGTGGGCAGCAAGAAGCCACAGAAAGAGCATGAAACGTGGAGCCACAAGTCCTGGTTCTGCCTTTTGTGAGCTGTGAGATGTCAGGAATTGGTTTCCCAGTTGGGAAAATGGTGCTAACTTACCTCCCAGGACTATTGTGAGAACGAAGGGAAACAGGGCACGTGAGAGCACTCTGTGAACTTACCCACTATGTGCACGCTGCCAGAGGCCATCAGGTACTTATAAGACACCCCAGAGAAAGACTCACTGAAGATAAGCTTCCCAAGAAAACCCACAGAAGGTTACAAGCAAACCTCCGGTAGGTCAACAAAAGACTTGATATTTAAAGTGTGGTCTGTGGTCCAGCAGCCCTGGCATCACCCAAGAGCTTGTTTCAAATGCAGAACTCAGATGCCAGCCCAGGACTGAGTCCAAATCTACTGACTCAGAAACTGCATTTTAACAAATCCTCACGTAGTTGAAATGCACAAAGAAGCAGGAGGTTCACTGGTCCTGTGCTCAGGTCAGAGCCCGCCTCTGCCCTCCCCTGCCCCCACCGCCCTTACCCCTCTGACTCCTAGGGCAGTTCGGTTGCCTCCAGGTTAGATTTGGGGTTTTAGTCCGGATCTGCTCCAGGGAGAGACTGAGCCTGACTTATGCCTCCTCTCACTCCTTTAGCAAGGCTGTGTACTCTCACTGCTAAGCTGGAAAATCATCATAACTATGTTCATGATGAAGATTGTGAAGAAACAAGAGATGGGAGGATCATGTTCAGGATGGTATGATAATATATTTCTGAAATTTACCTTCTAAAGAGGTTAAAATTAACAACAATAACTACAACAACAACAACAACAATGTCCTGTTGCTTAATTTATTTGAACTGTGGCAATCCGGAAAAGTCGTCAGTATGAAATGACTCATTCCCTGAGGGTTCTGAATAAGATTCTAAAATCACCACCCATGGTTTTCCTGCACTTTGAAGTGACAGAACAAATGGCAGAAGAGGATGGCACTGTGCTCGGAGTCCAGAGAGGCTGATACACAAATATCTCACAACAATAACATCCTCATCCAAAAACAGCCTGCAATAAGGATGTTATTTCTGGGATTTGCTCGTGCATTTTAATGTTAGTAAGCATTTGTGCACCTGTGAGCAAAGCCCCAGGACCAGAATGATCTGAATTTTTTTTACACAATCAACAAATTTGTTGATGCCGCATCCATGCCAGATCCTATTCTAGGGACATGAAGAGGAATTCAATTCTTAGAGCAAAACTTTCACGGAGCAAAAATTGGAAGCCATAATGAAAATTCAGAAGAGCTATAAAGGAGACAGATTCAACAGTAATGGGGGAAGAATTTGGGGAAATATCTCTGGAAGTGACCTTGGGGATGGAGGGTGAGAAGGGGTTTTGGTCAATATGGGTTTTGGTCAGGGGTAAGTACAGTACAGTAGGAAGGAATACAAGGTCCAGGAGGCAAAGCATTTGTCAGGTTTTTCCAGCTGGTTAACAATCTAATGCTACAGAGAAAAACTGAAGATAAATAGCCCTTTAGATCATTTAAAAAACCATGGCTAACTCCATGAGACCCTGACAGAAAGCACTGTTGACCTCTGGGTGTGTAATAGTTTCCAGGGGCCTGCTCTGAGCTCCCTGCTCCCTACTCACCCCATACCCCAATTTCCCACCATGTCTGGGTTATCTTAGCTATTCCATTCTCCTACTGTCTGGCCCATGGAAGATATCTACCCTCCTTCCAGCATCAGCTCTGGGGTTGCTAATGAATGAAACCATAAATTAGAAGAAAAGGAATTGATCTATTCTCATTTGGGACAGCCTGAGGCTGAAGTACTTTTAGGAGAAATCCAGTTGGGGATGCGTCAAAGCAGTGGGTTTTGGCTCTGGGAAGATATAATATTATAGATATGGATTTGAGACTCAGAAGAAAATTGAAGCAAATGTTATCTCCCCACCTACCCTCCTGTTCCTGAATTTACTTCTCTTATGTTGTAATGGATGAACCCAACACCTCCACAAATCCCTTCTCTTCCCACTAGTCAAGAATAGTACATGAGCAATTCTCCTCTCTCCTGCATTATAAACTTTTTTCTGTCCACTGGATCAATTCCATCAGGAATCCCATTTTCTTAAGTTACAAAACACAAAAAACAAACCTCTTGACCTCACTTGTCTTTCTAGCAATTGCTCCTCTTTATAGCAAATCATTATCTTTATTCTCAGTTTTCAGTTTCCTCCTCATATTCTTCTCTAGCTTTTGTCCCTAACTCCACCACAATTGCTCGTCCCAAAGTCACCAATGACTTCACATGACTAGCTCTGTGAGTTGTCATTTTGATTTAGCAGCTTTCTTTAGCTGTTTCCTAGACACTACCACCTCAGTCTCCAGCTTCACCTCCCATTCTTCTGGTCATTTCTTCTGTCTCCTTTTCTGATTCTGCCTCATCTTCCTGACCTCTATGTGCTGGACTGCCCAGGGATCAGCCCTTGTACCTCTTTTTTTCCCCTACCTATTTACCGGTATCTTGAATATAATTTATGCTAAACTGAACCCTTGATACCCTCTTTCAAAATTTAATCTTCCCAAAGTCTTTCCTACTTCAGTTAATGACTATTCTACTCTTCCAAACTGCTCAGGACAAAATCTTGATGGTGATAGCAGATAAATGGTAGTCAACTCCAAGCTCCCATGGTCCCACAGAAACACTGAAAAATAAGCAGAAACTGTCAGAACCAATTTGTCAGACTCTGGAATACAGTCAAAGGTTTACAGCAATAACCAAATGATGAATCAAGCAAATGGCAACTTGAAAAGTATAGGATGGTTAATAAGGGGCTGGGTGTGGGGCACAGAAATAAGAATTACTATATAACAGGTAACAAATGGGGATAAGGGAAAAGTTCTGGAGACAGACAGTGGTAGTGGTTGTACAGCAATCTGAATATACATAATGCCAATGAATTGTGTACTTAAAATGGTAATTTTTTTTCTGTATATTTTACCAGAATCTAAAAAAATGAGATAGAAAAAAAAAAAAAAAAAACCCAGGAAAGCTTTTAGGCATTTTACTAGACTTCATCCCACTCTCCCTGACTTGGCTTAAAGATGTCAAGTTACCAGTGTAGGGGCCTGGTCCCTGGTTCTGGGAGGAGGACAGCAAATCATATTTGCAAATTATTGTGTACATCTGTTCTAAGCTGCCTCAGGGTTATTTGAAGGACCAAAGCAAGGCACTCACTGCTGTCTCACTTAAATAAAAACTCACTCAGGCTGAAAAAGCAGCAGACATTGCTGGAAAACATGGTATTGCTGGAAGACAACCTACACACACCTGAAGAACAAGATTTGGTTGAGACACCAACCATCAATAAATCACCTAAGGACTGGGAAAAAAGACTAGGGAGTCATTTGTTTTTGTTTTTTTGAAATTAGGGCATTCAAAAGCACTTGTATATGTTAGGAGAAATTTAGAAAGCCATGCACATACTTAGGAAAAAGCCTGAGACCTCAAGCTTCACATTAGGATGGTCTCTAAGTTCAGTGGAAGTCTCGTTAAGTGCTGAAGGGCCACAGCACAAAGTTAGTCTGCCAACACAAGGAGGTATGTATGTGTGTGTGTATTTGCTTAGCTCCTAGGGTTGAAGGAAATTTCTGTCAAAACACTAGTTGAATACATGCTGAGGAATAGAGACTTCAGTGACCACACATGAAACAGAAAACAATTTCTGGCGGGGGGAAAAGAAGTTAGGAAAAGTCACTAGACAAGTGAACCACTATAGCCTTTAACAATCAAAATAAAAAACAAAACATGCCAAACCAAACAAATAAAAAACCCTTCAAATTCCGGGGGGAAAGTGAAAATCAGATGTCTATAGAGTTGCCATATCTTAATATTCAGAGGTTCACTTTTCAACAAAAAAATCAAAGTATATAAATAAAGAGTAAAGTACAATCCATTCAGCAGTACAAAATCAATTAACTGAAAGTCATCCAGAAAACTCGGACATTGGACTTACTACACAAAACCTTTAAAATATCTGTCTTAAATATGCTCAAAGAGCTAAAGAATAACATGGACAAAGAAATAAAGGAAAGTGATGTCTAAACAAAGGAGAATATCAATAAATTATAAAAAGGAACCAAACAAAAATTCTGGAGATGAAATATATAATTATTAAAATGAAAACATCATGGAAAAGGTATAAAGTTTCCTAAAAAATTAAAAATAAAACTATCATATGGTGCAGCAATTCCATTACTGGGTATATATCCAAAGGAAATAAAGGGTATCTCTAAAAGATAGTTGTATTCCATGTTCATTGCAGCATTATTCTCAATAGTTAAGGCATTTGTTCATCAACAAATGAATGGATACAGAAATGGTGTGTGTGTTGTATACATATACAGTCCAGTTCAGTTCAGTTGCTCAGTCGTGTCCGACTCTTTGCAACCCCATGAACCACAACACACCAGGCTTCCCTGTCCATCACCAACTGCTGGAGTCTACCCAAACCCATGTCCATTGAGTTGGTGATGCCATCCAACCATCTCATGCTCTATTGTTCCCTTCTCCTCCTGTCTTCAATCTTTCCCAGCATCAGGGTATTTGCAAGTGAGTCAGCTCTCTATATCAGGTGGCCAAAGTATTGGAGTTTCAGCTTCAACATCAGTCCTTCCAATGAACACCCAGGACTGATCTCCTTGCAGTCCAAGGGACTCTCAAGAGTCTTCTCCAACACCACAGTTCAAAAACATCAATTCTTCAGCGTTCAGCTTTCTTTATGGTCCAAATCTCATATCCATATACAACTACTGGAAAAACCATAGCCTTGACTAGACGGACCTTTGTTGACAGAGTAATGTCTCTGCTTTTTAATATGCTGTCTAGGTTGGTCATAACTTTCCTTCCAAAGAGTAAGCGTCCTTTAATTTCATGGCTGCAATCACCATCTGCAGTGATTTTGGAGCCCAAGAAAATAAAGTCAGCCACTGTTGCCACTGTTTCCCAATCTATTTGCCATGAAGTTATGGGACCAGATGCCATGATCTTAGTTTTCTGAATGTTGAGCTTTAAGCCAACTTTTTCACTCTCCTCTTTCACTTTCATCAAGAGACTCTTTAGTTCTTCTTCACTTTCTGCCATAAGGGTGGTGTCATCTGCATATCTGACACTTATTATTCTCCCGGCAATCTTGATTCCAGCTTGTGCTTCCTCCAGCCCAGGGTTTCTCATGATTTACTCTGCATGTAAGTTAAATAAGCAGGGTGACAATATACGGCCTTGACATACTCCTTTTCCTATTTGGAACCAGTCTGTTGTTCCATGTCCAGTTTTAACTGTTGCTTACAGGTTTCTCAAGAGGCAGGTCAGGTGGTCTGGTATTCCCATCTCTTTCAGAATTTTCCAGTTTATTGTGATCCACACAGTCAAAGCCTTTGGCATAGTCAATAAACAGAAATAGATGTTTTTCTGGAACTCTCTTGTATACATATACAATGGAATATTATTCAGCTTTTAAAAAGAATAAAACTCATTTTCAACAACATGTATGAATCTGGAAGATGCTAAGTGAAATAAGCAAGCTACAGAAAGACAACTACTGCATGATCTCACATATATGTGGAATCTAAAAAAGTATAACTCATAAAAGCAGAGAATAGCATGGTGGTAGCCAGGGGTTGGGAAAATGGGGGATATGCTGGTAAGTTCTTTAAAAAAAACTTCACTAAAAGGGTTCAACAGCAAATTTGAAAAGGCGGAAGATGGAATCACTGAATTTCAAGATAAAACAACTGATATTATCCAGTCTGAGGACCAGAAAGAGAAGAGAATGAAGAAAAATGAATAGTGTCTAAAGACCTATGGAACACCAGTAAACAGATCAATATATGCATTATGGCAGAGAAGGTGCTGGCGACCCACTCCAGTACTCTTGCCTGAAAAATCCCATGGACAGAAGAGCCTGGTAGGCTGCAGTCCATGGGGTCGCTAAGAGTCGGACACGACTGAGCAACTTCACTTTCACTTTTCACTTTCATGCACTGGAGAAGGAAATGGCAACCCACTCCAGTGTTCTTGCCTGGAGAGTCCCAGGGACGAGGGAGCCTGGTGGGCTGCCGTCTATGGGGCCGCACAGAGTCGGACACGACTGATGCGACTTAGCAGTAGCAGCATGCATTAAGGAAGTCCCAGAATAAGAGAGGAAAGGTCAGAACAAATATTTGAATAGATAATAACTGAAGATTTCCCAAGTTTGTTGATGAAGACATGAATCTACATATTCAAGTTCAGTGAACTTCAAGTAGAATAAACTTACAGACCCACATTAAGACACATCATAATCAAACTCTCGAAAGACAAAGAAACAATTGTAGAAAGAAGCAAGAGGGCAGCAACTTATCATGTACAAGGGCTCTACAATAAGATCAATAGCCAATCTTTCACCAGAAGCCATGGAGTCTAGAAGGAAGTGGGATGACATAATTAAAAGTGCTAAAAGAAAAAAAAAACTCAATCAAGAATTCAATATCTGGCAAAACTTTCAAAAACAAGGGAGAAATTAAGACATTTTCAAACAAACAAAAGCTGAGGGACTGAATTACCAATAGATCTTCCCTAAAAGAAATGTTAAAAGTCCTTCAGGTTGAAACAAAAGGCCACTGGATAGTAACTTGAAGACATATGAAGAAATAAAGATACCCAATAACTATATAGGCAAACGAATATAAGGGCAGAGTTTTGTATGCTAAATTATCAATTCAAGTTAGATTGCTGTAATTTTAAGATATTCCATGTAATTCCCATGGTAACCACAAAGGAAATATCTAAATATCTAAAAAATATACACAAAAGAATTGAGAAAGGAGTCAAAACATTTCACTACAAATAATCAGTTGACACAAATGAAGACTGTAATGGAGGAAATGGAGAATAAAAAGGGTATAAGACATATGGAAAACAAATACCAAATGGCAGAAGTAAATCCTTCCTTCTTAATAATTACATGAATGTAAATGGATTTAACTCTCCTTTCAAAAAGACTGGCAGACTAAATTTAAAAATATCTAATCTGCTATCCACAAGAGACTCACTTTAGATCTAAAGATAAAATAGAATGTTAAGTGAAAGGATAGAAAAATATATTCCATGCAAATGGTAACCAAAAGAGAGCTAAGGTGACTATATTAATATCAGAAAAAATAGATTTTAAGTAAAAACTGTTGAGACAAAGAGGCACAATATAACAATGATAAAAGGGTTGATTCATCAAGCTGCTGCTGCTGCTAAGTTGCAACAGTCGTGTCCAACTCTGTGCAACCCCATAGATGGCAGCCCACCAGGCTCCCCTGTCCCTGGGATTCTCCAGGCAAGAACACTGGAGTGGGTTGCCATTTCCTTCTCCAATGCATGAAAGTGAAGTTGCTCAGTCGTGTCTGACTCTTCACGATCCCATGGACTGTAGCCGACCAGGCACCTCTGTCCATGCAAAACAATTATAAGGATATATGCACCAAACAGAGCTCCAGAGTATATGAGGCAAATATTAATAAAAACTGAAGGAAGAAATCATTACACAATAAAAGACTTGTGGAGACTTCAGTTCACCACTTTCATCAATCATGGATAGAATATCTATGGTAGAATGAAGAAAAAAATAAAAGATGTAAAACTGGGACTTCCTTGGTGGTCTAGTGGTTAAGAATTTGCCTGCCAATACAGCGGACATGGGCTTGATCCCTTGTCTGGGAAGACTACACATGTCATGGGGCAATTGAGCCCGTGTACCACAACTACTGAGACTGTGTGCCCTAGAGCCTGTGTTCCACAAGAGAAGCCACCACAACAAGAAACTCACATATCACTACTAGAGGAGCCCCCACTCCTTGCATCTAGACAAAGTCTGTGTGAAGCAACAAAGATCCAGTGCAGCCAAAAGTAAACAAACATTTTAAAAATAAGTAAAACTGAAAATTCACAAATATGTGGAAAACCACATTTTAAAATAACCAATGGTTGAAGAAATCACAAGATAAACTAGAAAATGCCTGAGATGAATGGGGAAAAAAATCCCAACATACTAAAATGCATGGAATGTAGCAAAAGTAATGCATCTGGTAACTTTATTGCTGTAAATGCCTACATTAAAAATGAAGGTCTCAAAATCAATAACCTAACTTTACATCTTGGGGAACTAGAAAAAGAAGAAAAGTTAAGACCAAAGCTAGCAAAAGAAAACAAATAATAAAGAACAGAATGGCGATAAATTAAACAGAGAATAGAAAAACAATAGAATCAACGAAGTCAAGTCATTTATCAGAAGAGATCAATGAAATTGGCAACACTTTAAGTTTGAGCACACTCTGGGAGTTGGTGATGGACTGGAAAGCCTGGCATGCTGAAGCCCATGGCGTCACATAGATTCGGAAATGACTGAGCGACTGAGCTGAACTGAACCAAGTACTGACTCCCTCCCCAAAAGATGTCTATAAGGAAGATTCACATGCAATATAGTTCACAGTAGGTAACTAATGATAAGTGATTAGGAAACACATGTTTCTCCCAAAATGCCGAGGAACCTAGCAGTGGGGTGGGATGAATTCTCCTTGAAGAGATCTGGGCAGTCTTAGTGAAGGAGGTGAAATTCAAGCTGGACTTTGAGGAATGAGTGAGACTTTCTAACACAGCATAAACTGTGTGTGTGGTGGGGTACATAGGCAATAGACCAGGGTAGTGAAATGAATTATGAATCTAGAAACCTAAGCTGAAGCTATGGCTAAAAACCTTGAATGCCAGATTTATTCCACAGTACTGGGGAACCATTGTAGATGTTAAAGAAAAGGGACATAAAGAGATGAGACTGGCATCAAAAAAGAAATGTTAAATGTTTTTCTGTTCCAATGAACCAACATTAACTCCAACAAATATTTTGTAAATGTATTAATTCATTTTACTGGCTCTAATGGCTTAAAACTTTTTAATGACTTCTCATTGTTCTTATAAAAAATATTCAAGCTTTTGTTAACAAGCTGTAAGATCCATATAGGTTGGTCTCTCCTCTCCACTCCCACTGAACTCACTGCCCTTGCTCTCCAAACTACTGCCACCCTGGCCTAAAAGTCCCCTCCCACCACAAGGGTTTGTGTCTGCTGTCCATCTACCGGACATCTGCTGCCCTCCTCTTTGCCTATCAGTCCTCTTCCTTCAGATTACAGGTTAAACAATCTTTCATGAAGGAAAACTCCCCAACCTCCCCATTTATATGCTATCATGGCACTTTCTGTCACAGCATTTAAGTGAATAGATCTAGGTGTGATCTTTGATGAACATTATCTCCTTTGCTATGCTGAAGCTCCATGAGGACAAGGGCTTCTCCCCCAGCTGACAACTGTGTCCCTGATGTCTATGCAAAGGAAGTATACAGTAACTACTGATATTTTTTGGAAGAGAAAAAAAAAAGTCAGAAAGAACCACTTTGGGGGAAATTTGCTCACCTATCAGTTTTGTCTTTTTTTTAAAAGTAGGAATTATAATTCATTCCATCTTCTGCTGTTTTAAGCCCCTTAAAGCTTGTCCAAACTCACATGGCTTGTCAGGAATCAAACTTAGGCTTTTTTTTTTTTTTAAAGCAAGTATGTTTTCAGGTACACTATATACATAAGTAAGGGAGAGAGAAAAAGGCAAGAGTTGGCCTTCTCACAAGTACAAATGTACAGTGCTTCTTTTTTCAATATATATATATATTGAATTTATATATATTGAATTTATATATAAAATATATATATTGAATTCTATATATATATATTGAATATATATATAAAATATATATATTGAATTCAATATATATATAATTGAATTTCAGGTCATCAAACCTCACTTACATAAATGCTTATAAACCTGCAAGCAGAGGCAAAAGACTGTTTTTCACTGTCCTTTCTTGGAAAGGCCTTGCCCATATGGTGCTTTTTCACTCTACTTCCTCTTATCAGGAGTTTGTGACACATAATTAAACTGAGTTGAGCACCCCTGAGAGAAGGCATGTTAGGCTGGTGTAATGATCATCTTAAAGACCAACGCCAAGTTCCTCTGACATTCCAAAGATCAGTCCTGTGTCTGGTCGCACAAACATAACTCTTCTGTAGAAAGCAGCAACTCATGGCTCAGCATGATGCCTACTAGCATTTAACCTGTGAGGTTTGGTACATCACCTGTCTCTGAGTCCCCAGTTTTTTAAGTGGTAGTGGTACAAATAGTAGACTTAAAAAATAGATCACCAAACTTAGACTTACAAAATAGAGCACAACTGTGCTTGGCATTTTCACATAAACAATTTCATTTAATCTTCACAATAATTCTACGGGATCAGACTTATGGAAAATGTGACTTCCTCAAGTTCACATGACGAGTAAACAGAGGAGTCTGGAACTCAAAACCTAACCACTATTTCCTTTGCACCATCCCAGGCGCTACTGAAGTCTCCTATCACAGCAGTGTATTGAAATGTATTTAAAAGCATTTTCAACTATAAAGCTCTATACATTTTTAAGGATGTTAAGTAATTTGCTACATTAGAGATGAAGAATAAGAACCTGCTTATGATTTTAAGGGTGATGAATTAATTTCCAGAAAACTTACTTTTAAGAGTAGTAATATTTCTGTACTTCAAAAGTTCTCAATTTAAATAATAAAATAGAAAATAATTCAATTAAGAAATAGGCAAAGAACATTTCTCCACAGATGTATGAATGGCCAATAAACACATGAAAAAAATGTTCATCATTAGCCATCAAGGAAATATATATCAGGACCCTTCCTAATGTTAGCATAACTACAATTAAAATTACAGCCAGTATTGGCCAAGACAGAGAAACTGGAGCTCTCCGACACCGCTGGCAGGAATATAAACTGTGCAGTCACTGTAGAAAAGAGTTTGGCAGTTCTTCAAACTGTTAAAAATACTTACCACATGACCCAGACATTGCACTCCTAGATATTTACCCAAGAGAATTGAAAACTTATGTAAAACTTGTACACAAATGTTCATACAGCATCATTCCTAAGAGCCTCAAAGTAGAAACAACCCAAATGCCCATCAACTGATGGATGGACGAAATGTGGTAAATCCACACAGCAGACTGTTATTGAGCCATAAAAAGGAATGGGGCACTGACACACACTACAACATGAATGAACCTTGAAAACACGACACCAAGTGAAAGGCGATCGTCATAAAACACCACCTATTATATGATTGCATTTATGTGAAACGTCCAGAACAGGTGAATCCACAGGGACAGAAGTGATTAGAGGATACCTGGGGCCAGGCTGGTGGTGGTTTCAGGCACACAGGGTTTACTTGGGGGGCTACACAAATGCTCTAAAATTGACTGTAGTGATGACTGCCCAGCTCTAAATATACTAAAAAACCACTGAACTGTAATAGTTTAAATGGGTGAATGGTATGACGTGAAGTAATCTCAGTAAAACTACTAATTTTTTTAAATTCTGTAATTTTACCATAAACTGCAACTGCTAGTATGAAGGATTTATCAAAGTCTCCTTTAAAACAAATGGATTTTTCTTATTACTGCTTATAACAGTTGTTAGGGTTTTATTAATTTTGTAGCATTTGCATTGTAATCTTGGAATATCTTTCACACGGATGACGTAAACTTACATTTATGGACCTAAACATATGAAACAGTAAAAGAACTAATGCTAAGATTTTCAGTAAAAGGATGCCTAGAGATCCATGAATGGCATTACCATCCACCCACTAAATTAAGAAACCTAGGAGCCACTCTTCTTTCTTCTTTCCTTTAGCCTTCATATCCATTTCATCAGCCAGTAACCCTGCTTGTCAACTTCATAAGGGAAGGATTGTCTGTTTATTCACTATGGTACATACCTGGTGCTTAGCCTAGCATCTAGCACACGGAAGATGTTTAATTAATATTTGTCAAATAAATTGAAATTCATGCTGTCCTTGAGGTTAACAGCTTTTAAAAGAAAAAAAATCCTTCATTTGATAATTTGTTAAAATTATACTAATTTTTTAAAATGCAGACTATGGAAATTTCATTTGCCATTTTAGTTGCTGAAACATATTAAGGCTAAATTCTCAAAGGGACACAGATATGCTATGGTGCCGGAACATGCAGAAGTAGAACATAGTGACTTTATTCAAGTTTGCTGTTACCTGATCCACGAATATTTAAAAGATATTTTATTTTATAAAAACTTACATCTGTAAGTAATGGACTGACCGTTAACAGAGGGCTTAACCTGGAACACATAGATAGGTTTGGAGGCCCATGAACCCCTAAAAATTGCAAAACCTAACATGTATATTGGCATGTGAGAGTTTTCACTCTTTTTGGTGAGAGTTCAAAGTGTCATCAGATTTTCAAAGAAGTCTATGACCCAAAAGGTTAAAAGAATTACTTAACTAGAAACAATCACAAAGTCTTTTAAACAGGAATTTGTACAATAAAATAATACCCAACAGCTCCATCTATGGGTATGTCATTATCATGTAGCAGAAAGAATGACAACTACAAGAAATCAGTGCATCTGTGAAAGCTTGTGTTTAAATCGTCAGTGTCACTCTAGTGGGAATTTATTAACTATAGGATCACAGTTTTTTTTTTTTCCAGATATAGATGTAAAAATTAGGAGACCATTGATGAATTCTACTTTACAGTACTTCAGCACCAAAAAATTGGGCAGTTATGCTGATATATGTATATACAGTTCAACATTTGTCAGTCTTAAAATGCTTATTTATAGTGAAATCTATATAAAACCGTTAAAAACTTTTCTATTTACATTTTTTTAAAAAATGAAAAGTATAGTTTCCTTTGCCACAACTTGTCAAAACTGAGTTTTACCCGTTCCCACCCTCTTACCCTTCACTCTACTTGTGACAGACAGTGATCACAAGACCCAAACATATTGCTTAAACAAATCATGTCCTAAAAAGGTAGAATGCTTAAAAACATTACATTTAGAACTGTAAATGAACTTTTTATACATTTCAAAGGGGGTTAAACAAAGGTATGTAAAAGTTATTTTCAAAGTCTCAGTCCAACATGAATGTGCAATTTTTCAGTGTTAAGATAGCATCATGTGAATAACTTGTTTTCCTGAACATAACTAAACATTTCCTTTGGACTAGAAAATATTTCTTTTCCTCTGTTTCACAATGAAACATTTTCTCATAAGTTTTCTTAAAGGAGAAAGGGGGCAGGGGTGGGAGGTGGAAAGGGTAGACAATCCTGGCTTACAGGAAATTTGTCAGAAGGAATACGGCCTGCTTTGAAATGTTTACATTTAAATAAATAGAAAGCAAGTGTGCTGCCTAGAGCACAAAGGAACAACAACACAATAAATTAGCATACAACTGGTGAGAATGTACAAACCACCCAAAGAAGCACTTCCCACTGGTGAGGGACCTGATTTCCACCATCTAACAAGGATTCTTTAATGCCAGTATCAAAGAACTAGTTATTTTATAAAATATGAACTGAGGAGATGTAAAATGTTAACCAATTCAGCACTTGCAGGGATTTGCAAAAACATACAAGATTTTTAAAAAAAAACAAAAACTGTTCCTGACACACTGTTTCAAAATACAAACTATTCACATTCTCCTTTTTTGATGGTGTTTGCTCAGTAGAAACCAGTTGAGGAACATTCACAGGAAAAGTCTCTTTCCACTGCAAGACAAACTTTTCCATTAGCCATGGTCCAATAGAGAAAGAATATCAGGTCTTATGTCGCTGTAGATGTGCATCTTTTTTCTTTTTCTAAAAAAAAGTACATTCCCCTGTGAGTTTTATCTTGTTTTAAAATGCTACTCCTGCAGCAATTCTTGTTGAAACACCGCTGTTTCAGGGTCCACAGTCTAAGCATGGGCAAAGTGCTCTCTTTAGACATCAAAATTACAAGGGCTTCCCTGGACACTTGGTAACCAAGTAGGTTTTAAAGTGCACTCCTGTGTCCAAAACACTAGGATCGCTCAGCAGAACTCTGAGAGGGGCTGGGTTCAGTTCCATCTTCTGTGCTACTGTCTATGTCCTGCTCCATGGCCGTCTCATCATCATCCAACTGCTGACTGGTGAAATTGTTCAGTTCAAGGAGCCCGCTGGGCTCTACGACCACGTTGGAGCTGGAGTGGCAAGGAATAGCATACTGGGGAATGGCCTGGAAGAGAAGACAGAGGAGAGAAGCTTCATGGTTAAAAAAAAAAGGTAACAGAAGGATATCCTCAACAATAACAAAGACGGAAATAAGGAAACTGACATTAACTGGACAACTACTAGATGCCAGGCACTATGCTAGATGCTTAATATTATTCCCATTTTACAAATGAGGAAACTAAGATAGTAAGTGACTTAATCAAGGTCACATAGTTGGTCAGGGTTAATGCTAGGATGCCAGGATTCAAATCCAAGTCCTCTGCAACGCAAAGTGATCTCTCCACTCCTTGATGGTGCCTCTTCTAACAAAGCAGGCTGAAGTCCATGCCTAATTCAAGAGACAGGCTCTGAGGATATTTTTATTTGGTCATTAAGTAAATTTTAAATGTAAATGCATCAGATTTTGCTTTGGCAAGATGAATGATTAATCCACTGATACCACAATATTTTTAAGCTCTTTGGTAGTTCAAAGGTGAACTTATTTGTTTGGGTCACATAGTAACAATATTTACTGAAAATAAGGCTAGAGAGGACAAACAGTCTTTCAAACAATAAAAGTACCAAAAGATAAACACATATTAGGTCATATTGCCTTGTCAGATTCTTTTTTTCTCAACTTTATTATATACCTTCTTAAAAGGTATATCAGTCCATATCATACCCCTACTTAAAATTCTACAATTGTTTCCTACTGTTCTTGCTATAAATCAAAAACCCTACTGTGTCTCCAGCCTTATGCCAAACTCACTTGTACCGTAGGGTGTGTGCACTAGTTCTTCCCCTCTTCCTGGAATATCCTTCCTCCAAATCTTTACATGGCTGGTTCCATTCTTATCATCTGCATCTTAGCTCAAATGCTTCAAGTAAAAGGCTTTGAGAAGCCTTCCTTCTATGAAAGGAAACCAGAGTACTGGGTCGATCCCACCCCTAGCCCCTATTATGTTCTGTAACATTTTCTTTATTGATTTATCATCTCTTTGTTTTCTTCTCATCTTTAGAATGTAAGATCCAAGACAGTTTGAACCAGAGCACAGATCCTGACTATCTTTATCATTGCTAGATACCCAGAACTTTGAACAAGGTCTGGCATACATTGAAACTGAAAGTCGCTCAATCGTGTCTGACTCTTTGCAACCCCAGGGACTATACAGTCCATAGAATTCTCTGGGCCAGAATACTGGAGTGGGTAGCCTTTCCCTTCTTGAGGGGATCTTCCCAACCCAGGGACTGAATTCAGGTCTCCTGCATTGCCAGCGGATTCTTTACCTTCCCAATGAAAAATGTATCTTTAACATAAAAAACCTAGAGCAAAGTTGAATATCAGCATTTTGAAAATATACCTAACCAAAACAACCTTCTACTGAGGGGAGATGCAAATTTAGCTTTAATACTATCAAGAAAATAGTGCAAGATGCCTAGGCATTGATTCTAAAGTGGTGAAGTTTTTTGTCTTCCCTCACCCTCCTGCCCTTGTTCCATATAGCTGATCACTGTGAAAGTCTCTGGTGGGGTCAGAATTTTAATTCAGCTCTAGCTGTGACTTGCTGTGGACCTCTGAATAAGTCACTTCCCTTCTTAAGCTTTAATTTTGTGTAAAATAAGATAATTAGAAAATATATGCTTTAAATATCCCTACAGATCTAAATTCTATGAATTCCATATACATACAGACTCCTTCAAAATAGAAGATACACTCAACTTGTTTACTCCTCTATCCTTACACCTAGCACAGTGCCTGGAACACAGAGGTCAAATAATCCATGTGGAATGAATGAATGAATGAATGAATAAAAGAAATATGGATTATCTGTCTACAAAGTACTCAATATTAAACATGCTGAATTTTTACAGAACATTTTTCAAGAAATCAAAGAACTTCTGCAGACTTCTTTCACTCAAGTCAGTAGGTATTTTACTGAATGAGTAAAAATCAATACTTTGGGTCAAATCTAAGCATAACTAGTGAGACCTGAAAATAAATGTTTTAACAATCTGTTAGTGATGATTATAACAACAGGAGCTATTCTTATTGAGTATTACTCTATATAGGACACTTAATCAGATATTTACTCAATCCTCAAAACAAGTCTTTGAGCTGTTATTGTTTCCCCTTCATCACAGGGACAGACGTTAACTGTTGCTCAAAGCCACAAAGTAGGTAAGGATTACAGGTGGGATTCAAATCTAGCTATTTCTGACTCCAAAAGCTTGGTCCTTAATGCTGCTCTTCCCTCTGACACAGTGACACATCAACCCAGGATACAGTAAACACTAAAAATTAGCTCAGTATTCTTGCAGAGAACCTCCTCATTAGCTATCATTTTTGGTACATGAAGCAAATTACATTTTCACCCCTGTTCATGAAGTATAGAAAATAATTTCCACATAAGCTATTCAAAATAATTTTGAATTTAGTAAGTATATGAACTTAAAGAACTTAAACTCCCAGGGCCACAGTAAATTTTGGTAAAAACAGGAATAGCTATCATATATTGGGCAATCACTACAAGCCAGGTACTGTGCTAGGTGCTTCACCTCAATTTTATATAATCCTTATGTCAATCACATAAAGTAGGCATTCCTTATTCCCATTTTACTGATGAGGAAACTAAGGCACAGTGAGGTTAAGAGTCTTGCCCAAAGTCACAGAGTGAATAGCAAAGCCACAAAACCTCCTTTTCCACCAAACCCTACCTCTTCAGTGGAGAAGGGCATGGCAACCCACTCCAGTATTCCTGCCTGGAGAATCCTATGGACAGAGGAGACTGGTGCAGTTCATAGGGCCGCAAAGAGTTGGACACGACTGAAGTGACTTAGCATGCATGCTACCTCTTCAGCAGGAAAAAACACGTAACAAATTCATTTGGTCAACAATTATTTAGTTCACTATTTGTTTTGACAGGAACAAAATGCTTGAATAATTCAATGGCCAGATCTATTTGCGTTTAAGCATTTCCCCTATACT
Source organism: Muntiacus reevesi (assembly GCF_963930625.1). Classification (NCBI taxonomy): domain Eukaryota; kingdom Metazoa; phylum Chordata; class Mammalia; order Artiodactyla; family Cervidae; genus Muntiacus; species Muntiacus reevesi. Next base: position 35,232,610 of record NC_089257.1, read on the forward strand.
AAGATAAATCCTATCTGGGTTAATATCAGTCAATTTGCATTCTTTCATGGCTTGGGATCACAGGAAAGGCAAAATTTACTAAAGAATCATCTAAGTCACACAATATAGTACAATAAATACTACCATCCATAGTAAATACTAGATTATCCACATTTCAATAAATCCAAATTCTCAATTAACTAAAATGTGCTGCTCTGATACCTTCCAAGCAAAAAATGACAAATGTCAAGAAAAAAACCTGAAACCTTGCAAGGAGAGAAGGAAATAAAACACAACTTCTAAAAGCTAGTCTGGACCCAGTAACTCTTCAGTCTGGATTATATATGATGACAGATGAGTTTTAGAATGAAGGGAATGTGAGGCATAGGAAAATCTACTGTCAATGAATAATCCATCATGTTCACTAGCCTGTACTTACCAAGGCAGGAGAGTAACCATAATAAGATTTTTCAATAATATAATGATTGAAATAAAAAGCAAAGCTTTATGGTTAATCCCAAGTTAGTTATAAAATTAAATTACTAAGAAACATTCTCTTACAACATGGTTCTCTAGACATTTCAGTTAATTAAGATTTTATAGTGCTGAAAACCATATATTTGGATCAAGATCAAGAACTGTGTTTCTACAGGGGTCTCTGAAATTAACTTGAAATAGGAGTACAATCCAGTTATATCCCAGAAGTACAAATACTTATACTCTGGGCAAAGACTGAGAAGCCCAAAATTTGACCTGGAAAGTTGCTGATCTTATAGGTTGACTGCTGAGTCAACACTGGCAAGTGTGGCTTGCATCTATGAATCAAGTGGACACAAGGGCTCAAGGCCCTTGACTGTCTCTGAGGTGTACTGTTGTGACAATATCTATCAATTTTCTAGGATTCTGTTTCAAAAAATAATTATAAACTTGTATATTTGTAATAGGTAATAAGCCAAATTTGATCATCTCTTTGCCATTTTGGCTTGACTCTTCCTGTGACATCCCAAAACACACCAAACCCACAACCCTCAAGACACCCAAGATTTCTTGTGTTCCTTCTGATTCTTACCTGGATGATAATTTCTGCTGGGCTCTCTTCAGCTTTCTTTTGGCCTACATTCTGAATACGCATGAACTGGCCTGTCGCAGGCACTCCTGGTGCATCGATTTTCCTTGTCGTTAGGGGAGGGCCAACAGCAGATGGACTTGAACAGGACTCTCTACATTTCTGTTGCTGGGGAGTGGAATTCGCCATCCCTGCCACCACCACATGGGTGGAGGGTAATGATCCTGCTTCACCAGTGAGCACACTAGTGGCAAGAGCCTTCTTTGGGGGATCCACTACCAAATGCTCTACATTTGTATCAATCTGAGCTTCCATCAAAGACATTTTCAAAATGTCTGACACTGCTGTCTTCTCAGAGGCCTGAATGGGAGATATGCTTGTAACTGGTGATGTCAACTTAGGCACAGAACTGCCACCAGTTATCTTTGTAACTGTGGGAGGCTGGCGCCCCTCAAAAGTTATCTTTGTAACAGAGGATCCTTGGGTTATAATTGGCTGCTCCACCTGAAAACAAATTGGGGTTGTGTGTGTTACAGCTACATATCTTTGAGAAAACCTATCAAACACCCCAGACAATAATGGCAAAAGAAACATTTGTGCTGTATACTAGGAAGATATTTTGAAGCTTGGTGTTTCAATAAGAGGGCTGATGGGAAAGTATCTGGTTACTTTTAAGAAACCTAGCGAAAGAGGAGGGGTCAAAAGAACCTTTGTTCGGCCAGCCAAGGTTCATAGCAGTAAAGGAAAAAAGTCACAGCAGCCTTGTTTGCCTTGGGGTTTACATCCCCACACAGTACACCTTAAACCCATCTCAAGTCATTTCATATAATCTTCAGCTTTTTAAAATAAAGGTAGGGGATTTTCAATCTTTTGCTTCAAAATACGTTTATACACATTCTATATATATATGTATTTATAATACACACATATACACATACATCACTCCAAAGCCACTAATTCTCCCTAATATAATTTTTCTTTTCAATATTCACAGATAATTCCTCTGAAATCTAGAAATTTATTAACCAAATGATGGTGGTGTAAACTACAAAGGAAAACGGTCAATGAAGCTCCTTAAAAGACTGTAGTTTACTTATTAGCATTACTGCCACAGAAATAAGAGTTTACAGGCACGGAAATAAATACTTTATGCTTAAAAAATAAAAATAATTTAGGTATATCTATGCATTGTTGATCAATGCTGAAGTTATTTCATTAAAAACTGCCTGGAAATTCAAGTTCTGAGTGCTATGCTTTTTTCTTCCTATATTAGTGCGTACATTTCTTCCCTAATGTCAACCTTCTGATGTAGTAAAGTAATACCAGCGTAATGAGGCTTTTGAGTTTCCTCTTGCCAGGAGAATGCACCGCTAATCACGATAGGGTCGTGATGTTTTCACTTTTTTCCGTGAACAGAGAAGTTTAACTTTGCATGCTATCAATATTCCGTTACCTGGCTTGCCGGCTGTTTCTCTGAAGAGGCTGGGAGCGGCATTTGGCTCTGGGGGGTTTGGGGTTGCACGTAGATTTTTGGTTGGTTCGGAGCCTGCTGCAGTTTAGGGAGCTGCTGCGTGGTTTTCACTGCAAGCACCTGTACTACAGTCTGGGGGGGCTGTGCCATTAAGGTAGGAAGCTGCCTGTCTTTGGCCACCATGGGATGCTGTGTGTGCTGTACATCTGGCTTGGGCTGTGCTTGTTCTTGCTGGAGAGGGGTGAGTTTCTGATGCCTGATGGAAAGCTGGGGCATTTGCGGGAGTTTGTGCTGGAGCTGGTCTGCCTGCAGGTGGATGGTCTGCTTCTGTTTAGTCTGGAAGCACTGCAGAGTTTTCACTTGCAGCTGAGTCTGTTCCAGCTGTGGCTGGCTAAGTTTCTGCGGTTTAGCTGACTGTGACTGAGTCAGGGCAGATCGATAAAACAGACCTGTCTGAGGGTCTAAAGTGTCCATCTCTTCAACCTCGCCCTCCTCAGTTCCAAGTTCCTCGCTGTGTTTGGTAAAAGCAGTGTGACTGCTTAATGCCTAAGTAAAAAAGGCACAAAGTAAGAATGAAATAAGAAAAACACCTATATTGCTACATTTTCCTCAAATTGGAAAAGACTTGATTATGAGAATCATTCAAAATTTTCAGAAGGGAGAACCTAAGAAGACCAAAAAACTCTCAAGGTCTCTAAATCTAAAGGCAGCCTTAGATTGAGACTCTTAAAATTTCAACTCTTAGACATTAAATACTGCAAAAACTGGCAAATGTACTGCAGTAAGAAAAGTCTCAGAGGGCCCAGAACTTAAAAGGTAAGAAAAACAAGGATGTTCTGCAAGCACAGCACAAGATGAGAAAAGAAAAGGCTCCCTGGCTCAGGACATGAGCTCCAGAGCTGTTCATCTGTCCAAAGGAAGAATGCAGCAACCCAGAAGTGAGGTACCCAGAGAAAATCCAAGGTTCAGAGAAGCCCACTTGTGCTGTGCACCCATTTAGCACAGTTCAGGAGGTAGGCACTGTCTGAGGGCTGTGCCCATCCCAGTCTCCGCAGAGGGCCTCTTTGCTAAGGGTGGAGACGGGTGGCCAGGCCTACCAAGGTCTGCGTGATCTGCCCTCTGCCCCAACCCTCCTCGCCTAGGTTCCACGCCCACCAGGCAATGGCTTTCAGACACCTGGCTCCCTCCCAGGAGGGTAGGAAACTGTGGCAGCAATAAGAGCACTCCTGTCAGGAGAAACAGAGATGGCCTGATATCAATCATAATAGTGTTGGGAGGCAGCAGCGATCTGGAGTGACATGGTTAGAGCCAGCTGTCCGACCTCCCCGGGTGTCTTGAGAAAAGTCAATGTCAGGACAGCCAGACGAGGGCCAGACTCCAGGCTAAGAGCTGACACCCAGCAAAATCTCTGGCCATCTGATTTCCCTCAGTGACAGAAGATCCATCTCAATCCCATCCTTCCCACTGCTTTGTCAAATGCTACACATCTACTTAAACTTTAAAACTTTGAGATTCAATCGAAACTCTCCCTTATCTCATAATGACCTTACGCATACAGGTTTTTAATTCAACTATTTCTTCATGCCTTTCCAGTAGTTTGCCTGTAATTAGGGTCAACTGCTACCAGTTGAGTAATGATAAGTCATGCTTAAATCTGATATTTATGATATCACTTTATAATAGAGGCAAGAATCTTTAGATTTCAATCCTGGTTCTGCCATCCAGAATAGGTTATTTAATTTCTATGGGCATGAGTTTCCTCATTTGTAAGAGGGGTGATACAATCACCTTGCAGGCTCATAACAAGAATTAAATAAGTTAAAGCATTTAAAGCTCAAAGCACAGTATCTGGCACAAAATCAATATGTCAATGTATTTTTTACCTTTTCCCCATTACCCTTGGTACCACATTTTCTGTTTTATATTAACTCATTTTCCTTCCTGTTGAGTCTCTTCTTCAATTGGTCACATTCAGTAAAAGAAGTCAAATAATATTTATCTAGTTATTTTTAATGTTCCCATAAGGATTCATTATGAAAGCAAAAAGTAAAACAAATGTAAATCTCAGCATCAAACAGCTTAAAGAAGCCAACTTCTATTTCATTTGAAAATCTTGCCTCAGTGATAAACCCTTCCATAACAAGAAAATACACAGAAACAGTGACCAATTCTGATGTCATAGATTCATCTAGATAGCTTTACCCTTTTGAAATGTTAAGAGTTCACAGAAGACCCAAGAATACTATTTCTTAATTACTTTCTGGTGTTAAGACTCTCAGTTCATTTCCTGTACTCACCCCTCACAGATGAAAGAACTACACTAACACTCTTTAACTTAGTTATTTCCCCTCTTATAATAGGAGATGAAACTGAATCTTAATTCAGGAAGGAAGCAGCTACAGAAGGTAGAAGAAAAAAGAAGAGATACAACCTGCTGCATTATGTGGGTGATTGCTCCAGGGGAAGAAGCTGGGATGGACTTCACCACCACGGATGTCTGTGTTGCAGTCTGTGACTGAGCCACATGCTGGAGAAGGGTCCGCTGAGGCTGGGAGGGCTGTTGGGGCTGGGAGCGGTGGCTGACTGAAAATAGAGGAGGTGATGATATTTCTCCAGAAATCACCACAGCATCTGTAACCAGTAGTCATTTTAAACAATTGTCTGTGAGATTGCATCACAGAGAGAAAGTGTGGTACTAGGAGGCAGAAGACCAGAGTCTGCCCATTTATGAGCTGTGTAACTCTGAGAAAGTCACTTATCTTCTCTGAGACTCTGTGTCCTCATCTGTAAAATGGGAATAACAGAGCTATTATAAGGATGAGATGAGAAATGTATGTGGAGGCACTGTGAAAACTATTACCACAAAGGAGGAACAAATCCCTTAAAGCTACATCCTCCTGTGAGTTGCACTCTTTCTCCAGTGACCTTTACCCCATTAAGGTAACAAAACAACAATCAATTTCTGCAATCAAATCCTAGACTAATATTTTTAAGGATAGTGAGACAGTACACGTTATTAACCTCTTGATCCCAGTTCTGAATGTAATACAAAAGCCAGAAGCATTCACTCCTTTATATACAAAAGACATTCTCTCATATCCTAAAGATTTAGGAGGTCAAAGTGATACTGCAGAAACAGAACTGGATCAACAGTCACAACTGGATTCTGTCCCATTCTGCCACCAATCAGCTATGTGAATTTGAAGAGGTCACTTAAACTCTATGTTACTAATCTCTAAAATTCAGGTTTTATTTTGTCTATTTTTGTTTTCAATTAGGATAAAATTTCATTTCTTAGAAGAGGACCAAATGAAGTAATGAATTGAAAATGGTCCTTAGATTAAGTACCAAAATATAAAGTTAATAAAATAACAGAAAAGTCAGTGTTCTTTCATCTTCTCAAATTCAGCTCATCCAAAACAAATGAATAAGAGTACAGTTCAGGAAATAATTCCACCTCTTAAGTCTCTTGCTGGAAGGTCCCATGGAGTAAACTATACATTTAAACTACACATCTATGTTGATGCCAAACTATCACTTTTAATCAGCCTCAATTTCAACTTTTTAAACAGTATAAATACTCAACACTTCTTATTCTACAGAGCTTTAAAAATGTTTATAGTTATTGGAAACCAACTTTTTGAATCAGAAACAGATAAAAACAAATCTGTAAAATTAGCTAAGGATTTTGAGAATATCAAAACCTCTCAATAATCTATGGTTCTAATTCTCATATATCTTGATCTACAATTTCAAGTAGTAGTGGTTCCATACTTAGAAAAGTCATAGTCAAATGCCCAAGGATAAGATGATCACTACAAAATCAAAGTAAAAGTGCCATTGTGAGTATAGAACTTTAAAGCTATCCAGTGAAATACAAATAAGCTTCATTTTTATAACACATTTTATCTATATTCAAAAATGCCATTTTTCTTTTCTTTTTTTTTGAGCATTTTTCTAATATTTATTTATTTGGCTGCACTGGGTCCCAGTACTGCATGCAGCATCCTTGATCCTTGGTGCAGCATGTGAGATCTTTTCAGTTGCAGCATGTGGGATCTAGTTCTTCGACCAGGAATTAAACTCAGGCCTCCTACATTGGAAGCTCAGAGTGTCTGCCACTGGACCACCAAGGAAGTCCCACAAATGCGGTTTTTCTATTGTTGCTACATACATGCCTACATGTGATATGAGGTGTCAGGCAGCACCACTAGTACTCTTTTATAAATGCACCATAGTATCTTACTGCATTTCACAATAAGCTTTATATATACATTTTAAATTATGAGTTAATAAAATCTTTCACATGTGCTCAACGAAACTGGAAAAAAGGGAGTCATGGTTTGTATTAAAATAACAAATACTGAAATGATTTACAATATAACTGAGTAAGAGCAAAAACAAATCATATTAATAATATTAAAACTAAGCAAGCAAATCAATGAAGCGTTTTACTGACAGAAGCATCATCAGAAATGAATGACATTTGAAAAATAATAAATATAATTTCAGATGAAATTATCAGATTATATGGAACATTTTTACTGCCCACCCTAATCTTCATAATTATTACATTTATTAAGAAATGAAATGGATTTCATAGATGATCAACTGAAACCATTTAAGAATAATCCTCAAGATACTATAAATCTCTTCATAGTAATTCCCCAGAGTGCAGGTAAGTTAAAGAAAAATAACATCCACTGCAGAATAATACAAGAGGGTCAGGAAGTTGGCTTTGAAGTAAAAAAAAAAAAAAAACCACTCAGTGAGGTTGATGATATGATGGGAGAAGATTATAGAAGGGAGGTCACAGAGTAGATATTTGGAAAACAGCTGAAGTGACCTTTATCTGGGCCATATAAACACCATAAAACAGTCACTTATTTCTTTAAACAACTCTTATTTTTCAATGTCAAACTGCTCATTTCTGAGAAAGAATCTGACTACTCTGCAAAAGGAAAGTCTCTCTCCCTTTTACTGAGTAGAGCTTACCTTTCCTCTACCAGATCAGAGTAGAGCGCATCCATTAAGTGGTTTGCCCCCAAAACAATCATCTTTTACCTTCAGTCACTTTTACTACAAATGGATGCACACCACTTACCTAGAAGGGGAAAAGCAACCTCTGTCCCCTCATCAGTGCGCTCTGAAAAGGATAAGTAAGGGAAGATATCATAGGTCTTGTTATCTATTTACCGTTTGATAATCTAGTCTATCCCCAGAGGTTATTATCGATTTTCCCAACATACTGCCCTCTGCTTTTTGCTAAGTATCTCTAAAGAAAGATGCTAGATAGCTTTACATAATTTTTAATTGGATTTTCCCTTTTAGCAATTTTAATCCATCAGTCTTAACAATATCTCCTAAAATTATGCCAAAAAAATTCCTTTTCCACTTTGGTATTTACATCCTTCAAATATTTGCAACTCTATGTTCTCTTATGCTTAAGAAAACAGAAGACAGGTGTTCTTTATATATTGCCTCACAAGTCATCTCTCCTAAGCCCTAATTATTCACGTTACTACTCTCTGAACTCCTCCAAATCTCGAAGTAATAGAGTGCCTAAAACAGAAAGCAGTATTCCAGGTGTGGTCTCACCAGAATATGAAAGAACCTATTACCCTTCCTGCTCCACTTCTCTACATATGCCATCCAAAAATATCATCAGTGTTTTGCTGCCAGACCACATAAATACCTAATGTGCTTTCCATCACAACTCTTTAACTATTTACAAGGATTTAAAAGTTTCCACATTTTTTTCTTTACATTAAAAAGGGGGAGGAGGGTTGAATTTTACACCTTCTTTCTCCCTTGACCCACCTCCTCTTCCCCAAAACTAAAAAATCCAAATGTATATGAGTGTTTATTCCCCTAGAAAAGATATTCTATCCTCTCACTACCAGTGCTGCCTGATGTTCACAGATATTCTTTAAGGCCAACTACAGTTTTATATTACTTGCAAACTTTGTAAAATCTATCAATCTTCTCCCTCTAATCATTAAAGACAGGGTAAATCCCAAAGACAATGTGAATCTGTTCTCAGAGAAAACTGGAAGAGATGGAGAAATATAAAAAATATATTTTCCCCCAAACAATCATCCCATGAAATCCAGAAAGGTGGCACTCCTACCTTAATACTACTTTTTAAAAGGACACCTACCAGTAGTGATGTATTCAGCAACTAGTTCTGACTCTACCACCGCAATTGATGGGCTTTCAGGAGAATGTCTCTTTTCCTGGGTCATCTGAATAGGCACTGCCATTTGACTCAGGTCAATAGTGGGTTGTCTTGGTTTAGATTCCAATTTTTCCTTCACTGTATAAAAAAGTCAGGGGAAAAATTAACTTTATTACAAACAAGTACTAAAACCAGAGTTGTTCATGGAAAAATGAACAAGACCTCTGGGGTGCCACATGGGCAGTGACTAAGAAGCTAGGAAGTTGAAAACAAAAGAGCAGACTACTGTATGGCTATAGAGTGCACAACTTGTACAACCATACTCAGTAGCACAGCAAGAACTCATATGCGTTCAGACTAAAATCTCCCCCCTATTATCACCAGGCCAAACCACTGGATCTGTTTCCCTTGTACACACTCCCTTTAGAACATTTCCTTTACCCTTAGTCAAGGCAGTACCTGGTATTCTTGAGTTCACCAACCTGAAAACAAAGGGTGAGTAAGCAGTACATAGCATTATTTGCTCCAGGACACAACTGCCCAGAAAAGCACAACACAGTGACCAGTTTAATTTGATCTATTAAAAATTCAAGATAATCCCCAAAGAAATGTTACATTTTTATGACTCTTGAAGAATAAAAATATTCATTGTTAGGAAAATATGGTCTCTCTGTTCCTGCAAAAATGTCTATGGAATGGTCTGGAATCAAGAATGGTTTCCATGGATAGAATAACTTTCTAAATTATCACCTTTTCTACAAAATTATTTGGTTTCCACCCTCTATAAGGCATTAACGGAAATAGTTGAGTATGTCAAAGACAAGGAGCTAAGGAAATGCCTAAAGCCAAAAATAACACCAATAAAAAAATCAAAGACTTAAAATAAATGCTAGTATTCTTTGGGTAGTGTACAGTGGATGTTACAACAAACAGTAACCAGTAATTAAGTCCAGTAAGCAATCATTCAGGTTATTCTCACCAAAGCATAAAATGTGATAAAATCAAGATAATCATTTAAAGAAAGTAAAACAAAACCAAAGGAATACAAAAGTCACCCCACAAGTAGAGACGACACTGAACTGAGAATCAAAAGACATGGAATCTCACTCTGCCACTAGCCAACTGGATAACCTCTCTAGGTCTCAGTATGTTTATCCATAATGAAATGGTTGGACGAGATCATCACTAAGGTCCCCTAAGAACTCTGACAATATCTGATCTATTATAATAGAAAAGTCAGTATAACTAACACAGTTTTGCCCAGAGTTTATAGAAGATATTTAGTAACTGGAAATACTGACTGGATCTTGCTAAATGAGAACAGCTTTGCATGGAAGCTCAGGTTCTTAAATTATACAAAGAAGTATGAAGATAAAAAAAAAATTAGAATGTTAGCAAGGCCCTTAATGTTTTATGACCACAAAACTGTTCCACCAATATCAAGCAGGATGGCAGAAGCCCTCCAATTTGCCTTCTACTATTCTTGAATAGAATTGGCAAATGTACTGCATTTGTCTTTGTGCTTAGAAATCAATAGACCTACTTCTTTCTGGTGACAAAAGGCAACAGGTTTGTCCATTTTGAGCAGGAGAGAGAGAAGAAAAGAACTGTGCTGTTTTTTCTTCTTTCTTCTGATAGAAACAATAGACTACAGTCTATCTATCCTTCAGTACTCCTGTGAACATCTTAATGAACTGACAAGTAAACAGACTGAACCAATGATTATAGACAAGTCCAGAGGGGGGAAATGTGCTCAAATAATAACAAAGAAAATATAACAGTAGTAGTATTTTAGCACAACCCATCTCTAGAGAAAACATGCTTCATTCAACTGAGCATGTGAATTCATACCTGTTGTCTGTTGGAGTTCTAACAGAGCTTTGATTGTTGAAGTAGCTGATTGTGATTCACTGGATACATCCTGATAAATTATGGTGGGGCTAGTCTCCATTGCAATCTCATGTTCTGACCAATCCTGACGCCGGGAAGCAATTACATGAACTACAGGCTGGGAATCTGTTTTATATTAGTTAAAAAAAAAAAACCCTATAAACAAAGTTTCTCTTAAAAAAAAAAAAAAAACAATTTGTTCTTTTTCAAAAATCTTTGTTTTACTACAAACTTCATGCTTTATCTCCCCAAAAAGACTGTAAGCTCCCAGAGGGTATAATGTCTTTCATGTCTGTATTCATTTATTCATTCATTCATTGATTCAACAGACTGGGCACCTATGTGCCAGTCTACATTTGGCACTGAGGATATAAAGGAGCTCACAGAATAATCAAAGGACGCTCAAGAAGCACACAATCTGGTTGGAGAGACAGACATGTAAAGAGACAAATTACAATTCAATGTTATAACTGCTATAATAAATAGGTGTGCATTTCTGTAGGTGGGTGCATGTCCATGTACCATAAGAACGAAATGCAGTATGAGTCTTATTTTCCCCAATGCATCTAAAAATGTGTTCTGTATTACAACCTGAGCATTCAGTCAACACTTATTGGAGTCACTGAAAGGAAATCCTGTCCACTGACAAGAAAAATGGATAAATGATCTAGAAGCAGCATGATATAATAGGACACGTATAACATTCAGAATTCAAAGTCTTAGGTTACAGTCCCAGCTCTATCAATTACCAGCAAGTTGATTCTTTGGGTCTTAGTATCATTATTTCTAAAATGACAACACTAAATTTACCTCTCTACCTCACAGGCTTTCTGAGGATATAATGAAATAATATATGTAAAAGAGCTTTATAAACTATGAAGGGCAATAGAAATGTTTTATTGTTGTTGTTGTTCTGGTTGCGGCCTGAAAATTTCTCAATTCTAAGCCTTTTTGTTAGTCTTAAAATAAATTATAGGCCTAACTAACTCAAGGCTTATTGTATTCATGCTATATAAGTATGCATGTAAATATTAGACACATCAAATCAAACAACAAATCATTTGAGTTTTCCATCTACAGAGTAAGTAGATGGAATAAACAGTATAAGTGTAGTATACACTACACTACTGTTAAGTTCCTAAACTCCTTGGTCCAAGATACCACATAGAAATTACACAGGCTATAAAAGCATGACTCCTACTCCCAAGTTTAGATTCTAATCGAGGAGACATAAAATGTGTGTGTGTGTGTGTGTGTGTGTGTGTGTGTAGCTTTGTATCCTGGGATAAAGTCAAATGATTAGGGCAATTATATAATAGAAAGAAAAAGACTACTATGAATTGGAATGGTCAGTGAAAGTATCACAGAAAATAACTCATGCAGCCCCAAAACCAAGAATAAATACAACTTAAGTTCACCCTTCTATGAATTTTTTATTTTTGAAAACCACAAAGTTGTTCAAAAAGGTTGAAGCAGCAGGAATGACCCTTCAAAAATAAAAACAAAAAACCTATCTTCCCCAAAAAACAAGATCAATATACAAAATATCTGGAATTTTTATTTGCCATAAAAACAAAACTCTATTTCCACTCCCTACCTTATCCTCTAAACTCTAAGTAGACTATATGCCACACCAGGGATGTGTAACTTCCATTAAACGTCAAAAAAAAAAACCTAGATGATTGAAGAACAACATCATGTAGTAATATTAAATGCCACATGAGGCCTATAGCAGTTTTTCTTTACTAATTCTAAGAGCATATATAAGAAATTAAAGAGAACTGATTATATTAGGGAATCATTCATTTTATACAAACTTAGTTCTCAATTTTAAGAATCTCTCATGATGCTATAAGTACCCCTTTGTTAGGTGAAAAGGACCTATAGGGAAAGAATGACTCTGCAACCCAACTCTGTAAAATACACATATTAAATACCCAAAAGAAAGCAAAAACTGCATTGGTAGAGAGATAAGGTAAAATAAGACTGGAAAACACATTTCTACAAGGAGCACCTCATCAGACACATCACCCTACATAACATCATCCCACAGAGACTGTGGAGACTGGTTTTTCTCTTTTTGCCCATACACAAAAAGTGCAGCTAACCATACAAAGAATCAATGCAGCAACCCCAATGGCTGTGACACAGAATGAATGTGAACCTAAACGTGAAAAACTTTCCTTGAGTGATTTTCCTCTCTACTTTTGGCTCACACTTAGACTACATAAATCTACTGCCTACCCAATCTGATGCTGAGGTAAGAGTGCAATAACTGAGACAGCAGGAGCCTGATACAACAGTCCCATTTGATTATGCAGTGTGCATCCATCCAGACTTCCCTATCTCTCTTGGTGGTAGGTGGATGGTGGCCTACTGACCCTCAGATATCTTTCCTCATAGGTCATTTAACAAATATTTACTGGGCATATACTACATGTTATGTACTAGAGATGTACACTATACTGTTATATCCAAAGGCAGATTCAGGCATCTCTATGGAAGAATGTCTCTTATGTCTTTACTACAAAAACTTTCTATCACATTTGCATAGAACTGTAAGACCTCTCAGGCTTCCCTGGTAGCTCAGCTGGTAAAGAATCCACCTGCAATGAGGGTGACCTGGGTTTGATCCCTGGGTTGGGAAGACCCCCTGGAGAAGGGAATGGCTACCTATTCCAGTATTCTGGCCTGTAGAATTCCACGGACTATATATTAGTCCATGGGGTCGCAAAGAGTCAGACATGACTGAGCTACTTTAAACTTTCACATGAGACCTCTCAGCTAGAAAAAAAATAAAATCTAAAAGTATGTTTAATACTACCATAGATCCTATGTTAAAATCTTCAAAGTAATACCACCAGTCCAGGAATCTAGCACTAGAGAACTCACTGTTTTCCAAGGCAGTTTCCCTTCCATCTTTGCACAGTTATGACAATTAGAAAATTTTCTTGTATGGAGTGGAAACAGGTTTTCTGATTGCTACTCAATGGTTCTAGTTCTGCCCATGTACCTACCAAAGACCAATTCTTTTCCCTCTTCTTTGTCACAGTCTTTAAGATAACTGACAACAGTTCCTGTGTCCCCCACAACACAACCCAATCTTCATCTTCTCTTCTTTATGATAAATGTCCTGTCTCCACCTACCGTTCTTCATAAAAACAATTCCCAGATGTTGCATGCATCTAATTCATCTATTCTATACTAAACCCAAGATGTATCTTTTCCATGATGTAATAGGTATCTTTCCTCTGAAATACTGTCATACAAAACAAGGCCTTCACAGTATTTAACTGTTTACACAGCTTTCCCCCAAATGTTCCTTAAAGAACATAAGTTCTTTGCAAAAGGGTTCCATGCTCAAAAAAGTTGGGGGGCACTTTATATTATATATGCCACTCTTGATCTTTCACAATATATATCACCACATAATGACTCTGAAAAGTTCTGCAATAAGTATTGGTATGTTTTGCTTAACCTTCATTCATTCCTTACCCTCACCATGACCTGCTGAGATCATGAAGCTTCTGGAAAAATCATCCTAGAAACCAAGTTACTTAAAATAATGTCTTTATAGGATGCATTTTTGTATTTGCCTCATATATGTTCCATCTTAAATCCCTACCCTTGATTTTGTCTCCTTTTTCTCTTCCATTTTACTGCACATAATCTTGTATTCTAGCTAGTCTATTTAAAACCTTTTTTGGGAAATAAATTTTTAACATTTTTTTCTTTCTTTTAAAAAAAAAATGAAACCCAGTAAGCCCAATAACCCTGTTCCCAAGTGAAAAAGGGGAAAAAAGAAGATCCAAATAGGAAGGAAAGCTGAGGAGTTGTGGAAGGCATGTGGCCCAATTTTCATTTAGCGACCTAGGCAAGTATGACCCTGAACTAATAGAGTTGGTCATCTAGCTGTCTATCAGTATGTAAAAATACTTCAGGTGTATAGAACTTAAAAGGTCCACTCACTAGGTTAGGAGAAACCTCAGAAAAGAAAAAATGTTTTGGATTCAGGCAACAAAAATGAATTTATAAAGCTGAAGCTTAACCCTGTGCCACAGTTGCTGCTACAGTTGCTGTTTTATTTGTTCATTCAGAGAAACTTTAACTAGTGTCTACTTAGAGCTAGCTAATCTCTTCACTAAATACTGAATATATAGAGATGAGTATGATGCTTTCCTCTGAAAAGTTAGTAGCCTAGTGGAAAAGAAAATAATTATATTAAACAAACAAAAAAAGTACAAAATAAAATGATCAATGATAAACTAGCTGGTAGTACAAAGCAATTTTGGAAGCCTAGTATAGAAGCAGTAATGAACCCTCCCAGGGTGATTAAGGAAAGTGCCATAACAAGGTGAAGATGAAGGTCTCTTCTAGCCCGTGAGGAGATAGTTCAGAAATAAGGTATAAGGTCTAAACTGCTTCTACTTCCAGGCAAGGAATGGTGGGGAAAGTTTAGAAACCACAAGTAGAATCAAGGAATCCTTTGGCATGAAAAGACATCTTTATTCTAAGACTAGTATAAAGGAAGTCACTAGAAAAAGGATAGGAAGTCACTAGAAAAAGGATACGAAGTCAAGAAAAGTCGATCTATTCTTACAGTAGAATGCCAACTATAAACTAGGTAACAAATAATAGACTTTAGAAAATTATCACTGGATGCTAAAACTAGTAGATAAAGATGAGGGATATGATATTTATATAGTTTCAAACCATCTCCCCATATATTACCATTAATCTCAAAGGGAAATATGGTAATTTCATAATAAAAAAAAAAAAAAGGGAAGGCATTAACCAAGAGATCAACATTAACATCATCAATATTGGGACAAACTGACACCAGTGCCTTCTGATAAGGTGGGGGTAGGTTGTTGTAGTGGCAAAACTACAAAGACCATGATTGGATAGTTGATAGCATCTGAATGGATTGTAGATTATACAACTAAAATTTTAAATTGTGATTTTGATAACTGTATTTTAGTTATAAAGAGACTAACCCTTAAGAAATATAAGCCAACAAATATAAGTATTTAGAGATAAAGGGCATGACATCTACAACTTGTTCTCAAATGGTTAAAAAATTCAAAAATTATAAACACACAGAGGGCGGCACAGAAAGAGAATCAACAACAAAGTAAATAGGGCAAAATATAAATAAGCGGTGGATCTAGTAAAAGACTATACACAGAAGTTCTTTTTATTCCTGCAACTTTTTATAAATTTGAAGTTACATTAAAAGTGCTAAACAGAGGTGGGCTAAAAACTACAAAAACAATATAAAGAAAAAAATGGACTGTTACACAGTGCTTATATACCCAGTAGGTATGAATACCAAACTTGAGTCTTTCTTATCCCTTTCTCTTTTAACACAGCAAAACCTTATCCATTTCTCTTATAACACAGCATATATATTCCTAGTCCCTTGGCCTTGGAGAATGTACTAAGAAACTATACAGTGAAATGGGGAGAGGAGTACATGAAGACTATAAAAATTGGCTTTAGGAACCTTCCTGGTGGCCCAGTAGTTAAGAAACACCTTGCAAGGCAGGGGACATGGATTTGATCTCTGGTCAGTGAACTACGATCCTACATGCTGCAGAGCAACTGAACCTGCATGTCACAACTTCTGAGCCCACGCTCTGGAGCCCCTGTGCCACAACCAGAGAGTTGTGCAGCACAGCAAGTATTCTGCAGGACACAGTGAAGACCCAGCACGGCCAAATAAAAAGCAAACACATAAATATTTTTAAAAACTGGCTTTATAGTTAACTATATTAGATATCCCTCTCTGGTGACTTTTTTCTGTATTATAAAATATTTTAAAAGAAGTAATATGCAATGAAAGATAAATAACAAAAGTAAAAATAAATTATGCCACATATAATAACAGATCAAAGAGCAAGAAACTGCAGTCAATCACTTCCAAAAATAGTCAAGTTCTTGTCCATTTCTTAGAATGAAAACTAAAGGCTCCCTAATGTAATGGCATGTTAGGGAAGTAATGATTGGCTTATAGTTCCCTTAGGAAAAAACCAGCAATTTCAAAGGTAACCTAAGATTGTGTATATATAATTTACTGTTCAAGTTCCCATTTCAGCACCAATTCATAACCTAAACATTTTACCTGCCTTTTATGAAAACATTTCTCAAAGGAAAAAACAGCTGGAATTATTCAAGTAAGTACAGACTTAAAAATAAAAGAGGAAAAAAGAATCTTATTGTTAGTTTAAGAATAGAATCTATACACATCAAATCAGTAAGTCTAAAAGAAACAGAGTAAATATCACCCCACTGTAACTAGACATAAACTGATTCATAACCAATATAGAATGAGAAATTAAACCTTAGCAAATTGATTCAGAAAATATTACTATTACTGATAATATGCTGAAGAAAATTATCCATTTTATAAAATGAGAGCCATACTGTTTGCTAAAATCAATATTTTAATTTATTTTTTATCAATGAGTTTTCAAAGACCATTTCAAATGCTACCTTCTTCATGAAGCTTTCTCATAAAGTTTATTACATAGTATAAATTTAAAAATAAATGTTCAAATTGAATTAATGGAATAATTAGCGATATGAACCATTAGTAAGACTAGACTGGGATGATTCCACTAAAGGGTTAAAATAATAATGCCTGTACAATATGAAGAAACTGTATTGAAAAAGTGAAAGTGCTAAGAAAGCATTCCAGAGAGAATAATGTGGAAGTAAGGAGAGGAAACAGTGTGAGTAAGAATGATCAAAGAAAGGTAAACAGTTCTGTTTCGATATATCAGAGCTTGTAAGTACTGGCATAAATATACTGCCTGGGTGATTAAGGTAACTGACACACACACGGGCACTAGATTTGTTGTTGTTGTTCAGTCGCTCAGTTGTGTCTGACTCTGTGCAACTCCATGAACTGCAAGCACGCCAGGCCTCCCTGTCCTTCACTATCTCCCTGAGTTTGCTCAAACTCATGTCCATTTAGTCAGTGATGCCATCCAACCATCTCATCCTCTGTCGCCCTCTTCTCCTCCTGTCCTCAATCTTTCCCAGCATCAGGGTCTAGATTTGTACAAAGTCTCAAAGTTTATGATCAATATAGGTGGTTAAGGTAACTGACAAGCACAGGTACTAGATTTGTAGAAAATCTCAAAGCTTATGATCATTGAGTTTATTTCAAGTGACTCCCTAAAACAACATAATTAAAATAGCATTAACTGTAACTAGTTTCCTTACTATGGAGCCTGGCTTCATATCACCTTCCTCATAATTAGGACAACCACACAATTATCATCTAAACTGGAACACATATGAGAGTGAAAGAGAATGGTATTATTATTCTAGAACAGAAATAAACTAAGACTTATCCCTTGCAAACTGCAATGTATGAACACCCACATACAGCCCACTTATAGGCCCATCTCTGGCCACCATGATCCTTTCTCAAGGTTCAGCAAAACTCATTTCAAAAGGTACACTCACTTTCTTGCACACTTCTTCTACTTACTCAAAGCAAACAAAAGGAATCACACCTCTATCCAGTTTGGTAATACCTATCTGCCAAAACATCATCTAGTTTATGAATTATTTGGTGAACATATGCCAGGCAAGAAAGAATGGTAAGCCTTATCAAAAACAAAACTTCTGCTCACATCAAACAAAAGACAATAAAATCAAAAGAACTGACAAGTCAAAGTATACATATTTATATATATGTATATGTATTTGTATATATACATATTTGAGATCCTTAGATTCAACTATTTTAGAACTAAGGCATAATCTCAGCAATAATTATATAAATCAGAAGTAAAATGGGTCTTACCTTGGGAACTTTGGGAGGACTCTGTAGAAGAGGAACTACTATCTGTATAACCCTGTGGTTCTTCCTTTCCTTCTTGAATAGATGAATTACCAGCCTCTGCCACCCTGGATGCTTGTTGTAATGTTTCTGTGACCAGTTGCCTTGTTTGTTCACTAACAACTGTGGCCTGAAACGTCACTGGTTTGGGTTTAATAAGAACCTAGAAGACAAGTGGAAATACAACCAGTATAAATTTTTGAGCATTTAAAATATGTTTAACTTCTAGATAAAATAAATATTTTCCTGACATGGAAAACCGTACTCTGTCCATTTATTATACTTGGGGCACAGTATTGATCATCACAGACAAATTCAATCTATGAATCAATCATACCAGGCCACATATACATTTCATGCTACAACAGTTACAATCCTGACAAGAGCCTTTGCCTTGTTTTTTCTTCCCTATAATGACTTCAGGAATCCTTTTACAATCTGCAGTTATATGGTAGAATGAGAGCCACAAGCTAAGGATGGCAGAATAGAACGACACAAGGAGCCTAGATTCCCAGGGGAAGTATGCGTATGTCTGTGTGTGTGTGATAGAATTTAAGTATTTATGTATACTATACATAGTCAGCATAAGAGGAAAGATTTCCTCAGATCTCCCAGGAGAATTTTTGAGTCACAATAACAGTCCAGGATTTCCTTCCTCTAAATATTTATCAACATAATAAAAATAAAACCCTAATTTGTTTAAGCCACTGTTCTTCAGGTTTCTTTTTAGCAACCAAATGAAATTCCTAATTAACACACCTGCACAAAGTAATCTTGCTTAGGACCTAAGTCATCTTTTAAGAAATCTCCAAAGGAACACTAATTTAGACAACTGGGTGTGCGTGCATGCTCAGTCATGTCTGACTCTTTGCGACCCATGGACTGTAGTCCACCAGGCTCCTCTCTCCATGGGAATCTCCAGGCAACAATACTGGAGTGGGTTGCCATTCCCTCCTCCAGGGGATCTTCCCCACCCAGTGATTGAACCTGCGTCTCCTGCATTGCAGGCAGATACTTTACCGCTGAGCCACAATTTAGACAACTACTATAGTCAATATGGAACATGTGACAGATCAGCTCTTGGCAAAGGTTAAAACCACAGACAGTAGAACAAGTGAAATGGGAAGAAAGTTTCACACTGAACCATTGAATTCAAAGTGTGGACTCTAGGAGTTAACTTCAATTGGGTACATGGAATGAAAATGTTACTTTACCACAATTATTTTTTACTTCTCCATTTATAAGAATCTAAATCTTTCAGACTCTATTAAGTCACCCATTTCCAAAAATTCAAGAATGAAAACATGGGTTATGACAAAAATGATGGAACAAATATAACAGTTAACACTGAAATTTAAAGCAATTTGACCTTATTAGAAAATCACAGAACTAATGGTTTTGATATATAAACTATTTGGCTATAATATTGAGGGAACTGATTCTAAAGGCAAACTATTAGTTTATAGATAAATTATTATCTTTTACAAAAATTCTAAAATAGCATTTTTTAACCAAAGCTGACATCATTTCCTTTTATATTCTCAAAAAAGTAAAGTACCTGCAAAATAAACAGTAGCCCAGCAACACAATTTCCCAGGTAAATTTCTAGAAAAGCTCCCTTATCATTTACTGGTTGAAAAATGAACAGATCTCTACTTTCTCCATTATTTAGGTTTCAAGGAAATAAAATTTTACAAGGAAATAAAATTATATAAGTAAATATCTAAAGTGCTCTCAAAGGTCATATAAGCTATACAAAAATATTCTTTGACAGATTATGAATAATTACCATCCTCTGTCAACCATCTACTTCTCAAATAACAACATACACCTTCAGCAAATTTTACTCCAGGGGATTCTATTCTCTAAATTTTGCTCATGACATGACACAAATATTTAATTTTTTTTAAGTACTGAAAAGAGAAACACAGGTTTTGAAAACAGATGGTTATAAACATCCAATCATAACTTTTAATAATCTGGTTCTTTAATGTTACTCATCTTTTTGTTCAGATTTCTACCTCGGAATTTTAGGAATTTGAAATATACCAGAGTCAAGAAAAATCACCATATCTTAGCATACCTGTGTTTTCCCTTGCTGCCCATATACAATTTTTGTTGGGATGATTTTAGCTGCTGGTTGAACTGTGGAACCTATACCTTTTGGCTGAGTTACAATCATTTTGGTGATGGGTCTTGTAGCAGTGATAATAGCTGGCTTTGCTCCTGTTGGCACCGTCTGAATAGTCTTTTCTCCCTAAATTGAAGTCAGTAAATAGATGAGATTTACATACATTTAAATGGGGAAAAAAAGTCCTTTTACTGAAAAATCATAGGAAAGTTTTACCAGGATGATGGGGAAAGGGTTGCAAAGTGTGCAACAAAGTATAAGCTTCCAGGTGATCAAAAATGTTAGAACTAAGTTGAAATGATCTTAGAAGTCATCTGATCAACCTTCTGTCCAAAGAAGGCAGTAAATATTTCTTGGTGAGTGAATTTTAAAAATTACCTTATTTAAGAATACTTAGTATTCTCTGTCATTCACAGAATGTATATGCTAAAAGAGAGTCAAAAATGATAAAATATATACTAAAATGTTAACAATGGTTATCTCTAAGTGTTGGAACCACAGGTCGTGCTCCCCCAATATTCATCTTTATGTGACAGTTTATATGAAATAGACATGTGTAATAAAAAAAATTACTGTGCATTCTACCAATAGCTAAATGTTCACATACAAAATAAACTAAATTCCCCAAATATGAAGTTATAAGGCTATATAGCAGAATGTCTATGTGAAATAGTATGGGCAAGAAATGTAATCAGCAGTGACATTAACATTTTTTCTGAGGTTACACTGGAAAATACAAAGAAAAAACAGGACATTTCCCACATTAGCATGTTACTAATATCACTTTAGTCTATTAACTAGGTAGTTAAGCTCATTAACTTTTCACCATTTTCTACATTTTCATCTGCTTTATTCTTAAGTACTATTTTCTGATCATTTATGGAGTCAATACTTGAGCTTAACAAATTAAATTCAAATACAGTCATTTTACTAAAGTACTAAAATTTTAAAAATTAAAATCCATAAAATTAAAAAGGAAAATATCTAAAATTTTTTCACCTTATCAGTTTTTCTTCTCAGTCACCATCACCTAAATGTGTGGCCACTGAAATTTAGCAGCCAGTAAAAACAAAATACCTAGGTGAACTGGCCTAAAGGTAATTTCTCTGTGAATTTAGGTTAAATGATTACAAACTTCACAAGTTTAAATATCTGCTGCAATAATCTAAGGAAAACATGGAGTATCTGCCAACCATGTGATTACTTATTTTAATACATAAGACACCCTTCACGGCAGCATCTCTGGAAAGAGCTCTATAGTCATTTGCCAAAAGCTGCTAGTTTGCAAGTGGGTGTGCCCTTCTATTAAGAAGCTCAACGGGCCCTGTCCAAGTACAATTATAAAGACCCATTCAAAACAAACTAGCAGGCTTATGTTTTGAAAAAGCTCTTCTAGTTGTGTGTGTGTGTGTGTGTGTACATGCACAGGTGTGTGTGTATGTGTGTGTGTTTGTGCGTGTGTGTGTACAGGCACAGGTAAGCAAGTTACGAGTATAGGTGCATGTACGTATGTGGTGAAGAGGATAGTCTTATACCCTGATCTTGTTTGACTATCATTTCTTGAGTCAAACTTTTTGCTATTAGATATACATGGCAGCTAGTATTCACACATACTATTTTTAGATCTATATGACCGTAGGACCTAGAGTACATGGTACCACTCTCTTTTAATATCAAGTTCCATGAAATTACAAACCATGTAATTTCTGAAAATCTATATTCTAATTCTGGCTTTATTTTTGGCTTACTATGTGAACTGAAGCTAGGAACAATCTACGCTTTCCTACGTGATGAAAAAATCTAATACTAGACACCCACCAGCACTGCAAAAACTATGATGCCAAGGAAGCCACTAGAGATCAACTACAATGTAGTATTCTCTTTTCTAGCAAAGTAGAGATACTACCAAACCTCTGTAGTTAAGTACAAAGAGTAATAATAGTAAGAAAAAACAATTTATTGAGGACTTATGTGCCAGGTACTGTTTTAAGCACTTTTAAAACAGTTACCAGTTAGTTACTCATTACTCAACAAACTCACTGGTAGAGATCATCATCCCCAATGTACAAGTGAGGAAATTATGGATGAGAGAAGCTAAATAAGTTAGCCAAACACCTATGATACTCTGAGACACAGCCTAGGTTTGGCTAACTTCAAATCTCTTAACCTTGTAACAACTGCCTTCAGAACTATAAATGCCTCTCTAATTTACTTGATTTTTTTTTCCCACTAGTTCAAAAAAGTAAAAAATGAAAGAAACAAATCCTTGTCATTAATTTAGTCTTAGCAGCAAATATTTCTCTTTGCCTAACCTACGTCCAGTACTAGACTGGTATCTACTGGCCATAAGCAGGAATAAAACTGTCCACTGACAGAGCTCCCTCTGAGTTAGGCTGGTAGAATCTTCCATCTGAACCAAGCTAAGATTGAAACCATGGTATATGAGCAACATGTTTTACAAATTACTGTAAAAAATGGCATCAGTAGGTGGTGTTTTTTACATCACAGTAGGAGTAAATCAAGCCATTCTAGCCATTGTGGGTTCTAAAGTCCTTAGACAAATATTTATATAGCTGGTCTTTAAAATCCTTAGTAGACTGCTAAATCAGCAGTTAAAGCTCTTACTTACTCCAGCATTTAGCAGCGTTGTGACAACGTTTTTGCCCGGGAGGCCTTGAATGGTCGTTCCTTTTCCTGTAGTCTTTTGCACAACAATCACATTGGGCTTGGAAGTCATGGGGATTGTAGTGATTTTGGTAGTCGTTCCTTAGAGAAGGGGGGAGAAAAGGAGGCCTGAGTTAAGGACTAGTGATATTTGGTTACTTCTACTTATGTTGTACACAATTAAATACATGTAGTCAGTGTCACCCCAGAGATGTCAAAGCTGTCATGAGGATGAAAATGAAGGCCTTGGAATAATAAATTAAAAGCTGCCCTAGAATGAAAGAATGTTAAGAATCAATTCTTATAGTGTTCATCTTTTTGGAATCTAAAGACCTACATACCAAACTCATAATCTAAATACATCACCATCTGCTTCCCTATCGATATTCTTCTTCTGACTAGTTAACTGAAACAAATTAGACTATTTCATGACAAACATTTCTCCCAAACTCAATAGTATTACCTGTGTGACTAGTATGACAGGAAAATGCTTCAAAAAAGAACATAAAAAAGGGTAAATGTATATCAAAATTCTCATGTAACACTAGACTATAGAGAAAATTTATGAAAAAGAAATGTCATTTATTTTTATGTGAACAAAAAAGAAAATAAACACTAGTCCCAGACCAAGTCAGATGAAACATGTACTCTTATAAGTTGCAACATTCTGAAAAGTCTGAGGATGAAACCCTAATTTATACACTTAAATATGTAAATTTATATTTTCAATCATTAAGATCTATATAGTAGATCTATATCTACCAATCCAAACATATTAGTATCTTACCCTCTCCCCCACATCCTTCCACAACCTGTTTCTCTTCTATCAAATTTATCTTCCTATCATATTCATACCCTATACTCTTCTAATTGTTCAAGTTGGAAATCCTGGTGCAAATCTTTGATTCTTGCCTTGTCTTCACTCTGCATCCGCTAACAAAATGAAGCCCCTTAGCTCCAACTATAATTTTTTATGCCACTGACTCCTCAGTGTTTAGCACACATCGTATTGCAATTACTCAAGTTATCATTCAATGAGTATATGAATGAACTAAATTTGTCATAACAAATGTCTTCTTTCAAAATGTTATCAATGTCAGCTCAACAGACAGGCCCACATCTCTCTTGCTTTCCCGTATCTTCTCCCTAGTTCAAGTTTCTCTGTCATGCAAATAGCTCTGATGTATCCTGCCATAGCAAACATTCTTAAAAAACAAACACCACCTCATTTCATCATGCCACAAACCAACAACATATGAAACTGGTCAAAAACCTTCCAAATCCCCACTGTATTTAGTTTCAACTTCCCTTCTTGGGTTTCAAAATCCTTTATAATCTGATCTTATTTGTTCCCACTGCACAATGTACACCATAAACTCTATAATTTAATGAGTAATTTCTTTTATTATGGCTTCCTATTATCTACCACACAAAGACCAAACTCTTCAGCTTAGCCCTCCAGGTTCCATCAGACTTTAATTTTTAGGATTACCCAATATATCTCTTCTTCAGTGTGCTGATTTCCACATCAGGCCTTGAGCATACTAGACCCAAGGTGCCCTTTTAACCTATAATGTCCTCTGGCTATGCAAACAGGCAAGTCATGTTTTTCTTCTACAGGTTTGCATATCATTTATCAAATGACTAAGTATAGAATGGATACACATTAAAGACATGACTGATTAATATACTCTTGAGAAGAAAAATTAAAATTTTATTCTCTTCTACTGAGAAACCTTAGCATTCTCTACTGTTTCAGAAATAAGATTGATAAGAATAAGAATGTTCCAGTCATGTGTCAATTTTTGGCACTCTTGTTACAATATAATACACTTGCCATCATCTAATGCCTCACCAGTCAGAGGTAAGGTGCTCAGGTTACATAAAAAAGCACTTTTGTCTATGGGCCAGTTCCATAAATATTTTTTCCTTTATCTGTGGTCTGTGAATAGTAAGTTGTTAAAAGCCACAAAAACCAAACTGCCTATTATTTGCTTTTATCAACTTTAACTCTTATTAACTCCAATTCCTCAGATGTGATTGACTATGATGCCTTCTCTGACAATGCTCCCTCACCAAATATTTGGTTAATAAAAAAGTGTTTTTAGAAAGTAAGCATTAAATACTAGCTCAAGGAAATGTAAACCAAGCTTTAACTTTATAGCAAAGTATAAGGGTCACATTTTTGACAAAACTTACTTAACAAATGAATTATCTTTATAACTATGAAAATATCAAATCCTTTCTATTACAGGTGTGTCAATTTGTGAGACAGCTGCAAACCAAGTTCCCTAGCTTAACAAAACGGGAGGCGGGGTGTTAGAAAACTGAAGAAAAAGGCATAACATAAGGAAAAGCAAGTACAGCATTATATTAAGATAGAATACGATTTATAACTAGAACTATCAAATTATAAAAATTTAAAATTCTAGTAGTATATTTTTGTATCACAGGTGGTATCTATTATATTGAAGTAAGAAGTATTACCCATTTAAAAAAAAGTCTTCCTCTATGCTTTCATAGTATTCAGCCTATAGTTCTCATTGACAAGAGAATGTATAAAGTTCACTTGTTTAGCATCCTGTAGGGCACAGAATGTCCCTTGTGTACATCACTGTGTATCACAGCACCCAAGCCCACATCTAGCTCACAGCATATTAGAGAACTCACCTAGACACACAGTCTTTACTTATAAAGAGTCAAAATACAATAGGTGCAAGTAACTGTGAATCACATTTGGATCATAGGCTATGACACTGACGCATTCCAGAGATTCCTATTCAAAAATAAGATGCCTGTAAAACTTTGAGCATTATGGAATGTAGGCTTAAAGAACACAGATTAATTGGCCTAGATTTTATTATTCACTGATCCTTAAATCACTGGCAATTTTGGTTTTGGGGTAATTTTTTATAGGTTACTCTGCTCAAACAATGAGCAAATGAATGAATGAAGGAACAAATATACAAACACTAGCCCCTCTAGACATTGTACTAAAGATAAGGGGAATCAAAATCAAGTCCTGCCATTGTCATAGGTTCTCATAATGTCCTTAGATACAGGATAATGATTTTACCTCTAAAGGATCCATCTTCTGCATAAAATAGACATGATTTTTCAACCAACCTTCAACAAAGTTCACCAATAGACTTACGTACCTGATAATTCTCTCTATATATATACATATAAGTAAATATTTGGCTGCATAAGATATAAATGAAATAATTGCAAAAACAGTCGTGCCTTCAACTTAACTGCTTATTCTAATAAAAATAAAAACTTGATCTTTCTAGAAAGTACTTTGGAAGCATGAATTTGCCTTCCAGGATATTATACAAAGGAAATAAGAATTTCATATAATAATTTATGTATAATAATATTCTTCATAGGATTACCAATGAGAAAAAAACTGTTAAGTAACCTAAAACATTCAGCAACGAATAAACTGTTAAATTATGGTGCATTATAGGAGAGAATATTGTATAGTCATTAATCTAGGGTGTGAGGTACCAAAATATATTTAATGGAATGAGAAAATGATATTATTATATGAAAAAATATTAAAACTGATTATATAGATTTAAATTTAATTTTTAAAATATACATATATGCACAAAAACATTTATACAGAAATCTAAATAGAAAAAGGAATAAACAGAAAGATACAGATTATTTCCCTAGATGGCAAAAATTATAGGTTTTTAGTTTTCTTTGTATACCTTTCTGTATTTTCCAAATTCCCCACAATAAACATAAAGTATTATTTTTTTAAAAAGCCTTCTATTCTTAAAGCCAGATGGATGAGTGTATTTTAAGAAAAGTACTTCTTGTTTGTTGTGGGGGTGGTGAGGGCATTGACTCTAGCATCCAGCATCTGACCATGGGTGAAGGTAGAAAGCTGTCTAAATTCATTCAGCCTGGCTTACTGGTTTACTGTGAAAAGACAGGGATTGAAAACTAAATAAACTGACCAATAATCCCAGTATCATGGAACAAGAATATAGCAAGAAACACTGACACATAACATAAGGATTAAAGTACTCAGAAATGAGAGAAGTTCTTTAGAATGAAAGTGCAAACAGCGAAGTAGAGGTCGAGGCAAAATGAGCTCCATGAGCTAACTCAGCTTTGAGTCCATTACATCCTACAGCGCTGAAAAGGTTTAAGAACTCTTCCCCTATATATCTATACACTTGAAATAGCAAAGAACCACCAGTTACTTTATATTTTAGAACAAAGGTAGATGATATGTTTACAAGTGTAGGGTATATACCTCACTGCTCGTTTGCTTCTAGGAAAATGTGCTTGTGTAAACTGCTCTAACCTCACACAGAGCAGCTAAATCATAAACAAGGTTTGAAAATAAGAGGCTTCGTGACATTCCTTTACCTAAGTAAAGAAATACCCTATGGTCATAAAAAGTTATATACTAATAAAAAACATGATTACTTTTTGAAAAATGTTTAAGTATGTGCTCTATACTATTTAAAGATATTGTCAGGTAATAAATTACAATCTGAGTTTTAACTGTTTTATTTAAAATATCCTCTTAAAAGCTGGAGTATGATGATTCTTTCCCTACTGGTTTCACCCTCCTTAGTTTGGCAAACATCAAAGTTTCTCACTTACACTTAAAAACTAGAGCCAAAATTAGCAGCTTTAAATATAGAGCTTTATGCCAATACCACGTCCTGCCTTGTTTTTTTTCCACTCTTTGAGTTATCAGCAACATCGTATTACTGCCAGGAACTTCAATTCCTTCACTTTAAAATGTCAGAACAATTCACTGGGGGCATACAAAATATGGCTAGTCTACAAAAATGGTAGACAGTAAAAGTCCACAGGGCTTGTCTGGTCAGAGATTATTCACATCATTTTAATTAAAAAATAATAATCAATGAAAATAGATACCATGTTAACATTCCACTTCAGGGTACACAACTCAAATATTGCAGGAATAAATGAGCCATTAAAAACCAGGTAGGGTTCTAAAACACCATTAAATATTAGCTTTCATTATCTAAGTTAAATATTTTTAAAAAGTAAACAGCCAATATAAACGGTGAAAGGCAAATAAAAATATTCAAGTATTTTTATTTTTAATAAGCTAAAGTGATATTAGTAATTGAAACTATGAGATTGTGATTCCGCAAACATATGCAGACAAATAAATACTAGTTAGTAACTGAGATTATGATCCCACAAACATATTTAGATAAATAAATACTAGTTCTTTCACTGTCTAGTTTATGTGGCTTTGGACAGGTCAAGTTCATCTCCGAAATGTAAAACACATCTATACCTATAAACTGGAGATGACACCAACTATTTCAGAGTTTTGAGGTAGAAATGAATTGATAGACGGGACAATATTTTGTAAATGAAACATCTCTATGCAAATGTAAACTATAATCCTTCCATTCTGATTAAAAGCAACTAAATGTTCTTTCTATTTTAAAACTCTCAAAAGCTTAACATGTGAAGATTTTATACTGGAACTAAAGAACTATACTTCATCACTAGACATAAGGGCTAAAAACAAAGTTCTAGATTTCTAAGCAGAAAACTGACATCAAACAGTATCCTTTGACAGTGAAATGTTTTTTCCTCTTAATGGTCACCTATACCTTTAACACATTTCAGATATACCTACCAGAAACTATATTACTGCTAATTATCTTGCCCCCCAAGGTAGCTAATGATTTGGGTACTACTGTAATAATGCTACCACTGGTAGTTTTCACGTAGGTTGCAGCTCCAGGGGTTGCAGCCATCCGACCTATAGATGGGCTCACTGTTGGCCGAGTATAGGTTGCCTGTGTGCCTATAAAAAGGGAAAAGCCAAGAAAAAAACTTGTCATCACTTTTAGAAGAATGACAATTTATACAGCTTAACTGTAATTCAAAGTAATCTACATTGCTTTAACTTGAAAATGGAATTTCAAGGTGTCAAGCCATTAAGTAACAATTTACAGCCAGTTTTCAATGCACATAGCAAGAACTACAGCCAACTCAATTTAAATTAACTTTACACATAAAATTTTGTGATGTGTTGCATCAAATTACTAACCCCAAGAAAAAGTATAACTAACTCTGTTCCCTTCTTCCACTACCCTTCTTCCACTAGCTTGGTGCCAAAAGAAACTTAATCATCTTTCCTGCCAGAGCATTTTAGATATTTCTGTTATAGATTTCAAGGTCTCTGCATCTGTTTTATGCTGTCTCAGTGCCAAATCCAATGTCAGCACTCAGCAAATAAGGCAGTATATTGTTTGCCTAAAATTTTATAAACTTTTACTGTTTTGTACTCTGCTACCCTCTAAATACATTTCCATCATTAAAGAGTTATTCCAACATTTTACTAGAGATTAAAGTCGTAGCTGCCAAGAGTTGCCAGGAATATTTTTTTACCAAGAAAATTCACCATTTACATATTTCCTCAACTTTAACTAACCTGTTAGAATATTTTTCTTCATATCTCTCAAAAAGATTTTACACTCTTCCCCACTATTTCTAGGACTTTTTCCTTCCCCCAAATAGGAACTAAAAATTAACCAGATTAACCTATTGTAGCTTCTCACACAACTGGTAACTCAGAAACACTATTCCTAAGTTTCTAAAACTGTTTCTAAGAACAGTTAGTTCTGGGGAGAAAGAAGATAATTCAGGTAACACATTCTTCAACTGATAACATTTTTCTCATAATTAGGTTCAGAAGTCACTGTAATAATCATTTTCAAAACCCCCCTTAAATTGGTTTTATCCAGTTAGTATTTACCATTTTAAAATACAATCACTACCCAAAAAAGGGAAGAAGCAGAGGAACATTAAGTAGAATTAGTTTAAATTGATTACAAACATACATCTAAATCAGAAAAATAAATCTAGTATAAAATAAATATGCTATGAAGATACATAGCTTGAATTAATTATAACTGGAAAATATTTCAACTTTAGCTTTTGTTTTAAAATTTGCAGAAACACTTATTCTAATATAGATACATAAGCATACATTATTTTTTACTACCTTTTCCTAACATGAGGAATCATATCTTTGTAAAACCAAATGGAGAAAAGTTTTGGGTGAAGAATGATAGATTCAATAAAAGAAAAACTGTTTTTAAAGCATAGGCTTTGCAAGAAGATTAAGCAGATTAAGTAGATTATTGTAGAATGGCAGTTGTCAGGCACTGGAAGTAGGTGGGAATGGAAAGTTATTGTTTAATGGGTAGTTTCAGTTTGGGAAGACAAAAAAAGTTCTGGAGCTAGATGGTTGCAGTGGTTGCAAAACAACATTAATGTACTTAATGCCAATGAACTGTACACTTAAAAATGGTGAAAATGATAAATTTCATGTTATCTATATTTTATCACAATCTTTTTTAAAAAAAGTTTTGGGAGTCAAACAGTCCTGTATTCAAATTCCAGTCCTGTCTTTCATAGTCTGTGTGGCTGTGTAATGCTGCTATACATAAATCTCTGTTTTGTCTCTGAAAACGGAGACATTAAAGCTTAAGGGAGATTAAGGGTAATGTTTATATACACTTTTATATAATAGCCAATAGGTGATAGCTTATAAACTTGAGAAAGGAATCACTTTACACTCTTCAGATTCTATCATCTAAATCTGTTGTTGTTCAGTTGCTAAGTTATGTCCGACTCTTCATGACCCCATGGATTACAGTACACCAGGTTTCCCTGTCCTTCACTATCTCCTGGAGTTTGCTCAAACTCATGTCCATTGAGTCAGTGATGCCATCCAACAATCTCATCTCATCATCTAAATCTGACCCTCTTCAAAGAGTCTGGTAAGAGTTACACAAATTTAAAATAACAGCAATGGATAATACTAATTCTAACACTAATTATATTAGAATTAATTAGTTATGTTAATAGTAATGGCTAGTAAAGCACTCTCCTGGGGACTTAACATACCAGATTTAGTAAAGATATTATGATCACATTGAAATAGACAATGGAAAAGACTGAGAGGAATTAAATTGGTCAAAGTAACAAAGGATGGTACTATTTAAAATGTTCTATACTGTCACTTCCTTGGGCCATAGTCTGGATGCTCTCACAACTGGGGAAAATGGCATCCAATGCTTCTCTCAGTCAGACTAACACTTACCATACAATAATGTAACAAAGACTCTTAGCCTCATCAGGGTGAGATTCTCTTGGGCTGGGACTGTGTTTTCATTCACTCAGCAAATCCTGACTGAACACCTACTTACAAATCAGCTCTACATACATATGGTGAATAAAACAGATATGGACCCTTATCCTCATGGAGCTCACAAGCTAATAAAGTGATTAACATCAAACAAACTGACAAAAAAAGTACCTAAATAATTAGAAATTGTAGTATGTGTTACAAAGGAAAAAAAGAGGACCATGACAACAGCAGAGAGCTAATTTGAGTTGGGAGGAGAGAACAGTCAAGAGAGGCCTCTTTGAAGAATTGTCTCCTGAATTTCTATATTCCCAATGTTAAGCAAATTACTGAGTCAGAGAAATTACTCAATGAGTATGATGAATGAATGGACTGATGCTCAAGATAACTTACCAGTAGGAGTGGTTACCAGTTTAGTTGTCATAATTGCACCATTACTGCTAACCACCATAATAGGGGAATTGCTACTGGTAGGCAGAGTTGCTGTCACTGGTTTGGGTAAGATTTTACTTGGTTGAACTTGTTGTGTGATGATTTTAACACCTTTGAAAGAAGAAAGATAAATCTCAATACAAATTATTTTTTAATAACGTGCTTTATATCAACCCAAGAGGGCAGCAGCTAAACACATTTACTGAGTCTTGACTAAAAAGAAGTTTTCTTTTATACTGAAACTTTTATCTCTCAAACTCCTATCTTTCCAAATTTCTTTGATTCAGGAATATAATTAAAATACTACAAAAACTATTGAACAAGTTCTTAATGAAAAATGATTTTTGTCTATGATTACATCATATGAGAGCTTTCAAACCAAATTAGCCATTGATCTTAACTTTCACAGACAATCTGTGTTCCATGCAAATACTTGGGATGAAAGGATCAGGATAAGAAGACAAAAATAAAAGGTAATGTAGCTTTTATATATTCTCTACTCTATCAAAGATTTTTCTAACCTCTTAAGATTACAAAAAGCAAAAACATTTTCTTTTTGGACCTTTTATTTTTAAACTGACTTATTTTAAAGTATTCAAATAGCTCACTTTGTCAAAAGTAAAGAATATGCTGTTATTGAACCTACATAAAATACACATGTAGACAAGAATTTGAAAGCAATTACAAAAATAAAGTTAAAATATTAGGGTGGTGATGTTATATTTTTTATACATTTTTCAAATTTATTTAAATGTTACTGTTACATTGACTTTCCAAATTTCAGATGTCCACTGAAAAAATATGTCTCATGCTAACAACAAATTTAAGTCCTAACAGCTACTAACTAAGGAAGGAAAATTTTAGTAACACTTTTTCCCCACTAAACTTCACTGAAATAATTCATGGAATAGAATATATTTTAATAGATAACTAAAATTTTTATTATTTTTGGATGGTGATTTAGGTTAAGATATGAGGTAGCAAATAAATATATTTATTTCATAGCCTTAAATAATTATAAAATACTTATACCCAACAAAGAAGTTAAAATAATAACATCTAGGCATAATTAGTCAAACTACTTAATAATCTTTATGACTCAGCTTTCCATTCACAAAATAAAGATAACATTAGTATATATACCTTCTAGGATTGTTGTGAAGATTAATTATGGGAAAATTGTGAATTGCCTAATACACAGCAAGGATTCAATAGAAAAAAAAGTATTACTACTGTATAAATAAATTCTGATTACAATAAATCATAAACTATAAAGCTGTAGGGGAAAAATGATTTCTAGAATTATCTCATTAATGAATTACAACAATGCTTAAGGTACATAAAGAAGATAACTCTCATGCTTTTAAAACCATTCCTCTCATTGTTGCAGTAAACAGGAAAAAAGAGGAATTAAGTTTTTTCCTTCCCTTTTGTGAGAACACAGAAGATAAAGAGAACAGTGAGCAGGCCTGATCATTCCTACTTTTTACTTTAACTGTTCCTAATCTGTTGTTGTTCAGTCACCCAGTCATGGCCGACTATTTGCAACCCCGTGGACTGCAGCATGCCAGGCTTCCCTGTACTTCACTATTTCCTGGAGTTTGCTTAAACTCATGTCCATTGAGTCAGTGATGCCATACAACCATCTCATCCTCTGTCAGCCCCTTCTCTTGCCCTCAATCTTTCCCAGTATCAAGGTCTTTACCAATGAGTCTGTTCTTTGCATCGGGTGGCCAAAGGATTGGAACTTTAGCATCAGTACTTCCAATGAATATTCAGGGTCGATTTCCTTTAGGATTGACTGGTTTGATCTTCTTGCTGTCCAAGAGACTCTCAAGAGTCTTCTCCAGCACCGCAATTCAAAAGCATCAATCCTAATCTCTAGTCTGTAAGATTGCTTTTCTGCCCCCTAACTCGACATGAGCTACATTTTGCACCTATTGTTCTTTGACTCTGTGTGAATTACATCCTGAATCTGGTGCTTACCTTTATAGCACTTGGTTCATAGACCACCCCTCATAGGTTTTCTCTTTTTGCACTACAGAAAGAAGGTCACAGGGCTACCAAACTGCCAGATTCAATTACTGGATTACCTGATGCCACTCTATCATTTTCTTTGAAACAATGCAAGAGGAAGAATACAAGATCCTTACACCTTTGTTTCTCATCATTGACTCCTGACTGCCAGCCCTCATCTTATATAAGCCCCTAGACTCCTCATGGAAGTGGAGGCACAGTTCTTGAAGCACGAGGCTGTTGTGTCGCCCCCTGCTGCTGCTGCTAAGTCGCTTCAGTAGTGTCCGACTCTGCAACCCAGTAGACAGCAGCCCACCAGGCTCCCCCGTCCCTGGGATTCTCCAGGCAAGAACACTGGAGTGGGTTGCCACTTCCTTCTCCAATGCATGAAAGCGAAAAGTCAAAGTGAGGTAGCACAGTTGTGTCCGACTCTTAGTGACCCCATGGAATGCAGCCTACCAGGCTCCTCCGCCCTCTGCTGGCTGAGGATTAAAGCCACCTTTCTAACTCCTCCAAACTCTTGGTCTTTGTATTTTTTTATTCGGCTTCAGAGGGCAGAGAAAGCCAAGATTTGGGCCCTAACATCACCAAAACAAAACAAACTGTGTGGTGTTCTCAATTGCTCAGTTATGTCCAACATTTTGCGACCACATGGACTGTAGCCAACCAGGCCCCTCTCTGCATGGGATTTTTCAGGCAAGAATACTAGAGTGGGTTGCTATTTTCTCCTCCAGAGGATCTTCCCAACCCAGGGGTGGAACCTGCATCTTCTGTGTCTCCTATACTGGCAGGCAGATTCTTTACCACTGAGCCACCTGGGAAGCCAACTGTGTGGTAATGGATGTTAATTAAACTTATTGAGGTCATTTCATAATATATGCATATATCAATCATTATGTTATACATCTCAAACTAATAATGTTATATGTCAATTACACCTCAATTTAAAATAAGCAAATGACAAAAACGATTCCAGAGATTGATTTCTGACAAGAAAGCATGAGAAGCTCTGCTGACAATGAAACTGGTGAAAATGATTTTTAAAAAATAAATAAATAAAACCAACCAATGAAAGGCTCTGGCAACAGTCCCAAGACCAAACGAAAAACATCTATTCAAGAATACATTTGGTAAAACAGGAAAGATCTATAATATTTAAACTAAGACCTGTTCCTCCTCATCCCTCCCTACAGGTGAAAAGCAAGGACTCCTCTCCAGACTGCCATAGTCAAAAGCACAGGGTTTTCTCCTTCTCCAGCTCCTAGTTGGAGGACTTTCTTCTGAGGAGTAGAAGGACTTCAGCTTATCTCATCCTGCTCCCTGGTACCTGCTGCTAAGTCACAGGCCACTGCAGTCAAGAGGTGGATACACCCTTCTGCCCAGCCCCCAATCCATGGCTCTATCTTGGGTAAAAAGCCTCTGAGAATATTGGGCTCGTGACCACTCCTGCTCTGGCTTGTAAGACAGTGGCTCCACCACTGGGGAAAGCAAGCCGAGAGGATCTCAGGCTGCTTGCCCACTCTCCCACACTTGACTTCACTGAGTGCTCTCAGCTCATAGAGCAGGGGTAACATTGGGAGAAAAGCCTGCCATTACCCTAGCCCCAGAGTTCTAGAGCTGCCTGAGGATAAAAACAGGTCGTAAAACAGATAGCTCCCTAGTCTCTTCCCAGAGAAACTGAACTCATTTGTAACAGAGCACAGAGAAGTTCAAACCTAAGGGTGCTCTCAAAAACAGTGGAGGATGTGATGAAAAAAGACTAGAGATCTCTTCAAGAAAATTACATACCAAGGGAACATTTCACGCAAAGATGGGTACAATAAAAGACAGAAATGGTATGGACCTAACAGAAGCAGAAGATACTAAGAAGAGATGGAAAGAATACACAGAAGAACTACACAAAACAGTGTCTTAATGACTCAGATAACCAGGATGATGTGATCACTCACCTAGAGTCAGACATCCTGGAGTGTGAAGTCAAACAGGCCTTAGGAAGTACCATATGAAAAAGCTAGTAGAGGTGATGGAATTCCAGCTGAGCTATTTCAAATCCTAAAAGTTGGTACTGTGAAAGTGCTTCACTCAGTATGCCAGCAAATTTAGAAAATTCAGCAGTGGCCACAGGACTGGAAAAGGTCAGTTTTTATTCCAATCCCAAAGAAGAGCAATGCCAAAGAATGTTCAAACTGCCACACAACTGCACTCATTTCACATGCTAGCAAGGTAATGCTCAAAATCTTCCAAGCGAGGCTTTAATAATACTTGAACCAAGAACTCCCAGATGTACAAACTGGATTTAGAAAAGGCAGAGGAAGCAGAGATCAAACTGCCAATATCCACTGGATCATAGAAAAAGCAAGGGAATTCCAGAAAAACACCTACTTCTGCTTTATTGACTATGCTAAAGCCTATGATTGTGTTGGTCACGACAAACTGGAAAATTCTGAAAGAGATGGGAATACCAGACCACCTGACCTGCCTCCTGAAAAACCTGCATGCAGGTCAAGAAGCAACAGCTAGAACCAGACATGGAACAAAAGACTGGTTCCAAATTGGGAAAGGAGTACGTCAAGGCTGTATACTGTCACCCTGCTTACTTACCTTACATGCAGAGTATATCATGCTAAATGTGGGGCTGGATGAAGCTCAAGTTGGAATCAAGATTGCTGGGAGAAATATCAGTAACCTCAGATATGCAGATGATACCACCCTTATGGCAGAAAGTAAAGAAGAACTAAAGAACCTCTTGATGAAAGTGAAAGAGGAGAGTGAAAAAGTTGGCTTAAAATTCAACATTCAGAAAACTAAGATCATGGCATCCAGTCCCATCACTTCATGGCAAATAGATAGGGAAACAACGGAAACAGTGACAGACTTTATTTTCTTGGGCTCCAAAATCACTGCGGACAGCGACTATAGTCATAAAATTAAAAGATGCTTGCTCCTTGGAAGTAAAGCTTTGATAAACCTAGATAGTGTATTAAAAAGAAGAGACAGTACTTCACCAACAAAGGTCCGTCCAGTCAAAGCTATGGTTTTTCCAGTGGTCATTTATGAATGTGAGAGTTGGACCATAAAGAAGGCTGGGTGCCACAGAATTGATGCTTTTGAACTTCGGTGCTGAAGAAGACTCTTGGGAGTCCCTTGGATTACAAGGAGATCAAATCAGTCAATCTAAAGGAAATCAACCCTGAATATTCATTTGGAGGACTGATACTAAAGCTGAAGTTCCAATCCTTTGGTCACGTGATGTGAAGAGCCAACTCATTGGAAAAAACCTTGATGCTGGGAAAGATTGAGGGAAGGAAGAGAAGAGGACTGTTAGGAGAAGCACATTGACTGAAATCACCGACCCTGGCCAGGGACCATAGTAACCATCTGTCTGAGTTATTTTATGACAGGAGGTCCTCGCAAGGAACATGGAACTAATAAGCCACCACTAATCAGAAGAGTTTGGGAAAGGTCAAAAGGAGTCACCATGTGTCCAACTACCTCCCAGTAGCCTTCTTGCTGGCATCCATCTTGGCTGAGCAATCCTTGGCACCACCAGGAAGGACTCTGAGTTAGAATGATTGGCCAAAGACAACCAGGAAGCTAACCCCACCACCATAAAACCACAGACTGCAAGCCAAGTGGCAAAGCACTTCTCCTGGGTTCCCTTAGCCTACTGCCCTCCTCCAAGCAACCTCTTTCCCAATAAAATCTCTTGTTTTTTTTTTTTTTAGTTCTACCAGTTTATTGCTACAAACCCATCTCCCTCCACCCTTGTGCACACATGCTCAGTCATGTAATCCCACTTCAGTCCGCCAGACTCCTCTGACCATGGATTTTTCCAGGCAGAATACTGGAGTGGGTTGCCATTTCCTTCTCCCCAATAAAATCTCTTGTTTTGTCAGCTCATATATCTCCTTGGACAATTCATTTCCAAGTGTTAGACAAGAGCCCACCCTTGGGCCCTGGAAGGCGTTTCCCATTCCTGCAACAGGGCAACAGAGGATGAGATGGTTTGATGATATCATCGACTCAATGGACATGAGTTTCAACAAACTCCGGGAGATAGTGAAGGGCAGGGAAGCCTGGCATGCTGCAGTCCATGGGGTCGCAGAGTCGGACTTCACTTAGCAACTGAAAAACAGTGCAGAAGTTCAAGCCTAAGGGTATCTCAAAACAGTGGAAGATGAGATGAAAGGCAATTCTATAAGTAGAATCATGGATTTAATTAAGATAGACTATAGGCCAGATAGTTTGTAGAAGACAGCCGAATAGTAACGAAGCTGAGAGGAACCCTCCTGTGGTCAGAACAAATATCAAAAATAGAACTTTGAAATTATTCCTTCAAAGAAGCCATAATTTGCAACAGTTTGTAGAGCAACTTATGCTCCAGAGCATTGTTGCATACAGTAGAGAAATTAGTTAGTGAAGTTTAACAACTAGATGTGGTCAGGAAAAGAGAAGAAAGAGCCACACCAATACCACTGTCACCTCAGAATGATTGGGCTATATCTCCCTAAGAAACAGTAGTGGGGGCTTAACTTCAACAAAATAATTGATCCAGTCACTAAACAACAAATAACTATGCAAATAACAGTAACAAATCACAAATGGGGGTAGAGGAAGACCTATACCCAGTTACAACATACAATGTCTATTAGCTGCATATACAATCTAAAATATCAATGTAAATATCTAAAATGTCCAGTTTTCAACAAAAACATCAAGAGGCATGCAAAAAAAAAAACAGGAAAACATGACCTACACAGGAGGAAAAAAGCAGTCAACAGAAACTGTGAGAGCAACCACGTGTCAGATTTAACAACAACAAAAAGGTTTCAAAACAGCCATTACACGTATGTTCACAGAACTAGAGGAAAGCATGATTACAGAAATAAAAGAAGGTATGATAACAAAGTTGCATCAAATAAAGAATATTAATTAAGCAATAGAAATTACAAAAAAGAACCAAATGGAAAATGTAGAGCTGAAAAGTATGGTAATTGAAATAAAAAATTCACTAGAAGGGCTTAAGAGTAGATTTGAACTGGCAGAAAAATGAATTAAGAAATTTAAAGACAGATCAGTTACAGATTATGCAAGCTGAAGAACAGAAAGAAAAAAGAATGAAAAAAATGAACATAAATGTGAAACACCATTAAGTGCACAACACATATGTAATGTAACTACAAAAAGGAAGGAACAGAGAGAAAAGGGACCAATCAAAGAAATAATGGCTGAAAATGTCCCAAATTTATTGAAAAGCAGTAACTTACACATCCAGGAAGCTGGACAAATACTAAAGAAGATAAATACGAAGAGATCCACAAACAGGCATACCACATTTAAAATGCTGAAAGTCAAAGACATGGAGGAAATCCTGAAAGCATCGAGAGAACAATTTTCCATTTACAAGGGAACTGCATCAAGGTTCGAAACTAACTTTTCAGTGGAAACAATGGAGGCCAGGAGGCAGTAGAAGTATGTGTTTGAAGTGTCAAAGAAAATCCATCAACCAAGAATCTGATATTCAGCAAAGCTGTCTTTCATATATTGCAGATGAAATAGTCTTTACCAAATAAATTAAAAATGAAGCGAATTTGTTGCTAACTGACCAATCTAGACAGCATATTAAAAAGCAGAGACATTACTTTGCCAACAAAGGTCCATCTAGTCAAGGCTATGGTTTTTCCAGTGGTCATGTATGGATGTAAGAGTTGGACTAGAAGGAAGGCTGAGCACCAAAGAATTGATATTTTTGAACTGTGGTGTTGGAGAAGACTCCTGAGAGTCTCTTGAACTGCAAGGAGATCCAACCAGTCCATCCTAAAGGAGATCAGTCCTGGGTGTTCATTGAAGGGACTGATGTTGAAGTTGAAACTCCAATACTTTGGCCACCTGATGCGAACAGCTGACTCATTGGAAAAGACCCTGATGCTGGGCAAGATTGAGGGCGGGAGGAGAAGGGGACGACAGGGGATGAGATAGTTGGATGGCATTACCAACTCGATGGACATGGGTTTGGGTGGACTCCGGGAGTTGATGATGGACAGGGAGGCCTGGCATGCTGCGGTTTCTGGGGTCGCAGAGTTGGACACGACTGAGCGACTGAACTGAACTGACCACCTTACAGTGGACACTGAAAGAAGTTCTATGAATAGAAGGAACTAGAAACAAAACAATGATATTCACTCTTGCCAGTTAATAATCAAAATTTTATCATTCTAGTCAGGGAAATCAGGCAAGAAAAAGAAATACAAGGCATCCTGATTATAGCAGAAGAAACTATCTCTATTTGCAGATGATTTGATATTTCATATAGAAAATCCTAAGGAATTCACTAAAAACTATTAGGACTAAAAGTGAGTTTAGCTAAGTTGCAGATGTAAAATCAACAGATTCAATTGCAGCTCTATACTAATCCAAATAATTAGAAAAATAAAATACTTAAAAGTAAATTAACAAAAGTATAAAGTTAATACACTGAAAACCATTCATTTCAACAGTGTTGAAAGAAATTAAAGCTCTAAATAAACACAGAAACATCCCATACTTATGGATCAGAAGATTTAACATTATAAAGATGGTAATACTCCTCAGGTGATCTATAGATTCAAAGCAAACTCATGAGATTTTCAGCTTTCTTCTTTGTAGAAACTGACAAGCTGATTTCAAAATTTATACAGAATTGCAAGGGACTCAGAACAGCCAAAATATCTTTTAAAAAACAATAGAACACGAATATTCACACTTCCTGATTTCAAACTTAATATAAACCAATGGTAATCAAATCAGCACAGAGACAGACATATAATGGAATACAACTGAGAATCCCGAAATAAAGTCATACATGTTTTCAGTGGATTTTCCACAAGGGTACTGAGACCACTGAATGGAGGGGGAACAGTCTTTTTAAAACATGGTATTGGGATAATCAAAGCTCAATATGCAAAGAATGAAGTGGGATCCTTACTTCACACCATTACAAAATTAATCAAAATAGATCAAAGATCTAAATTTAAGAGGTAAAATTATCCATCTCTTAGGAAAAACATAAGGATAATCTTCATAACCTAGGATCTGGCAAAAGATTCTTAAATAAGATACCAAAAGTACAACACCACAAGAAAAAAATCAACTGTACATCATCAAAATTAAAGACGCTTGTGCTTCAAAGGACATCATCAAGAAAATGAAAAAACGACCCACAGGATGGGAGGAAATGTTGGCAGTTCATGTATCTGACAAAGGCTTAATATCTAAAATATGTATAGCAAAAAAAAATAATCTTTCAATTCAATAATAAAAAGACAACTCAATTTAAAAATGGCAAAGGATATAAATAAACATTTCTCCAAGGTAGATATAAAGAGGGCCAATAACCACATGAAAAGACGCTCAACACTATTAGTCGTCAGAGAAACACAAATCAAAACCACAACGAAATATCACTTCACATAAACTACAGTTGCTAGAATCCAAAAATCAGAGACAAACAAGTGTTATCAATGGACAAGTGGATAAACAGAATGTGAAAATATTATTTGGCCATAGGAATGAAATACTAATACATGCTATTTCATAAATGAACCCTGAAATCCTTGTGAAGTAAAAGAAGCCAGTCATAAAAGATCACACATTAAATGACTGCATTCACATAAAAATCCAGAATATAGAAACCTAGAGACAGAAAGTAGATTAGTGGTTGCTTAAGGCTAAGAGGTTGTCATGGCGGGACTTCTTTTGAAAGTGATGAAAATATTCTAAAATTCAACTGTGGTGATGGTTGCACATATCTGTGAATATACGGAGTGAGTGAAAGCTGCTCAATCATGTCCGACTCTTTGTGACCCCATGGACTGTAGCTCATCAGGATCCTCTGTCCATGGAATTCTCCAGGCAAGAATACTGGAGTGGGTAGCCATTCCCTTCTCCAAGGGATCTTTCTGACCCAACAACTGAACCCAGGTCTCCTACATTGCAGGCATCTGAGCCTGCAAAGAAGTAAATATACTACCTACCATTAAATAGTACTCCAAATGGGTTGAATGGTAGGTAAATTCTCTCTCAATAAAGCTCTTTTTTAAAAAAAATTCCAGAGCATTTTGAAAACTTTACAATTCTTTCTTGAAAGCACATATACCATTGAAACTAAAGCCTGACAGAGACTGCAGGCAAAAAGAAAACAAGAGATCAATTTCCCTATGACTACTGATACACTGTACTATCCATACCTCATACTAGCTGTGAGGCAGTGGCCAAATGGTACAAACTTGCAGTCAAAAGGCAGAAACTTACAGTTGAGAGATACATAAGTACTGGGGATGTAATGTACAGCAGGATGACTGTAGTTAACAACACTGCATGGTATATTTCCAAGTTGCTGAGAGTAAATTTTAAACATTCTCATCATAAGAAAAAACACTGCAACTATGTGTGGTGATGATGCTAACTTACTGGGGTAATCATTTTGCAATATATACATATATCATCAAATCATTATGCTACATATAAAACTAATACAATGTTATATCAATTACACCTTAAAAAACAATAAAATGTTCCTATCAAAAAGGTAAACAAAAAATTGAAAATATCAGGATCTCCCAAAGTCCTGTTCTACCCTGAAATAAAATATAGATTCCACGGAGGACAAAAAAATCTATTTTCTTTTCTTAAAGATATTAAGTATGCTAAGAGGCTTTTAATCTCCTTAAATCTAAGACGATCCTATCTGCTTTTCTATTCAGTACCTTTACAATTCAGTAACTTAGTTATTGCCTCCTACCTCTGAGTTCCCACTGTGCTAAAGATGATTTCAATAAACTGTTATGCCACATTCTTCACTGTACACAGTGTCTTTTAATCTTAGTACCTCTGCCTAGCACCTAGAAACTCATGCCAAAATCACAATATGACCTCTAACACAAGACTCCCCAGACTAATTTTTCCACTGCTGACTTCTCATAACCCCAGTAGGCTCCAGGGTATAGTTCTAAAATCTGGGTTTGTTTCCTCTGCTTCCTTTATCTCTCCTGAAAGTTCACTGAAGAAAACCTCTTGCTGCTGTGCAAACTGGTTTTTCATTCTTCTCAATTCCCAAGCGTCAGTTCTCTCTATATAAATATCTCCAACAGGAGGGTCTCAGAATATGTTTTGAAATT
Source organism: Muntiacus reevesi (assembly GCF_963930625.1). Classification (NCBI taxonomy): domain Eukaryota; kingdom Metazoa; phylum Chordata; class Mammalia; order Artiodactyla; family Cervidae; genus Muntiacus; species Muntiacus reevesi. The sequence goes on from NC_089257.1 coordinate 35,275,623, forward strand.
AAAACTCTAGTGCTTGAGGAGCCTGTATGTGGAAATAAATCCATATATATTATTACCATCTTCAGAGAACTGGTGACTGGGGAAGAATTACCATCTCCTGTAAACATTTTTCCGTTTACCTGACTCCTGTTTGATTTGAATGGTAGGCTTGATACCAGGTGGCAAAGGAGACTGCTGAGGCTGTTGCTGATGAGACACTGGAGCAGGCTGGGCCACCTGTTGCTGCGTCTGTTGCTGCACTTGATGTAACTGCTGCTTAGGAGACTGCTGATGCTGTTTAGGAAACTGTGCAAGAATCTGAGTTGGGGCACCCACTAAGCTTTTGGGAGAAGGAAGTCTGGTTGATGCCATTTTGATTGCTGATGTAGATACACCTATAGAAAAGTAAGGAAAAGAACACTTAAAAGTGAAGCATAATTAAAGCTACTTCTGGTTATTACTGTAGGTAATAGTTTAAAACTAGGTAAATCAATAAAAACAAGGATCATAAACACCTAGCGTCAGATAGAATGAATGTAGTATTTTACATATCTGATATCTAGTCCTCAAACTTTGCAAGAGAGGCATCATTGCTCCAACACTCAAAAAACCAACACATTTTCCCTTGGTGAAGTCAAAACAGAAGAAACATCAGCCAGCATAGTCTCACACATCTCTCAATAGGTTTTTCTCTTAGAAAATATAGATTCTCAATGTGAGAAGTTTGATTTTGTTTTTTGCAAACTAAGTTTTGAATACAGTTTTTTAAACGCTGCTTTTCAGGTTTTAATGAGTCAATTTAAAAATGGCATTAGATAAAATAATTCACACTGAAACATTCACCTTTTGAATTATTTAACATGGCAAAGCAGCTTTTCTGTATCTCACTTCCAATAAAGTAAATATCAGTTATCCTTGAGAACTAGGTCATTAATCATGTGGAAAGGTACAAGTGGGCATACTATTTAATATATCCATAGCAAAAAGTTCTCGTGATAAGAGGTTTTAAGAAATTTTTCAGTGCAATGCTAGTATTAGCAAGCATGCACAGGAAGCAAATACCAACAATTTTCACTAGAGATGTTATGAGTTTGAGAAAAATTATTCCCTCTCCCAGATTTTTCATCAGTAATGTTATAATTCATCAACAACATAACAGGACTATTATCTGTAATGAAGAGAAACTGATAAATTAATAGCCTAATTATAAAAATCTAATTACAAACAGGCTATTTCACACCTTCCTCCCCCACAGCCCTATTATGACATTTATAGTGCAGTACAGAAAAAAATTTAAATATCACATTTGTATGTAAAACGTTTCTGGAGAATAATAAAAACCAAGAAGAAATCTTAAGACACTCTGACGCAGTTTTCCTGGAATGTTGAGTTTACCCTGCACTATAATTCTCTAAGGGTTGTTTAATGGATCAGGTAAAACCACAGATTGAGGAAATACTTTGAGAGAAGACAAAAGAAAGATGCAGTTAGGATCAGCTGGAGGGCTTACTCATCTTATTTACACATTATTCTCCCACCTTGCTCACCTCCATCCCTCCCTGACTGCTAGGATTTTGGTGACATGTGTCTGCTATATTGCTTAGTTTTACTAAACTAGATTATCTCTGGAGCCCCTTTCAAGTGCCAACGTTTTAAAACTTAATGAGTATAAAGTGTCATTCAAGTGAAAGAGTATTTTTAAACTATCTGAAAACTTTAACCTTTATATTACATTAATGAACTCTTGTATTAACTGAGGTAAACTGTGCACATGAGTAACTTCCTAACTAATCCATGTTCTCTACATCCTTTTATACAGGACCACATTTGAATTGACAGGGTTGGAGAATTTCATAAGAAGAGGATTTCATGAAACAGAAATGGAAAATGGGAACTGCGTTCAGGGCCAGACTAAAAAAATAAATACAGTAAAGAGAACAGGAGTATTAGTGGATACAATAAAATAGGAAGTACCATGTTTCTTAGGTTGAAGTGCAACCAGGGAGGAAAATAAAAGCAGAAGACTGTCACAATATTGAGTAAGGTAACTCATCAAGTCTATAAAACATTATTAGAAGAATGAGACAAAAGAAATTTCTCTCACCAAAGTAAGAGAAAAGGCAATGGCAACAGGATTTATCTGAGAAACAATAAAAAGTAGAAAAATAATAGCAATCAACCTGAGTAACAAATAATAGTCCACTCTTCGGTTAACGAAGAACAAGAGTCAGATGAATTTAAGAGATAAGATAAAAAAGGTTATTTATGACTTCTAGTCTCATAAATACTGCATGAAAACTCGAGGAGATAGAAGGGAAGAATCATGTTGTGATACATACTGAAGTATTTATAACTGAAATTATGATATTTAGGATTTGCTTCAAAACATTCCGGGTCAAGGATATGTAGCGGAAAATAGCAGGTATAGATGAAACAAGACTGACCATGTGTTGCTCATCTCTGAAGCTGAGTAATGGGCACATGGGCATTCATTTTACTATTCTATCTACTTATGTGCTTGGAATTTTCCATAATAAAAAAGAAAATTTCAGTTATCCTATTTCATAATGATCAATTCAGTATAAACATTCTAATTGGTAGAATTTAGGACTTCTTATATCCCAAATATGTAGTTCCTCTCCATACACATGAGCCAAGCATACACAGTTCCCCTACACTCTACTTTTTAGAGCCAGTCAGATGATATCACTTAAATGACAGAAAGCAAAGAGGAACTAAAGAGCCTCTTAATGAAGGTGAAAGAGGAAAGTGAAAAAGCTGGCTTAAAACTCAACATTCAAAAACTAAGATCATGACATTTGATCCCATCACTTCATGGCAAATAGATGGGGAAACAGTGGAAACAGTGACAGACTATTTTTCTGGGCTTCAAAATCACTGCAGATGGTGACTGCAGCCATGAAATTAAAAGATGCTTGCTCCTTGGAAGAAAAGTTATGACAAGCCTAGACAGCGCACTAAAAAGCAGAGACATCACTTTGCTGACAAAAGTCCATATAGTCAAAGCTATGATTTTTCCAGTAGTCATATATGGATGTGAGAGCTGGACCATAAGAAAGGCTAAGTGCCAAAGAATTGATGCTTTCTAATAGTGGTGCTGGAGAACACTCTTGAGAGTCCCTTGGACTGCGAGGAGATCAAACCAGTCAATCCTAAAGGAAATCAACCCTGAATATTCATCGGAAGGACTGATGCTGAAGTTGAAGCTCCAATCCTTGTCCACGTGATTCAAAGAACCAACTCATTGGAAAAGACCCTGATGTTGGGAAAGACTGAGGGCAACAGAAGCAGGTAACAGAGGATAAGATGGCTGGACAGCATCATTGACTCAACGGACATGAGCTTGAGCAAACTCCAGGAGATTACTGAAGGACAGGGAAGCCTGGTGTGCTGCAGTCCATGGGGTCACAAAGAGTCAGATACGACTTAGTGACTGAACAACAACTACATTTATTAACATGGAGCCCTCTACCAGGTCTTATTGTTACTAAGACTCTTCCCCCTCCACCACCAGCTGCCCCTAAGAGAATAACCAGAAACAGATACATCAGCTTTAAAACAGTTTGCCTTTAGTCCCCAACAGAAGCTGACACTGAATGCCACAGTGCCCCAGGTACCTACAAAGAAGCTACTAAAGAAGCCCTGCACTCAGAATCACAATTGCAGTTTATATATTACTTCTGCTAACATTTACCTTTTTGTAAGAAAATGCCTTAATTTCTTAGCACTTATACCTAAATTAAATATCTCAAACAAAAACTCAAAATAATTATACAGTTTCCTTGGAGTGTCTACATTTGGATGCTCTACTGAATTCCACTGAATTTAAGAGAAATCTCTGAGATGTCTTATCTAGCTCCCCTATGATGACTTACGGCTCAAAGAGATACAGGATGCTAAGAAACAAAGGAGAAAATAGGGAAGTCAAAGTCACAGGTTCCCAAGAGATTCAGAAGATACCTGGAGAAAATTAAGAATGAAAAATGGAAGCATGGAATATTCATTTTGCCTAAAGCTATTTCAATAATAACAAAGAGAAATACCAGTCAAAGCAGTCAATCCTAAAGGAAATCAACCCTGAATATTCAATGGAAAGACTGATGCTGAAGTTGAAGCTCCAATACTCATGTCACCTGATGCAAAGAGCCAACTCACTGGAAAAGACCCTGATGCTGGGAAAGATTGAAGGCGGGAAGAGAAGGGGACAACAGAGGACAAGATGGCTGGATAGCAACACCAACTCAATGGACATGAGTTTGAGCAAACTCTGGGAGATGATGAAGGACAGGGAAGCCTGACATGCTGCAGTCCATGGGGTCACAAACAGTCAGACACAACTGGGCGACAGAACAACAACAAGAGAAATATCCCTCTTTCCTCAAATAACAATTTCACAAAGGGGAAATGTGTGTGTGTTGTCAGGGGCCGGGGCGGGGGGGGGGGGGAAATTAAATCAGAAACTTGGGATGAACACTACTATATATAAAATAGACAATCAACAAGGACCTACTATATAGCACAGGGAACTCGACTCAATATTCTGTGATAATCTATAAGAGAAAAGAAACTGAAAAAGAATGAATCTATGTATAACTGAATCACTTTGCTGTACACCTGAAACTAATACACTGTAAATCAATTATACCCCATAAAATTAAAATATTAAGGAAAAAAATTCCACATACTACAGGGACAGAATTTCATGATAAATTACCACTTACCTTGTGCTACTGTTGACATGACCACAGATGGTGTGGAAGAAACCACAGCGGTTACTGCAACTGTATTAGGAATAGGAGATGGTGTAGAACTGCTGCTGCCACTGCTGCTACTACTGACCAGAGAGGATTGTGAAGCAGTTATAACCACTGGTGGCTTCTGGGTTGTGGAAGCAATGACTGATGTTGGTACAAGCTTAGTGACTGCTGCATAGTTATGGGATTTGGAGAGAATGTTGGGCACGAAGGTTGAACTTGGTGATGTGGTCACTATAATAACCTAAGGAAGGTAAAATAAGTTATTTTCATGTACCTATCATACTACTAATGTATCTAGACTCACAGTTATATACAATTTAAAAATAGCTTATGAAACACAATGAAGCAATTCAAGAAAAAGTAATTTACATCTAAAAATATATGAAAGCTTTCCTTTACTAGCGATCATCAAAATGTATTTAAAAGAAACAACTTTTACCAACCAAACATTTTAAAAGACAACATTCAATGCTGTACAAGATGCAGCATTTCAATATACTGCTCAGGGAGTATAAACTGGCATAATTTTTCTAGAAAATAATTTGGGTAGTCATTCATTTATAAATATTTGTTGAGCATCTACTATGTGCCAGGCATGGTTCTAGAGGCTGAAGCTAGTGTAATGAACAAAACAGAAACATTTCTAATTTCCATTAAACTCCAGTCCAGTAAAGTGAGAAAAACAGTAAACAAATAGAAAAGTAAATATATGCCATGTTGAGATAAACGGAAGACACAATAAAGCAGGGTAGAAAACAAAAGAAAAAGGGAGTGGTATATGGTTTTTTACAAAACGTTCAATGAAGATCTTTCTGACAAGGTGACAACTAAGCAGAAATTAGAAGTAGGGGTTGAATCACACTGCTGCCTACAGGAAAAGCATCCAATGGAACAGGTAACAACAAATACTAAGCTCCTGAGGAAGAAACAAGCTTGGTATGTTCAAGAAACCTCAAGGACCTAATAAATGGGATTGGAATTTATAAAACAGAGAGTAGCAGCAGACAGACTTAGTAAAGTAATGGGGGACTAGATGGTGTAAGATCATGTTGATATATATACCCTACATATGATATGATGAAAATGGCATTTTATCTCTGTGGTCTTCCTTCTAAAAACCCATAACCATAATGTAATTGTAAGAAAAACATGAGATAAATGAAGAAGTGGGGCATACTACAAAATATCTGACTAGTCCTCAAAACTGTCAAGGTCCTCAAACACAAGGAAAGTATGAAAAACTTTCACAACCAAGAGGAGTCTAAGAAGACATGACAAGAAAATGTAATGTGGTATCCTGGAACAGAAAAAGACAATAGGTAAAAACTAAAGAAATCTGAATAAACCATGGACTTTATTAATATTAATGCATCAACATTGGTTTATTAATTGGAGCAAATGTACCATATTAACACAAAACATTAAGAACAGGGGAAACTGAATGCAGAATATATGAGAACTCTCTGTACTGTTTTTTCAATTTTCCTATAAATCCAAATCTGTTCTAAGAAATAAAGTACTTTTTAAACATCATTACTCAATTTGCTAGGTGAAAAGTACAGCCAGGCAAAGACAGAAGAAACAGGGAGACAAATTAGGAGGCTCCTGAAATAAACCAAGCAGAGAAGATGGTAACCAAAATGTCTATAGTAGAACTGACGAAAAGTGAACTAATTCTGAATATATTTAAAGGTAAAACCAACCAGATTTGATCACAGACACAGAAAATGGAGGAAAAAAGAGGCAGGATAGAGATTTCAAGGTTAACCACTACGACCTGAAAAATGTCGATGACAGGAGAAAGCATTTCAGACAGAGGGAACAGGACGGCGCAAAAGATCAAAGGTAGGAATCAGTCTGTATTTAAAAACAGGAAAGAGAGCCAGTGCAGCAAAAGCATATGGGGCAAGGAAGGGTTACAAAAGCAAGCAGAGGCCAGATCAGATCTGCAAACCAGAGTGAAGAATCTAAATTTTATACTAAGTATAATGGGAAGCTAAGGGAAGATTTTAAGTAAAGAAACAAAACCTGATTTATAGTTTAAAATATCATTCTAGTTGCTAGGTGATGAGAGGTAAGAGAGGAAGCAGTGAGACTAGTAAAGTAGTCACTACAGTAGACCAGGCAAGAAATGGTAGAGGCTGCTCGGACTGGGGTGTTAGTAGTCAAAGATATGTGATCAGATTCAGATTATTTTAAGACATAGAGTCAACAGGACTTGCTGATGTATGGAAATGGCAGAGTTGAGGAAAAGAAAAGAATCAAGATTAGCTCCTAGAGCTAATACATACTGGTTTTTGAAATCTCCCAACAGTCTTATCACAGAGATTACTATTATTATCCCCATTTTACAGTTGAGAACACAAAACCATTTATAAATCTGTAGTACCAGCTTTATTCTGGGCAAGTATAATGGTAGTTTAGTGATACCCCAAATGACACTGAGTGAATTTTTCCTAACCAGAATTACTTTTTACCTACCTAGGACAGAAAATTGTTTTGAAAAACCCAAAGAATTTAAGGGAGAAATTCTTTTTTTTAACTTTTTTATCAGTCCTAAAGAATGTCTGAAATTAAATCAGTCACTCAAACTTATTGATGTCTATACTCAGTACTGACATCTCAAAGAAGTTTTGACGTCATAGCATTATTATTATATATTCCCGTGGTAAAGAATTCTAAGTAGTGTCCATTACTTTAAGAAGTTTGTTGATTATTTGAGGAGTCAAGACAGACATACAAGTCTTGACCAGCAAAAACGTCTATAGAGTTGACCAGCATACTTCTATATAGACTCAATCAGCAAACATCTACATAGCACTATTACAAACACAACCATTAGCCATCATATAAACTGAGAAGTAGACCAATATGGTAAAAAGACCCAAAGTTAAGAGTCAAATGAACCTGAGAACTCTTGAGTAGAGAATCTCTGCTACTAACAAACGGTAGTGCCCCGGATATGTGAAAATCTCTAGGTTCCAATTTTCATCTATAAAATAGGGATAATAATACTTACCTTACAAATCATTCTAAGGATTAAGTGAGATAATGATGTGAAGCGTCTAACATAGTGCTAGGCACATAGCAGGTGGTCAATATTTGGCAGTTTACAAATGGTATTTAATAGTTTATTACTATTTAATAAATGTTAGAAGGACAACAGTAAAGCTGTTATAGTTCAAATCAATCTGGAAATTAATTTTTTAAGATATCAAATTAATGTGGAAAGTTATTTTAATGTACTCTATTTTTGTTTCATTAAAAAATTTTATATATCTTTTTCCCAAATTCTGATACCCCTGAGAATCCAAAGAGCTCACAGTTACTACCAACTAGCCAAGCCAATTAATAGTAGTAATAGCAATGTCAGGTTTCATATTTGCCAATTCTGAACTAATAGCAGTACCTTCCTACAGCACAGCTTTTAGAGGGACTCTGCGGCACAGATAAGGATTCGCCAAGGCTTGGCAGGAAAAGTATGCCACACTTAACAGGCAATATCTGTCATGGGTAGCAAAGGGGAGGCATTCACACTTGGGTCAAATATTTTTAATTTTATAACTAGAGTATATATGTAGACTTCTAACATTAAGACAATGACATTTCAGCAAAATACAGAATCTTTGAAAGCATGTTTTAGGTTATAGGTATAAATGATAAAATATATTTTGAGATTTCAGTCTGCAAGCTAATTTCTGATCTGAAAAGGGGTTATCCAAAATTAGAGATCCACCTTGAAGAAACTTTACTTGTACTTCAGTTACGTGTTACAATAAGGGAAACAAAGGGATTTTGAAACCAAGAGAACCAAACAGTGTTTATTCAGGCCATAATTCAAATTACTGACCTTCTAGCACTCACAAAAACTCCTTAAGAGTGCTGGGACTTGCACCCTAAGGATAAAATGAAAAATATCAATCAAGCATGTGAAAGCATAAAGCTATATTCTGTTGCTTTGTTTATATAAGTGCTGTACCAATGTTATACTTAAAATGAAGGCACCACATTAACACAGGTGGAAATTTGTCTACCCTGAAAATACATGATCTATTTGAATTTGAATCAAGTCCACAAATTCATAAATAATTATACTTAATGTAAAGTAATTCCTAAATTGACTTCCACAGGATTTGTGAGAAATCCAAGGTGAATGGAATAATGGTAACAGCTTTACAGAGATTTCAAAAAAATCCAATTATCCAGCAAAAGGAAAACAAAAAACATACCAAAAATCCAGTGTATCTATTACTCCTACCCACATTCAGCTTCTCCAAGAAATAACAAAATTAATGGCACTGAATACACATGAAGTAAAAGAGTATCATTTTGCAACTAAAACAAAATAGATACTAGATACTTAGTATCGCTTCTCGGCCTTTTGGCTAAGATCAAGTGTAACAGATACTAGATATTTAGTAAATATTTGTGGAATGAATAAGTCTTAATTTTATTTTTTTGGGGGGGCTGTGCTGGGTCTTCATTGCTGGGCAGGCTTTCTCAAGGCGTGACAAGTGGGGGCTACTCTAGTTCCAGTGCATGGGCTTCTCACTGCAATGGCTGCTCTTATGGAACACGGGCTCCAGGGCACGCAGGCTTCAGCAGGTGTGGCGCGTGGACACAGCAGTTAGGGCTCCCGGGCTCTAGAGCACAGGGTCAGTAGTTGTGGTTCACGGGCTTAATTGCTAAATGGCATGTGGGATCTTCTGGGAGCAGGAATTGAACCCATGTCTCCTGCACTGGCAGGTGGATTCTTTACCACTGAGCAACCAGGAAAGCCAATTTAATTTGATTCAACACAGTAGGACAAATCTAAGGTTCTAAGCCTGGAATATTATGGGATGACTCATGCATGACTTTGGAGATAAATAAGTCCTCTTATGAGCATTTCAAGTCTGATAACCTCAACTATCAATTTTCAACTGACAATTCAGAAGAAAAGGAAAAATTAAAATTAAAAAGTTCACCAATTTCACTTATAGGTGAGCTCCCATCTATTATAAGAATTTTTATACAGGTTTACTAAGAAGACTGGAAAGTTAATTTAAATATCAGGTGACATTTACTGAGTATTCATCATATGTACTATGTTAAGTACTTTCCACAAATCATCTCAATTAATTAAGTAGTAAGCACTACTATTATCTCTGTTTTTAAAAGAAACTGAGGCTCAAGAGAGATTGAGAGTGATTACTAGAACCATATATACTTATTCATTCAACAAATATTAGTTAACACCTACTGCATGTCAGGCACTGTTCTAAACACTAGGAAATAGTAATGAATAAGACCAAGTCTCTACCTTCAGTAACAACTTATACTATATGGGAGAAATAGAAAATAAACAAATAAGTAACATAATGTCCACAAGCTGTAAGTATAATGAATAAAAGTATAATAAAACAGAATAAGGAAATAAAAGGACATGGACTGGAGATGGGTACTCTTTTAGCTATAACTTTGCTACATTATTTCTCAAATATCAAAAGAACAGAAGAGAAGAGGGAGACGAGAAGAGAATTACTGATAAAATGGATCCAGCAAAGGTAGTAAAAATTTACAGAAGTAGATTTAAATATTCTTGGAGGCTAAAGACACCTAATATACAGCTTGCCCAGAAAACAATAATTAAAATATATAAAAATTGATATTCAGAAAGATTACCTTGGAGCCATCAAATACAAATACAAAAATTATATTCAGTGTAACATTTAAGAAGTCAGCAAAAATAGTCAATTTCTATATATTAAGGGGGAAGCTTAATGAAATAAATTCATTATTTGGAACAGTTCATTCCCAATAGTATAAATAAATTTTTTTTAAAGTTCACTGACTTGACTTATAGGTTTATGTCTTCCTGTAGAATATTTTTATATGTCTACCAAAAAAGATTAGAAAGTTAATGGTAGGTGACACTGCTTTCCATTACAACACCAGCAAGGGAAGGGACCTAATATTTTTTGAGTACATACACTTTGTGTACTTTAAAATACCCAGTTTCATTTAATCCTCACAATAACCTTATAAAATAGGCATTACCCATATCTCACAGAGGGATAAACAGATTTAGGAAGACTAATTTATCTCAGGACATACTGGAAAAGCTGGGGTTCTAACCCAGGCCTCTTTGATTACAAAAATCCTTACCTGATTTTTAATACTAAACTATAATGCCTCATCCTAAGACTGAAGACAGAATTATATTCCACAGATCAACTCATTATCATTTCTAGTTTATCAAGAAAATTAAAATTTTTATATATTATATAATGACATCTTTCCAAGAAACTCAAGGAGCTTCTTTAAATGAAAGTTATCATGGATCTGAAGATTTTAAAGCAGGAAAGACAAACTATTGAAAACAAGAATTCACCTCTACTCCTTCCCCCAAATCCCTCTAAAACAGTCTGAAGGGATTTTTCAGAAGAGGCACATAAACCCAAAAGGTTAAAATGGAAAGGAGACAACAGCTACCAAGTTTTTGAAAAGTGGAAAACAGAGAAGTAATAACCAATCAAGTATACTCAAAAAACTGAACATCTAAGACCAGCAAACAGAGAAACAAAAAATAAGACAGCTTTCAGAGAATCCCAGAAAGACTCAGGAACTTGAGAGTACCAGATGCTTCTGAAGTGGGGGTGACAGAGGGATTGAAAAAATGGAAATCAGTTGAAAACCTGTTTAAGCGACATTAAGATCCCCAGCTAATCTCCCCTATCCTAAAGGAAGACTAAAAACTTCTTCTCTTGAGGGAGAGATTGAATCAAGGGAATCTGATGATACAAGACTGAAGAGAGTTAGTGCTATGCTGAAAACAGAGGGATTTAGTAAAGTCTATGTATTGAATGATTAGACTATCCAGACCTCTCCCTCCCTTTGTTCCCAAAATATTGGCAGACAGACTTACTACTGTAGGTGAAGACTAGAAGATTCTTCTCTAAAGAATCTATCCAGTCCATGAAAAAGCCTTAACGAGAATGACAACTGGCGGAGGTAAAGTGGTACTGAGTGTTTATCAACAGAACAGCCCTGCTAAGTCAACCCACAATGAAAGTCACCTGCCAGTTATGTCCCATCCAACTCACAAGTTTTTATCAGCTTTTTAGTGCCTATTTCCATATATAGATGTGGCCAACATTTAAGTAAACTGAAATTAAAGACAGAGATCAAAACAAATAGGTAAAGGAAATTTACGAGAGAAAATATGAAAGAAAAAAAATATTTTTTAATTATCGTATCATTAGAAAAGAGAACATAGCGACCGTGAAAGAGCAAGATACTATTAAAAAAAAAAAAAAAAAAGGAACTTTCAGAGAGCAAGAAAGTTGCTAGAAATTTTAAACAGAAAAACTGAAGTGAAAAATTCCAGACAAGTAATGAAGGGTAAAATTAAAAAATAAAGAAAATAATACTTACAGAGCATTTACTATGTGCTAGGCTCTATCCTACGCATTTGCATTTATTATCTCATTTATTTACACCCTAAAACTCTACAAAATAGATATACTATTCTCACTATTTTACAACAGAAAAACTTACATCTAGAGTTTAGTTTTCCCAAAGTCACACAGCTAGTAAGATTCAAAATTCAGGAAGTCTACTTCTAAAATCCAGACTTTTAACTACTTTACTACAGTAGAAAAAGCCAACAAATGGAAACTGGGGATGAGAAAGATTGAAATTAAAGGATCAATCTAAGCATTCAATATCCAGAATAAGAGGTGATTCAAAGAAAGACAGAAAAATAAGAGAAATAATTCAAAAAATTTTCCAGAATTGAAGGATAGGAGTGACTAGAATAACAGGGGCCACTGAGTATACAACTCAATGGATAAAATAAAGACCCACAACCATGGAAAATTACCTTGAAGTTTCAGAACTCTGACAGTTACTAAGAGCTTTCCAAGAGAAAAAGAAGGTCTGGAATTATAACGGCATTACTGGACTTCTCAAAAGCAATACTGTAAACCAACAGCCAATGAAGCAACATCTTCGAAATTCTCAAGGAAAATGACCTCCCACCTAGAAAACTTACCTTGCTAAACTGACATCAAGACAGTAGGAGGGTAGAATAAAGAAATTTTCAGTCTACCATGTAAGGTCTCAAAGACTTCCCAGGTGGCACAGTGGTAAAGAATCCACGTGCAATGCAGGAGATGTGGGAGACATGGGCTTGATCCCTGGGTCAAGAAGATCCTCTGGAGGAGGAACCCACTCCAGTATGCTTGTCTGGACAATCCCATGGACAGAGGGGCCTGGAGGGTTACAGTCCACAGGGTTGCAAAGAGTTGGACAGAACTTGAGCATACACACACACGTGTACACGTGCACGCACACACACACAAACGCACGCACACACACAAGGTCTTAACAACTCTACTTTCCACCCCACCCATATACCAAGAAGCTACTGGAGGATATACTTCAGCAAATTTGTAAATAAACCAAGAAAGGGGAAGATCAGAATGACAGTGAAGGGAGATCTTAGACACAGCAGTGTGTAACAAGCCTAGAGTCCCATCAGTTTCCAGATTAGTGTGGGAAGTAGAGGGTTCTAATAACAAAATAGACCAAATACTGATGACTTGATCATACTGACAGAAGAGTTTATGAATCAATGATAGCTTTCAAGAATTAAAAAATAATATGATAACAATTATTCACTTAATCATATCCTTCCTTTCGTCTATGAAACACCTAACTCTGTCTGACAACTTCATTACTCTGGCAACATAAATACTGAGTTACTAAAGGTAAAGTTATCCAAATACAGGTTGAAAGAATTCTCTATATTTTTTTTCCAAATAGAACCATAAAAGTGAAATAAATGGAAGTCTTAGAAGATCTGCTAGCTATGTCCTATCAGGCAAGTCATGTGGCGTCTCTGAGCCTCATCTACAAAAACATATACAAAAAGTAAAATAACAGTATCTAACCCAAAGCTTTATATGTAGAATTAAAGAAAGAGATGTGAACATTCCCACCATAATGCCAAGCACATAGTAAGCACTCAGTGCATGTTTGTTAAGTCCGAACCACACTGACTGAAAGAGGGTAAAACAGCACCTGGCAGACAGAGATTCCCTCTACCACACACCTTCTGTGTTGCTGTGTTTGTCGTCTGTGTTGACGGTTTGGTGAAGGTTATTTTCACAGGAGACATGTGGGGTGGTAAGGAGTTGGCAATGCTCTGCATGATGTTGCTCATCTTGGGACTGCCGCTCACAGGCACAGTGATCGTCTTTGAGACCGGAACAACAGCCTTTGGGACTTCCTTAAGGACAACAGGGGAGGAGCTAGAAGAGTTTGTTCGCCTTCGTTTTCTGGGTTTTTCATCTTCATCTGAACAGCTAACACCTGTAAGGCAATCACAACATTGTTACATTTTATAGCAATCTAACCTTGTATTTTATACCTCATTTTAAAATCATCGTGTCATCAGTCATCCTTGACCTCTCCCTTTGCCTCATGCCCAGACAGTTCTATCAATCTTCCCTTAGGGGAGCTATCTCTGAATGTCTTCCTGACTTTCTTTAACCCTACAGCCATGTTAGGCCTCCTTATCTCCTGCCTGTATTTCAGCAACAACCTCCTAAAAGGTGTACATGCTTCTAATTTCTCCACTTCCATTCTACCTTTCAACCTACAAGTTATAAAAATCTCACATCTAATCATGCCAGTGCCCTGCCTCAAATCTTTTAGTTTTACCTCCCTACAAGATAAGGCACAAAAATCATTACTGTCTCATTCAAGGTCCCATATCTTTCTAAGAACACAATACCCTATTCCACCCACCCTATAATCCTTGCAAATTGACATGCTCACCATTCCCCAAAGCCAACTTATCACATACTCTATCCATGTAGAATCTTTATATACTCTCGTTCTTTGGGGAACACCACATACCATCAGTGACCTCTTCACCATCCAGCGATCATCATCCTGTAAGTTATTTCCTCAGTGAAGCCTTCCCTTACTCCAAGTAAAGCTAATCCATGTCTCCTCTGAGCTTGGAAAGCACTTCATACATTCTTTTCGGTATCACTTATCCCATGGCAATGTGGCAGTCAGTCTGCACATCTCCTGTTATTAAGGGGCTCTCAAAGGGCAACAACTCAGTCTTATTGGTTTGTTTCCCTGGTACAGTGCCTTGCACATATGAAGTTAGGAGAAAGAATGACTATATCTCAAACTAATGTTGCCTGTGTGATTTCTGAGAATAAAGCAATAAACTTTCAGTTACTTCAAGCTATGTGTTATATGAAATGCTTTCTTCATATTTGGGATTCACTTTCAACATTTAAAAAACAATTAAAAAATAGACCTCTACAGTTATTTTAAAAGACCATTTTGGCTAAATTCACAGAAATCAAGTATAATACTCCCAAAGTTTAAAATTTTTCTTTATGTACTAAAGCCTCAATTGTCTTATACTTAAGAAAAAAATCAAATGAAAAACATAAAATTTTGCAACATACATAGGAAATCTTTATAAAGCAGACATCCACAAAAGCACACAGCATGACTCATGGAATTGGTGATAAAACATAACTCCTTATACCTTCAAGTTTTAGACTCTAACCAAGACTGATAATGACCTAAAATTATTTCTGTCTAAAAGAGCAAAGTCCACCTCTAAAAGTTACAAAGAAATTAAGTTTATAACTATACTGAGAAAAACCAAAGTCAAATAGTAATGATCTCCAGTTAACACTAAAAGCAAATCAATACTGACATAACAAACATTGAAAGCAAAAAATGAACTGGACATCAAAGTGCTTCACAGGGTAGAATCAAAGGGTTAAAAACTGCAAATAAACCTCAAAAAATTACAGTCAATTAGAAATATGAAAGAAAGATGCTCTAGAATGCTTCACTGAAATTTAACAATTAGAAGACATGCTGCATAATTTTTAAAAACACTACAAAAACTACAATTATAGGAATAAACACTAAATAAATGACATAAGCACACTCTCTTAGTTTCTATTCACATTTGTATTCCATGAAAATCAGAACAAGTGAATACTTAAGAGGACAGCACTGTTTAAGGCAGATTCCCCACAGAAAACAAAAAAAAAGGATACATAGTCAACCCCCGGAAATTATTAAAAAGCAATATATACCTAGTCATATGTAAAGAAAGGAATTCTTTACAACGTTCAAAAACTAACCACCGCTAATAGCCGGTGGGCCAATGAATTAATCAGGAAGGCAGATCTAATCAGAGCCTATGCTGTAGCTTTTAGCCAAGATGGCCCTGATAACACTGAGAATATCACTTACTTTTGACATAAACAGTACTTCCACTTGGCAAGACAACTACATTGGAGGCAGGACTGGCAGGTCTTGGAGACTTAACCGTTGCTATGCTGCCACTTGGAACAGGGGTAGAGGTTGGGGTTGACGTGGTACTTGTGTAGGAATAGCAAACCACTACTGAAGGAACGATAAAAAAGTCTGCTGTTAACTTTCACCAAAACTGTCCACGCATACACAAAGACAATTTTTTTTTACTGCAGGCCAATTTTAACATTTTCATATAACCAGAAGTTAGCAGCCAATACTAGGAATTAGATCCACAGGTTAAAAAAATTAATAACCTTTCCTGAAAATCATCACTTAACCAGGTTTTCCCCAAGTATTTAGCAGCTGTCTACAGGTGGTATTGACAATAGAGAAGAGCACAGTTACAAAGAAACCAAGGTCAAAACTGAGAAAAATGAAAATCATTATTTATTCATAGCAGGAGTTGGACAAAAAGCATATACTTATTTTCTAATATTAATAGCAGTACCAATGATGGAGTGATGGATCATTTTTCCCTAACCACAGAAATTTCCAACTTAGCCCCCAGAGAGAACCAAGCGAAGTTTCTCTTATAAACAACTCATTAGTCACTTGCCATCTAAACAATGCAACAATAACTAAGGTAATGACAACACGGTATTTTAACTGCTTGAATAACAGCAACAAGCAGGAATGAGTACCATGGATTATGCTAAATTCTTCCCATATATTATCACTAATCTCACAACACCACATCCTCATTTTAAGGATGAGGAAGCCAAGGCTCACAGAAGCTAAAAGACTGGGTGGGGGGGGTCACAAAGCAAGGAAATGACAAATGAGGACTCAAACCTAGATTAGAACTATCAAAAATTCTATATTCTTTCCACTGAATCAGAGAGGTGGTAAAGAGAAAAGATAAAAGAGGGCAGAGAAGAAAGATATCTCTCCTGCAACAAAGAAAACAGGAATTCAATGAAGGCCAAGTTTGAACACTGATAACTGTCTCTCCCTAAATATAGCTTCCTTAGGTGTAAAACAGAGTCTGGCATGTAGGAAAGGAATGTCTCACTCTGTTCCACAATCCATAGTCAAAAAAAGATAATTCCCCAAAATAAACTGACAACTGCATTATTTTCAGGGTCATTTTCATATAACACCAAACTAAGCTACTGAAGTCAACTCAAACATGCACTCTCAAATTTAATATTACTCTTGGTGACCTTAGGAGACTCCAAGGAATTTTAAAGCATCTGTCAATGACTAGATTAAATAACAGTAAGAAAGCCTTCTCCATCAGCCATGTAACCCCTAACAGATTCAACACATTGCCTGGAACAGAGAAGCAGCATATACCATTGATTCCAGAAGACAAAAACAGAACTTTATTTTCTAAAGTATCAGTTCAGCATCTTTCTCCAGCAGCTATTATAAATGACTTCTATTGCCTTATTAATTTTCTATGTCACCCATTAAGGCCTTTTATCCACTTCTAACAAGATAGGTTCCTATCAAAAAATTAATTCCAAGGCTTTTTGCAATTTTGTGATTAATGTAATTCACACTTTGAACAAAAGGGATATTTAATTTTGGCTGAGACTAAAAACTTGGCAGTTTCTAGTTTCAGAACAAGAGTCATTCACTAGTTTCACAGCGTTTAAATCCTGGGACAAAAACAGATGAAAAATAAGACAAGTTTTCTTGGAAGAATCCAAGAAGAGTCATCTCTGCACAGTGACATGCTTCTTTACTCACCTTCCTTGCTTCCTGTTTCCGCAGGCACCGGAAGAGACGCATTGTGCTGAACAGCCGCATTGGCAACAGCATTCGCTGTTACAGTGAAGGCAGTTTGGGGAACCAGCCGGGGCATCAGGGGTACCAATCGACGACCTTCAATGGACCATTCTGAGGAACTATTAGGTCCAGACATACTAAACAAAAAAGAAAATGCTGCTACAAGAGTTCTCGATTGCTAAAACTGAATCAAACACATATATTCAAATATAACTTTTTAAATTATAAAAAAGTACTCTGAGTGAACAGGAGAGGCTTTATTTTAAGCAAGATCGAAACTATGAATAAAAATCAGAATTTAAGGATCTTACATACACTCAGGTTTTCGCACATTTTATTCCATAATCTGAATCTTATAATGAACATCTCTGAAACTGTGAAAAACTGTCCCATGTCTTATAAATAAACATCAACATTATTTTCATTAGTTTAAATCTGGTTGGTATTAAAGATGAAAACTAGTATTTCTACCAACTTTTAGAACTTAATGTTGTAATTAGGCTAAAAAGGTAAAAATTATTCAATTTCAAAAATCAGACACTCCTTAATAATTAAGGATGAAATTCACTGAATTTTTGCAAAATTATCCTAACTGCCTGCATGGCCAGAGGTTCTAAGGCTTTCAAACAAGGGAAACTGAGGCAGTAAACGAGGGAGACTAGGTACTGGGAGGTGTGAAGCTGCACATATCGCTGCAGGTGTCACTGACAATGTGTTATATTATTATCCTTTCTATTAAAAAGAAAATAGACTGGATCTGAGGACACTGGAATAAATCTGCCACTATTTTAATTTTACTTATTTATATCATTCTTCACTCTCAGAGATGTTTGAAGCAACTGAACTCTATTTCTTAGCAGACATTATTCTCAATTTTACTCTAAACTTGTTGAGCAAATTTTATCCTAGGAGTCCAAGCAGAGGTTGAAGCATGAAAAGACAGCTTTTCGCTTCCCTTTGCTTGGCTTCAATAAAGGCAGCAGTCTAACTAACGGTGACTGTCAAGGTTTAAAATTCACCCAGAATCAATCAATCAGTTTCTTCACTAAGTTGGAAATACTTTTGCACCTTTTTCAAAACCAAAGATTCTACAACCCAACCTAGAGTTTAAGATTCTGTATATCCACTGATTCCTGGTAGAGTACACAAAAGCCCTTGCTAGTGGATAGTGGAAAATGATGATGATGGTGATGATGATAGTTAACATCAATTAGCACTTAGTACATGTGATATATTGTTCTAAATATTTTGCCTGTATTAACTCATATAATTCTTTCAAGCCTATGAAATTGGTAATATTATCATCTCCATTTTATAGATGGGAAAATTGAGTTACCAAGAGGTTAAATAACTTGCTTAGGGTCACACAGTTACTAAACAGCTCCTTCAACAAGCATATATCATGCTATTGAATGCCACATCACAAGTAGAAGGTATAAAAATTTTCAAATGTGTTTCATGTCTAACTTTCGCCTTTGATTTATACTAACTAGACACTGTTGTCTAATCTACAAACTTTCAATGAATGAAACAAATTACAACTTGAGAAGAATTTACATTCAGCTAAGAAAAGAAATTCTAGGAGTTGATGAATCCAACTGAGTTACTGTGGGAAATCTGCAAATTCCCTATGGTTTAACACAGGCCTACCTAAGACACGGGAAAGAGGGATTCCTAAGACCCAGATAATCCTCACAAATCTGTTATCATGTAATCTCCAAGTTGACGCTAGTTTTGAAATAGAGAATGGTACAAACAAGAGAGACAGAAAAGGGCTAATACTGATTATCAAAGGGACAAAATTCTAAAAGCTATTCAGTATTTTCTTGGTTTACTCCTATCTTGCTACCATTTTACTAGAATGTCACTAATAAATTTGCTTGATGAAAGTTTACCACACAAATAAAATGATGTCTACACTTACCTGGTACACTGTTAAATAGTGGCAGAAATTATGGAAGATTAATAATTTAAGCACACGAATATATATGCTATTGAAAAGATAGAATCTGAAGTGCAAAAAACACGACTGCAATTTCTAAAAATATTTATAAATCTTCCAAATTTCTACTCACACAAACATGCTCAATTTTTTTAAGTGAGTAAAAAATTACTCATCATGTTATAATTAGACTAAAAATGCCTATTTGCTTATTAAAGAGGATGTAAATATGCATTAGTTGCACAAATCATTTAAAAAGAATTTTACAGGTTTCTGTAAACATCTTATTCCATGGCTTCCCTGGGATTCCTAAGTTTCAGAGAACATTTCTTTCTTTATACTAAATATAGCAAGAGGGGGTGGAAACCTTGCTCCAAAACCCTTTTCTGAAAGTCTGACACTAGTAGAACTACCTTGGCCCTTGCATCCTTTGGTGTGCACGGCACCAGCACGAAATCCTCACAGAGAGACTCACACAGTATCCATGAACGTCTAGCTGATGGGGAAGGAGCTAAGAGATCAGTAATTCTGGATAGCTACTTTCTCTAGATACAATGCTGCCAAGAGAGGGCCAATTAAAAACTGTGAGGCCTCTTAACATTCCAGGCTTTAATACTATAATATTCTGACATGTTTCAAAACTGAATTAGAGTATCAAATAATAAAAACGTGTTATGGTTCGAGCAAGGCTTTTCTGTGATCCCAGACACTTGACTCCTTTTGTTTCCACCTCCTTTGTGCTCAATTTTCTTGGCTTTCTTTCCACCTTTCAAACATTCCTTCTGGCCTAAGCTGCAGTTTTGAGTGGGGGAGGGAAGGGAGAGGAGAAAGGGAATGCAGTCAGTTCAGATGCATTCCTCCTTTGGCTCAAGTTACTTTTTTCAGGCTCAGAGTATGAAACCCTCCTATAGATAATCTTTAGAACTAGGTTCTGTTGCTACAGAGGGCAAAGGAGATGAACAGAATGAGGGATCTATGTCTTCCTCAGCATTACCCACTCATTGCCCCTTGGGCTCCACAAGTAAATACAACATCTGGTCAAACTAAAACCACAATGTAAAATATTAAAACAGGAGTATGGAAAGGCCTGAGAAGCTTAAAATTATACACTGAAGTAAACGTTTTTCAAAAAATTAAATTCATGTATTAAAGAAATCAGAAAAGGAGAGAAAAAAAGAGGAAACAGGTAGGTAAAAGCCAACTCTCAATTATCCATGCTAATAGAGAGAGGAGGGAAAGGGAGAGGTCAAACAGATTAAAGAAACTCACATATTAACCAAAATACTTTGGCAAATACTTATAATTTCTTCCATCAAACCTTTTCCAGAACAACTAACAAGTAGTAAAATAACTAATTAAAATATTCACCTCCTCTCCCTTCCCACCCTCTGACTACTTTCAAGCAGCAAAATAGCTAAAGGGTGGGCAGTATTAGGAAGGGGAGGAGGAGAAGAGAAGGAAAAGCAAGGGGCTCGGTTAATTCGTAAATGAAGTATGTGCCCCTGAATAATTGAGAGCTTCAATTTTGAAATAAATACAAGAAAAAGCCTGAAATAATAATAACCTATTTGCATACCTGTAACTTGGTCTTTCACCCAAATATAAGGATAAATTCATTCTTTAAAGGGGAAAAAAGGAAAAGGAGACTAAATAAATGTTATCTTTAAGTATGAAACTGATGCATCAACTTATAACTAATTGTCCCACAATATTGTTCCAATGTTTTTAAGGTACTAATTTTGTCTCTAAGTGCCTCTGAATGCAAACTACTATTCACTACTTCATTATCTAGCACATAAGTTTCCTATTACCAGTTCTCAAATTAGAATCTAGGCTCAGTTACTATTTTTAGAGTATCTCAATTTAAAAGTTTAGAGAAATTTAAAAGAAGGAGCACATTAATATTTAAATGTTTCAGCCATGTTGGCCTAACAATACTTAATGTCACTAGAGGAAAATTTCGAAATTTCTACAGTGCATAGATATCTACCACTGGAAAATCTCCAAATTCAAAAACTGCTTATCTTTCAAACTATGCAGTTAAAAAGGTAGCACCCCATTTTATCAGTCAAGTAAAATGAGGAACAGAGAAGTACAATATGAAGCTAATGGATCTTTGGGGCCAATACTAATACTGCCAATTGGGTTAAGAGCACTATTTACTACAGAATGGAAAGGTATCAAAATTTTTCTTTTAGTTTTACTTCATACTAAGACAAAAATAAAAAGCAAATGAATTATTCTATAATACACCTTATTTTATAAAATGTTCCTACCACCTTGCATTAACATTTAAAGGATTTCTGCTCTTTTCTATTTTTCAGGAGGCACTCTCTCCATACATATACTCCGTTAATGCTCAGTCCCTATCTTCTACCACCCTCCACCCCATCTATCAAATAGTTATAATGATTTGAAAGCAATTTGATAAAAATTCTTTATAATTTTAATCTTGTTGACTTTTCAAAGTAAATTAAAATATACTGTATCCATATTTCTTAAAACCAGGCGATATGTTAGAATCTTTTTTCTGAATCTCAAAATACATGAAATATGAGTCAAAAAATTTATAATGCCTATTTATAAAGCAATATGTATACATATCAAATACTGTTACAAAGAACCTCTATGGGGCTGTCAAATTTGGGGAGCAGGGTACTTTGTTATTAAACTTTGTTTCAAATAAAGGAATCACCTGCTAAACTGTGGAGGCCTTTAGGTACACAGAGATTACATTGTAACAGGATCTGACCTGAGTACTTAAAGCTTGCCTAACCAAATAAATGCAAAACATAACCAATAGAATAAACAGTTAACACAGCTATGGTTAGGATCCCTGAGTACAGAGATATTACTATTAAGATAAAAGACTCAGGAACCTCTACACAATAGGAAGACTGTTTCAAAACTATGGTATACTACGTCATGAAAAATCAGGGGTGGTATGACTAATGGCTTACTTATGTGCAATTGTTGTTAACCGTTCATCGTTTACTGCTCTCCGAACTTCAGCACGGTGGCGTTCTGTTGAGATGCTATGAAAAAAAATAGCCATTATAGAACTCTGCCAGCAGGCAGCTCTTCTCTATACTTTTATTAATGTTTAAGTCAACATTTTTTGTGGGGGAGGAGGGGAATTGATGTGTAAAAAGATAAAGACAAGGGTCTAATATATATATATATTCAAATGCTTTAATTAAAGTCATAGAAAAGGATTCAGACTGATTCTGTGAGAATTACAATTGTAGAGAGAATTTGTAACTAAATTCTAATTATAAATTACAAATTATAAATTTATACAAATTATACAAATTACAAATCACAGAAAGACAAATTCAGTTTGCTATGAAGTCATTAACGTCCAAAACTCAGAAATGTCAGACCACAGTCAAGATTAGCAGAGGTTCCGGTTATCTAAAAATACAAACCACTGAATGACTGCTAATCATGGTTACTGAGATTTTGGCCCTCAAAAGAAAGTCCTTTCTAAAGCTTAAGAGTCTAAAATTTTATGTTCAGTGAATATAATAAAGAAATGAAAGTGATAAGATAACGTTTCCTATAGCTATATGGTATGAAACTTGATACCAGGATATTACTCCTTTATTACTCAACACTGAAGCTATGTGTCTTCTGTACTATATCATGTCACCACTACGGTAAAAATGTGCTTATGCTGATCCTGATTAAATATACGTAAAATTAAATCTAAACAACTAAAAAAAAAAAGGCTATACCAATTCCATTCATAGACACTCAATAAAATGAATACCACCCTTGAAACTGTAATCTTTATTGCTAAGCTAAATCTATACAATTGATTAAAATATTTAAGGGGCTTAAAAGCAGAATTTATGAGGCAATATAAACAAACAAAAAATATAAATTGCTAAGTATGAAGGCATTAAGACAGGATTTAATAACATATCTACTTTACTGTTAATTGAACTTAGGGGGAAAAAAATCTCTTCCCTATTTTCACTTTAAAAATAAGACAAAATGGTCTTAAATGTAGAAAGGAAATTTCAGTTAAAACAGAACTGAATTTTCTGAGAAAGCTCAAGATGTTAAGAATGGATCAAGGCAAAGTACCAAAGAACCCCTTTCACCAGATTTTTTTTAATGAAGTCCCACACTAGTGGGAAGCTGAAGGGATCAACTGTCCCTAATGCTGTCACTACATAATCACTACCCATTTCTATCAACTAAGACAACAACTGCCTAGTGTCTTCTTCTACACCCTAACAAACGTCACTTGGCCACCCTAGATCTTCATATCCAGTCACTGCCAGCTCTTCTTTCCTTTACCCAGGTTAAACATATTTCCCTTTTCCAACTGGCCCAAAGCTGAAAGAACCTGCCTTAAACCTTTTCTGATTAGATTACAGAATAAATGGTAAATTACATAATGTTCTGTAACGAAGCACACAACTGGGATGGGATCTCTAAGTACCAACAACCTGAACACCTCTGTCTTCAGCCTAAGAGGGAGGAGTATCACAATACCTCAAAATGAAATTTCTAGAGTCATGTCTCACAAACTTTTATGATAATTTACCTAAGAACTTTTGAGAGTTCTCCAAGAAGATCTTTCTTTTCCTTGGTGAGATCTCCCTGTGCCCGAAGTGCACTGATAACTCCAGCATATGCCTCCAATTCTAGAAGAAGAAAATTATTTTATCAAAATAGACCATCAATATTTTAATACTATGGCTATATACAGTGAAACTTCAGGGCAGGAAACCTAAAAATCAATATGCAAATATTTCATTAATGTCCTCTCAAAAATTTTATCTACTAACATACATTAAATGTGGCTTTTATAATCTTATTTTCTTTTTTACTGCCTCACAGAAGTCATTTGTGTAAAAGTTTAGGAAGAAAAGTCTAAATGTTTTGCTTTACATATCATCACTGAAGAACATTCAACTTGGATGCTACCAACAACTGGGAATAGGTTCCCAGTGGTATAATAAGGCTGATAAGAGAAGTTCTTAGTATTATTGACAGGCAGCTTTACTGATAAAATTTTGAAATAATTCCTTAAGCATGCCTAGGAATTCAACCTATATTCCATCTGTGAGTAGCGTGCAACTGAAAAACTACTAGATCAAGAGTCAAATGACCAGATTCTGGCTCCAGCACTGACATTAGTTGTGTGACCTTGGGTAAATCCTTTCTCATCTCTGATCCTAGTTTCTCTACCTAGTGTCCTAGAAGACACATTGAAGGTACCTTGAAGAAACCACCAACAAATTGAAACCACCAGCAAAATGACTAAGGCTTGATAAGCAAACATGAATTTTCGCTCTTACAGAAATCAGGACATAATACACTGAAACCTAATTCCAGACAGTTTCGTTTCACTAACTTTCCACAGCAACAACCATTATTTAATGAAACTGTTGTCCCTAGTAGTGGTTAAACTATAAAACCAAAAAGCCCTCAATGGCTCCCAATGAACCATGCCTGCTTCTCAGTGTACTTCCTCATGTACTACCTTTCTATAGTACCTCCAACAATGACTCTGGACTTGGCATGTGACTTGCTTTGGCCAATGGAACATCACATACATGATGCAAACAGCAGCCTTGCACACAGGGCCTTGTTCTCTTGGAACCTTAAGATCACCAAGCTGTGAAGAAGCACAGGATGAAAGGTCACATGGAGAGAGCAGCCCAGCCATCTTAGCTGAGCCCAACTAACCAGCTAAGTTACCAGCTGAATAGAGCCATATGAGCGAGCTCAGGCAAGATGAGCAACCCATAGAATCATGAGAAATAATAAAATAGTTGTTTCAAACCATAAACACTATGAGACAAGTAGACCTGAACAAAACAAAATGATGGGAAATAAGTATCCAGACTATAGCTATCTTCTTAATAGATCCAACTTACTACCAGTATTTGCCAATGTCTTAGCCAAATAACTAAGGCATGCATAGCTGCATTCAAGATACTACAATAACAGTAAAATAGTAGCCTCATTCAGTTCATATTATCCACAGTTCTGTCAAAAAAAAAAAAAAAGAATTTATATAGAAGAGTGAGTTGACCATATTAAATAGACATGTCTTGTTCAACTGAATTATTCCATGTGTAAACATGTGTAAACATCCTGCATGTTCAATCTACACTGGATATTAGGTAGATGTTTCATGTGGTCCCTCTGGAAGGACAAAGTGCTTCCCTGGAAATATTTCGTTCCAAAAAACATATCTCGGCTTTTATCAGACCCCAAAGTAGAGTTCAGAAAGACACTGGGGATAACTTAAGAAATCACTATACTCTAAATGTTTATGCCTCACTGATCAAGTATTTTATTCAACAAATCAGTATTGAGTCCCATTATATATACATGAGATAGTATGCTAAACCCTGTCTTAAGAAGTTAACTCTAGAAACAAGTCATCAGACAATTCTGATACAGTTTACAATACAGTGGTAAAGGCACAGAGGAAAAACATCATCTAGTCTAGAAGCATAAGCTTTACTCAGAAATAGAACTGTGCTCTAGGCAGGCAGGGGGGAATGCAAATATGCAAAAAAAACAGAGAGTAAATGAGCATAAAATGTTTCATAAAGACGTTAAACTTCCAGTAATAGTCACTATTTTGAGAGTTTTATACTAGGAAAAGTAAAAATATGTCTGTACTTGGCTAGTCACTAATTCAAACCTAACTACTAACTGAACACTACTACTACTGCAAGGTACCAAGACGAATCTTCATATAAACAAAACAAGGTCCCTATCCTCAAAATGATTAAAATCCAACAAGGATGAAAATAGAAAAATAATTTGGGGCCAGACTAAGAAAAGCCACTATTTCCAGTCTAAAAAGTTTTTGATAGGACTCAGTGACTGATTAAATGTGGAAGGAATGGCAGACGGAAAATAACCAGATTTTTCAGTTTCCAAGATATTTGGGAGAATGACAATACCATAAAAAGAAATGGAGAGGTCAGAGAGAACTGATTTGAGGAAAAGGTTCACTTTTGGCCTGTGAATCTTATGGTGATCAAAATTTCACTATTTCACAGTATTTTTTAGAAAGTGAAATTAACTAAAGACAAAGATTTTTGACATCTCAAGTCTCATTCCAAGTATAACTAAAAAGTCACGGATAGAAGAGGTAGCAACCGCACACAAAACTGTGTAACTCAGAACACAGTTCTCACAGGTACACAATCCAAGGCACACTTTCCCTTCATTCAATGAGAAATTCACTCACTGTAAAGAACATCTGCTAGCTTCCCAACCTCATTCACATTTGTGGATTTCCATTTTGATGAGAATCCTAAGATTTTGACAAATATCAAACTCAGTTGAATTTCTGGTATTATTTTTGTACCATTCTATTACAGTGTTAACTTTAATCACACTTAAGTATAATGAAATAATTACCACATGAAAAACCACAGAAAACAAAAGATCTGCTGAACTATTTTAATAAAGCCTCAACCCATTCCATTTAAACAAACCTGCCATTCAATATGAATACTGTATTTCATAAAGCCCCATGTTAGAGTTATATAGAGATAGAAATTCTCTATCCCAATTTCTATGTGGGCTTCTCTCGTGGCTCAGACAGTAAAAAATCTGCCTGTAACAAGGCAGCAGACCCGAGTTTGATCGCTGAGTCGGGAAGATCCCCTGGAGAAGGAAATGGCAACCCACTCCAGTATTCTTGCCCAGAGAATCCCAAGGAATGAGCCTGGTGGGCTACACAACTGAGCAACGAACATTTTCACAAGTAAAATATAAATGTTTAGCATCTTATGTTAAAATAATGTATAACTGTTTTAAAAGAATCTTTTAAAAGCTAATCCTTAAAATATTTTAAGATAATTCTTAAACACAGTACTTTCTTTAAACTCTGGACCTAGAGCTACGGTCTGAAAGCAGTTCAAAGGTTTCACTGTTATGATAATGAGCCAAGGAGGAAGTCATTCTGCAAATCACTACCAAAGCTCACCTCTCAAAAGAAGGATCACTGAGGATGACATTACCCTATAGGAAGGCTGTTCTCTTCAATACAGAAGCAGCTCTTCAGCAACATTACCTACACAGCACTGACTAAAATTAAGGATAAATTTAACACTTAAAGCTTACAATTTTTATATTTAAACATAATCTCTTGATTTGAGGTCCTAAAAGCCCAAAAACTAAAGCAACTGACTGCAGTTGTGATCTGAACAGATCACAATAACTCTGTAACTATTTCAGCTATGAAATAAATACAAATCCAACTTTATAACTGGTAGCTAGCAAGTTAGACCAATTGCCTATCAGTGTATAGAAAACCTTGAATGGATAGTAAAAATTTAACTTATAAGGTTAAATTTTAAAAAAACAAAATAAAGGAATAATTGACCAAAAAAAATCAAGGGACTAAAGTACAATGCCAAGAAATAGTTTAAAATATAGAAATCTTCATGGCAGCCCCTAAGGGGAAATAAAAAGGGCAAAGGTTATTAGCAGCTAAGGCCAGACTAGCTATGATTCAGATTTATCCACAGGAATTTCCAACAAAGATTTCTTGTGAAGAAATGATGCAAATAATAATAAATGCAATAAATAAATGTCTGAAAACAACTGCTTTAAAATGCTATATACTCAGATGTCGGACACTGTGATAGGCCCATTTTGTATATACTTAACCCACAAACTTATGAGGCAGATATTATTTCCTTCATTTACAAAAATATCAATAGATTTAGGGAGATTAAACAACTTGTTTTAGGATGTCAGTCATGAGTAACAGGACCAAGATCCTAAATCTATGTGAATTCAAAGTCCTCACTTTCCCCTTCAAAATCACAGATATCTAAATAATTGCTATCCTCTGCCAAAACACTTAATGTTCTTTTCCAAATTATTTTTTTAATTTATTGAGCCCTTACTACGTGCTGGTCTGACACTACAGTGGCAAATAAGACAAAAATGTCTTCCGTGAATCTTAGAGTCTAAGGCTACATTTCTCAACCAAGGATTCTCATTTGAATCACAGAATACAGAAAATGATTTGAGTAACTCTTTTTTCCTCAATTTTCCCAAAGATAATACATAACATACCATTCTAGATGCATGAAGAAAAGTTGGTTCATTACATACAATGAAGGCCTTAGCATTAGGGCTTAATTCTCTCCCTAAATGCTGTTTGAGAAGGACTGCCCTAAAGGAAAAGAAGCACTAAATAATTCATTACAAGTGTAAATGGTGTTTTATTACTGATAGTAAAATATAATGTAGGAAAGTCAGCATCGTTTCAGTTCAGTTCAGTCGCTCAGTCATGTTCGACTCTTTGTGACCCCATGAACTGCAGCACGCCAGGCCTCCCTGTCCATCACCAACTCCCGGAGTCCACCCAAACCCATGTTCATAGAGTCAGTGATGCCATCCAACCATCTCATCCTCTGTCGTCCCCTTCTCCTCCTGACTTCAATCCTTCCCAGCATCAGGGCCTTTTCAAATGAGTCAGCTCTTCGCATGAGGTGATCAAAGTATTGGCGTTTCAGCTTCAACATCAGTCCTTCCAATGAACACCCAGGACTGATCTCCTTTAGGATGGACCGGCTAGATCTCCTTGCAGTCCAAAAACCAGCAAAGCTTACATTAACTCAGAATTCAGAAACAGTATGGCTCCAGTTCATGGGGTCGCAAAGAGTCAGATACAACTGAGCGACTCAGCATGTGCACACACACATGTAATTCACACACACTCATGAAGGCTAAAAGTATGTTAAAGTGAGACTGGAATCCTATTCCCTGGGTTGAAATTCTGACCCCATGAATTACTAAAGAATTAGTTTGGGTTCTAAGCTTCAGTTTTGTCATATGTAAAATGCGGACATAAAAAGAAAAATACCTATCTGGTTTGAGTGAGAATTAAATGAGATGTTGAATGTAAAGGACTCAGTCCAGTAGCCCTGAAGAATTCTTAGCTGCTATTATTATGATTCATGTATCTACTGTGTACAAAGCACTATGCCAGGCCCTAAGAAAATAACAAAGAGTAAAACAAGAACTATATATCTCTAAAGGGTTTCTAACACAGCATGAAATATGACATCCATGCAACAGTCATGACCCAGATAGAAAGCAAAAAGCATCACACAGAGGCACAAAACATCAAAAATGAAAATCATACCCAATTTTCGAAGAATCCTTTTGCATTCATCCCTGCTGAGATCCAAAAGTGTTGGCCACACAACAGGCATTGCTGCTTCTTTTTGGTAGCCCCAAAGAGCTTATCTTCCCTACCAAAGCAAAAACCAAAAAGTCAAATTACAAAAGCCCATTACAAAAGTACATTCAAAAGCCCACTCACCTGGATATCCACACGTTAAGAAGCAACACCAGTAAAAGTATCGCAAAAGCCTATTTCATCTCCACACTTTCCAACTTCTGACAAATGAAGAATTTAACCATTTGGGCGCTTACTACGGAAAGAACACAGGTATCAGACACCTATAGGCTTTAATTAGATCTTAGGAGTTACTGGCTGTGTGATCCTGGGTAAACAGGTCTACTTGAACATGTGTCACTATAAAGTAGAGGTTTTATCACCCAGTTATGAGGACTGAATAAAAGTGTATGTGATTCTTATCCTAGTGGCAGGCACATTATTTAATAAATAAATGCCACTACCTATGTAATCTTGGGCAATTAATTCACTTGACTTCTGCCAAGTTTCTCACTATGAATTACATGAGATACAGTATGTAAAGATCCTAAGATGCTAAGTGGGTAAATGGAACTGTCTCCTCGTCTTAACAATGAAAGACGAATTTACACCCCGAAGTCTTTACAAAAGCGTCTACCAAAAATTTAGATGTCAGAAACTTCGGACTGGTAACCCCCTGGTCTAGAAAAAGACAACGGCGCTGGGCCCTTGCACAATACCTCCTTAGCCCACAGGAGATCTGCTGTATCTATTAAATAAATGAGTGATTGGGAAGAGTAACACGAATGAATGAATGAGTGAATTTAAGAATAAGCGAGCCCAGTGTCTAGACGAGGAGTCAGGCATCGATCCGTAATAACTGCTATCTCTTTTCCAAGAGCTAGCGCTGCTAACTCCAGCTCCACGCCTGGAGTTGAACCCCCTCCCCCTACTTCCCATAGTCCTCTCAGCTAAGAACCAACCCAGAGCAAGGAGAACTGAACTGCGCGCCCCAGTCGGCAGAATGACATAAAGAAAAGGGGTGGGGAAGAGGAAGAAGGGGCAGAGCCAAAGGAATCCGCTCCCTCCACAAGCCAGTCCCCGCCTCCCGACAGGATCTTGGAGGTGGCCGGCGACCGCCGGAATCAAGCACCACGTCACGGCATCCCGATGCGTCCCCGCCAGAGGACCTTACTGCGGGGCCGCATCGCACTGGAAACGTGGGCAGATGCTGCCGGAGCCCGCTCCGGGAAACGGAATCCTGTCTAATCCTTCCCCGACTCAGTGTCAAGGAGGCTAGCCCGCCCCGCCCCCTCCCCAAACACGCACTCTCGCAACACCACAACAAGAGTAGCCCGCCCACCCTCCTCACCCGTGTCGCTCAGCGCCCACCCCAATGTCAAATCCGCGACCCAAGCTCTGTAAGGACCAGCAGCCGGAGTCAAGGGCTCTGGTAGGCATCAGCGCCTCGTTCCCTCCTTAGCGGAGAGGACAACGGAGAGAAAGAGTAGACGCTCGGACAGCCAGGTAAACGACCAAGACTCACCGGCAGGCCCCCAGGAGCTGGACCCCCGCAATTCCAGCACCAGGCCTGCCAGTTCCCCTAAGCCCACCTCGGGGAACCCCACGATCCCGTTAGGAGACAACGAAGGATGGGGCTGGGCGCCCCAAGCCAGGCTCCAAATGTTTGGCCCGGCGGTCCTTCAGACTGGCTATCCTGCCAGCTCTTCCCAGCACTCTGTCTGAGAGTCACCCACCTGCCCGGCCTTTCTGAGCTCATCTAAAAGGCTCCTCCGCCAAGACTAGGGGACACCAGGAATTGGGTTTGTTTGCGGTGCCTCTGAACGGGCAAGATGGCGACAGGTATCAGGGCGCAGGCGCAGCCGCGCGTTGCAAGTCGGGAGGTGTAGTTCGCCTTTCCCGCCTTTCGAAGAACGGACACCAGAAGATATCCATTCTTCTGTCCCTCTTTTCCTCCACGTTTTGAACGCAAACAAGAGACATCGCGAGGATTTCTGGGAATTGTGGTCTGAACTCAAACTCCCTCCTCTTTCGCTCTCGGTGGGCACGCGCAAAGAAAGCTGGGATTGTAGTTTCTTCCATACCCTCCTCTCCCGGCTTCGCGCGCCTCTCCTCGGTTCTCTCAGCCAATGGGCTGGCTCTCCGCTACGTGTTCCGCTACGTGTGGCGTCACACGTAGTGGCCAAGATGGCGTCGGTAGCTGGAGCAGAGGATTCCCTGCGACCTTTATTCTAGGCGGGGTTAGGAACGGTTGGAAAGTTTGTTCGTCCGTGAAGCGCCGTTGAGGATTAGGCTCGGATTCCTCAAGATTATTGGGAGCAATTATCACGGCCTCCAGCCCCGCCAAACGCAGCTCGAGGAGAGAGCATCCACGCTGCCAGACCTGACACAGTGGACACCGCAGTTGGGCGTACCCGAACTTGGGGTTGCGGAGTTGCAAGTAGAGAAGTGGGACCCGAGCGTTCTCGACTTCGGGTTTATCTGCCTGTGAAGTGGGAATGATAGTGCCATTTCTGTCAAAGGCAAGAAGGAGAAGGGATTTATTTGAGGCCCGGCGACTTGGCAGGTTCACCCTTTGTTCTTAATCACAGAACAATTGTGTGAAGAGGGTATTGTTACCCCTAATTAATGGATGAGAAAAGGGGCCCAGTATATAGTTAATTGCTGCTGTAAGATCGAAGCCAGTACCTGCTATTGTTGAAGATCTAATTAAATTTTGTGATTTCCCTGTCTTTCAAATTTTTTTCTTTGGGAAACGACTGCTCTGGTTAAAATGTTCAAATGGAAAGGAGTTTTTAATCTGCTTTATGATATTAACAAAGTTTTCTTATAAATGTTAGGTTAATTTTACCCTACTGGGATGTGATACACTACGTACAGAAAAGTTCTTGGATCTCCATTGTAGGTTAGGTAGGGAAAATAAATAACAACATGTGTGTACTGTTTGCCCATTAGCTAAGAATCCTTTCGGAGGCCCAGGAAAATTTTATAGTGTTGGAACGCAAGTCTGTCTCTTGAGAAAGTCAGGAAGTGGGACAAATAGTCTCCCACCACCCCATCCCTGATCTTCCAATGCGTTCTCTTCCATCTGTTTCCTACTAAATTAAAGTATCACCTGTTTTCTGACCAATTTCTTAACTCTTGGAAAGATGATAAATGAAACTTTAATAGAAGATTTTGAATATTCTTTGATTCGAGTCTCATAGCATCTTAGTGAGCCAAGTCTAATTAAGATTACCCCCTACTATGAAAAAGAAAAACAGAGATCAAGAACTCACCCTATTCCACAAAGCTAGGAATTGAAGGGAGCTAGGTTCCCTCCCCCCCCCCCCCCCCCCCGCCCCCGACCATCTTCTGACTTCCAAGTGTCTTCCTCTACAACATATGTCAAGGTGACAGGTAATGGAGTAGAAATGGAAAGACAAGCTGCTTATAAAACCAACTCTGACGATAATTAGTGTATGAGTCAGGAATTATTATAGCTTATCCTATCCTTGTGCTTGATTAGGTGCCAATACTGTTCTAAGCTTTTAAAATACTCATTCCATTCTTAAAACTTTTATGAGGTAGATGCTGTTTATCTCTAATTACAAATGAGGAAACTGAGGCATAGGAAGAAAGTTAATAGTTTGCCTAAAGTTACACATAGTAAGCAAATGGTGGGACTTACCTGGCAGTCCAGCAGTTAGGATTCTGTGCTTCCACTGCAGGGGGTGTGGGTTCAATCTCTGGTCAGGGAACCAATTACCATGTTGCAGTGACTCAGCCAGAAAAATAATAATAAGTAACTGGTAAAGCCAGGATTTAAACCTAAACACCTTGGCTCCAGAGTCTGCCCTGGGCTAGTGCTTCGCAAACTTAAGTGTTCAGTGAACCACCTAAGTATCTTATTCAAATACAGATTTTGACTGAGTAGATCTCAGGAGGGACTAAGATCCTGTGTTTCTAACAGACTCTCAAGTGATGATGTTCTGTCATCAACTGCTACCTCTAATCTACCACACATCCTCCCTTTGCTCAGAACCATTTGTCTTTTGCAGCAAGAAGCTGCCTTCCCCACAATGCCTCTCACTGCTCCATATCCCCAAATATTCCTAACATTAAATTCTCTTCTTTAATGATCAGACTCAAACTTTACTCTCAAGAAAATTATCCTATCCCTACCTTTCCCTCTCGGATAAGAGAGGCATTTTTTGTCTCTGCTCCTACAACCACTTTTTTGTAGTAAGTTCTTATTACAGAACTCAGAACATTGAGTTACAGTCATTTGTATGAAAATCTTTCTGACAGAGAGTGAGCTCTTTAAGGAGAGGCACAAGAGTTTGTACTTTTCTGCCTAGCACATAATAATAGCTAATACTTAATCTAGGGCTTTCTCTTACAGTTGCTGTTACATATCTAGTAAACATATTTAATCTCCATGGTAGCCTTATGAGATATATTATTACTCCTATTTTATAGATGAAGGGACTAAGGCACAGAGATACCAAATAGTTTGCCCAGGGTAACAAGCTAGTAAGTAGCAAAGCCATGATTTCAAGTAAAGTCACTTTAACTCCAGTAAATGTATGGTAAATAAAGTGAGAACCACTCTCCTCTACCTCTGGTCTGCGGAAATGTACTGTAGTACAATACCTATTTCAAACTTTATTCCTCTATTGTCAAAGCAGATTAAGTATGTTTCTTGGAACAAACTTCAAGATGCATGCCATCTACCATTCCAGTTTTACAGTACTATATTGGAGATGGTAGATTTCACTATTATGAAAATATCTGTTAAGCTCCTATGATTTTGTATAGATAGGAAAATTGAAATGGATAAGACCTTAAAGATTCATTTTCTAAATTAAAAAAGTTGGGGTTCTAAAGAAGTGAAGTGAGTTAACCAGAGTCATATAGGAATTTCATGGCAGGAGTGAGACTGGAAACCAGCCCTTTCCACTTTATCACACTGCCTTTAGATTCTTACCATCAAAAAGTTGTGTATTACCACACTGGTATAGCCAGGATGTGTGCTAAAAGGGGATAACAAGACCAAAATTAAAAAAAAAAAAAAAAGACTATCAAATAGATCAAAAATAAGTGGATTTGGGGGACAGAAAAGAAAGAAGGGA
The DNA here is from genome assembly GCF_963930625.1 of Muntiacus reevesi. Taxonomy (NCBI): domain Eukaryota; kingdom Metazoa; phylum Chordata; class Mammalia; order Artiodactyla; family Cervidae; genus Muntiacus; species Muntiacus reevesi. Next base: position 35,310,705 of record NC_089257.1, read on the forward strand.
AGTAAATTGGAGATAACTGACAATTATTATACATATCCAGGCTCAGTGAAGAATCAGAAGTGTTTTGAGCAATCTGGAACAGTTTCAAAAATGATTAAAAGATCTGGCCTTTGCATTGTCAACTGCCCCCATTCCTCTCTTCCACTAACCATTCAGTTCTATAGTCTCTGCTTCCTAAGTAGCTGACCTCATTGTTTTAGTAGGCAGATGGTGATGCCTCATCACCTCTGTGGAATGGACCTTTTTACCAACCCTCTTTCTCCAAAGGAACTTCTGTATTCCTTGCCGCTACATCTGCCATACAGCCACTACAGTTATGGTGAGTTTTGTGAATTTCAAACACGTCAGTCAGCTACGTAAAACTTGGGAAGCTCCCACATGCCAATGGGCTTCCTTGGTGGCTCAGATGGTAAAAAAGATTTGCCTATAATACAGGAGACCCAGGTTTGATTCCTGGGTCAGGTAGGTAACCCTGGAGAAGGGAATGGCAACCCACTCCAGAGTTCTTGCCTGGAGAATTCTATGGATGGAGGAGCCTGGTGGGCTACAGTTCATGTGGTTGCAAAGAGTTGGACACAACTGAGCAACTAAGCATGCACAAATCCTAACGATAAAATTGTAGGGCTTCCCTGGTAGCTCAGTGGTAAAGTGTCTACCTGCCAGTGCATGAGACACGGTTCACTTCCATCATCCAGGAAGATCCCACAAGCTGAGGAGCAACTACTGAACTTGTGCTGTAGAGCCTGGGAATCGCAACTATTGAAGCCCGCGTATGTGGAGCACTCGAGTCTGTGCTCCACAACAAGAGGAAATACTGCAATGAGAAGCCCTTGCAGCTTCAGCCAAAAAAGACCCAGCACAGCCAAAAATAAAAATAAATTTTTTTTTAAAAAAGAATAAAGTTTTAGCTTTTTTATGAGCAAACTCATGCTGAACTGAAGAAACATCCTTACTCTTCTAACCTGTTCCTAGAACATTGCTGTCACCTTTTAATCGTGTGTAAAATCTAATGTTTTCTTTAAGTTCACTGCTTCCCTTGAAACTCTTTCAAATAGCGTTCTTCCTTCTCCCCCCATCTTCAGTATCCTGAACCAGAAACAAAGGCTGACTTTCTTCTAAATTGTCACTACCATCTGTATTAAAGCCAACTACTCTTGTATTAAGGCTTTTACCATCAAGTCATTCAAACTCCATCCCATCCTCATTTTGTAACTCTAGGGATGAAAGACTCTTAAGGAGTTTCTTAATAATCTGCTGATACCTGCTTAGGTTACCCCATTGCTTGGCCCATGTACTCCCCAGAAAGGTATACAAACCTTTCGCCAGCATTGCCATCCTGCACTTTGTTCTCCAGATCTGTTCCAACTTTGAAATCACTAAGCAAGATTCCACAATCAAAACTCTTTTATTGCAGATTTCTTACTCCTTTACCCTCACCAAGCCTGCTCTTCAACTTCAGTGAAATCTGTAGTTCACAGTCTCCCAATTCCAAGTCTGTTCCCTTCTCTGATTTTGCTTTCTACCCTGGACTCCCAAGATGATTTATTTCAAGCTCAATCTCATCAGCACTTTCAAGTCCATTCAACTGTCTCTATCCTTCCACATAGACCCTAAAGCAGCCCTCAACCTTGAATCAGTTGCATCCCTGCATCCCTCCCCATGTTGATTGATCTATTAGTTAAATATTAGTGTATGATACGTTATCCCAAACCTTAGTGACTTAATAAATTTTTTAAAAAATTTCACAGTTTTTGCAGTTTCTGTGGGTGGCTTAGGAGGGTAGTTCTGACTTTGGATCTCTAAGAGGTTACAATCATCTGAAGGCTGACCAGGGCTGGAGGATCAGCTTCCAAGGTAGGTCACTCACATGGTTGGCAAACTAGTGATGGAAGTTATTTTTCTCACTTCATGGACTCCTTACAAGGCTGCTTGAGCATCCTCATGACATTGTAACTGGATTCCGCCTGAGCAAGTGATCTAAGCAACATAGAAGCTGCGGTATTATGATGTGCCTGCATATGTGTATACAGAATGATGGTTTATATTTGTGTATATGACACATACATACCATGAAAGGGACTTGGTACAAAACAGTAAATCTAAAACAGCTTGATGAAACTAGTTGAAATAATTTTAGGTAGCATTTTTGTTTATTCGCTAAGTCGTGTACACCTCTGCGACCCCATGGACTGCAGCACTCCCGGCTTCCCTGTCCTTTACTATCCTGGAGTTTGCTCAAATTCATGTTCTTTGAGTCAATGATGCCATCTAACCAGCTCATCTTCTGTTGCCCTCTTCTTTTGTCTTCACTTTTTCCCAGCATCAGGATCTTTTCCAGGGAGTCAGCTCTTTGCATCAAGTGGCCAAAGTATTGGAGCTTCAATATCAGGCCTTCCGATGAATATGCAGGGTTGATTTCCTCTAGATGGTTTGGGTCCCATTATAAAAAGAGCACCTGGGAGTGTATTACCTCATTTAAACCTCAAAATTCCCTTAACATAGTAATTATTGTTCTATTTTACAATGGCCTAAAGAGAAAAAATTGTCCAAAGTTGGATATCACCAGAAGACTCTTCTCAAGAACACACAGACACTACAGACTCTTAGTTATCTGTGGTTGTGTAACAAACCTTTGCTTTGGCTTGAACAATTTATTTTGCTCATGAATCTCCAAGTTTGTGTAGGGTTTAGTGGGGACAGCTCATCTCTACTCCTCTGGGCATGAGCTGAGGCAACTCGATGTCTTAAGAGCTGGAAGCATATGAGTGCTCATTCATTCATATGATTAGCAGTTGATGTTGGTTGTTGCCTGGAATTATTCTTGGGAACATCTGTATGTGGCATCTCCATGTGGCGTGGGCATCCTTACAACGTGTGGCCAGATTTGAAGGACAAGTGACTGAAGAGAAGGAAACTATCATTTTTATGATCAAGCTATGAAAGTCTGAGCCTTTTTTATGCCATACTCTTGACTGGAGCAGTCAAGTCCACCTGAATTCAAGGGGAAAGTGGGAAATAGATTCCATTGCTTGATGGAAAAGTGGTAGTGTTCTGAAAAAAACATGTAGGGCCAGAAATGATGCTGTGCCTATTTTTGGAAAATGTCCACAACAATTCATATCTCTCTCACACGCAAAACACACTCGTTCCTTCCCATTTTGACGGCAGACCTGGGTTGCTCAGAGACTACGAGGTTGCAATCATACTGTGAAATTACATTTACATAGAGATCAAAAGTCATCAGATATGATCTATAGTTTTAAACGTGTGAAAAGTTAAATACCTTGAAGAGAGCAAATACTTGAATGGAGCATGTAGGAACGTGCCAGTGTGCTATAAATACTCTATATCTTGATCTAAGTGGGGATTATATGAATAGATATGCACATGTAAAAGTTTACCATTTGAACCAATCAATTAAGATTTGGGTTTTGATGAGATTGTCTGCTTTTCTGAAAACCCATCTTCAATTTCTAGTAAGTATCTAACCTTACTTTACTAATTTGGATAAAAGCAGTTATTGTGTTTGTTGGGAAAGTGATGTTCTTTAAAAAAATGTTAAAAGCTTAACATCATGGCCCTTTAGGTCCTTCCCTTTCACATCCTTGCACATCTTTCTTTGTAAGCATCCTAGTGAATAAATGCAAAGGAAACCCAGATCTGGCTAAATTTAGCAGGCCAATGTTTACTTCTTTTGGGTATCAATTTATTCTTTGAATGAATGTCAGGCCCTGAAGTTATGAAGATGAATAAGTCATAACCGTTATCCTCCTGAACCTCACTGTTGAGTGGGGAAGGTAGACATATGCAGATAGTTCTATTTACCATAGGAGAATGTGATAACACAGAATGTCCACAATGACATTGTGGCATTTAATAGTGCTATGGGATCAAGGAGAAAAGGATTATGTCCATCACAGAAAGTGCCTTAGCAGAGGTAGCATTTGAGCTGGGCTTCACAAAGTAGCAGGATTTTACCAGACAGAGAAGTAAGAAGACGGTATCAAGGGTATCACAGCAGAGAAAATAGGAGAAGCAAAGGCATGGAAGCATAGGACGCATAGAAGTGAAATGAGGGATAGTGGATTCCCGGTTAGTGGCCCTCAAATGGGAGTACCTGTCAGAACAACTTGGGAAGCTCTATCAAATTTCAGAATGCTGTAATATACACTCTTGGCTAAAAACCTTAGATGGCCTCTGAGATTTTGTCTGTACCCTAAATAATCACCACACTGCCTCACAAGAGAGCACCAGACCTAAAAACATAAGTTATTGACATTTAATCCATGTTGGAGCCCAAGTAACAAGAGTACTGTCTGTGCTCTGGATGGTGATTTGACACTGATTAATGACCTGATCATTAGAAAGCCAAAGGGAATTGCAAATGAAAATAGAAATAAAGACTTAACCTCACACATTAAGTTTTCCCTAGTTCATTTTTGAAATAAAAAAATTAGGTTCACCCAAGTGCTAAGGTGCCTCAGGTGAGGAGCTGATGATAATTAGTAATTATCTGAGATGAGATCCAAGATATTTCATAAAGAGGGAAATAATAACCCTGTCGGAAATGGAAATCAGCTACATGGGGTAAGGGGGAGGGGACTATAAATCCAAACATAATATTCAACTTGTCTTCACCTCAGAGAGTTTCCAGCTGTTTATGACGTTCTGCGGTGATTTGCCAGAAATGAAATGCATTTTTTAAAACTCTGTTCCAGCCAGCAGAAGGAAAGCCTTGGAGCCATATTCTCTTTCAAATAGTGTTGAGCACTTGTGAAGTCTGCAGAGAAATAGTACAAAGTGTCTGCTTTCTTGTCAGTTTCAGTGAAAGTTTTTTTCCTTGTAACCCTAGGATTGATCACTATTTTCTAAGTGAACTAGTGGAAGACCAGATCAGGTCTCTATTGGATGGAGAGGGGGCACTTGCTGAGATGCTGCAGGCTTTAAACTTATCAGGTCAAGGCCAGCAGTTCAAGTCCAATCCTTGCTAAAGGCAGAGGTAATAAAGGAACACGTGCTTATGGAGAGCCTGAGGAATATATATGGTGAGAAATGATTGTGGGAAGGAAATGCTCACATGTACGTGTGTGTGTATGCGCACGCACATACACACACACACACACACACACAGACACGTCCTACCTGAAATGTACAAGGCAATATGCTGATAGTTATCTCACCAGAGTCTCATTAGATTGGAGACTCCTTGAGAGCAAGGACTGAGGATTTTGACTTCTAAATTCCCAGCACTATTGAGTGAATTACTGAATGGCGTGTTGAACCCAAAGGACAGTGGTATGCGCATGTGGCGATGTCTTTCCATAGTCACCCCAGACTGCCTAAGGTTTGCCAAGCAGGCCTCACACCTTCCTTCTCTGCCCTGGGGCTGTTCTCTTTCTACTCTTTCTCTGTCTGGAATGCTTTCCCCCCATGCCTTCAATGCAGCCCCTTGCCTATTGAAGCCTATCAAAATCCTTCTTATTCTTTACTGTCCATCTCAAATGTCTTTTGAAAATCATTCTCCAAGCAGATGGGAGCAGGGCATGTTCTTGGAAATCAAAAAGATTTGGGTTTGAACTCAGTCCTACCTCTTTTAAGTTATTGAATGAGTTATCTTCATTCTTTCTTCCTCTGTTTCCTCCACAGGGGTTTTGGGGAAGGTTTAATGTTACAACATATATATGGCACGCAGGTCGGTGACCAGCACAGGATAGATTATCAGTAACTGTTAGCTCTCTGAAACCCAGTTCAGTGCTTTAAAAAGGTTAGGTCCCTCTGTGAGTACATTCTTCAGTGTTTCCATTAGCTTTCTTCCCTCACCCCCACCCCCTCACCAGAGTCCCTCATCCAATGTAATTGCTCCCTCCTCTGTTGGTAGTACTTTGTTTATGCCTATTTTCTAGCACTTAGTATGAGCTAACTTGTGCTATAACTGGTGTTTCCCTCCCTCTTTGGCTGAAAACGCCTGGAGGGCGGTCTCTCCAGCAGCTACATTAGGGACTAGCTTAGGACAGACATTCCATAAATGGTTATCTAATTGAAACAACATTTAACCCAGCTTTCCAGGAGGCAAAGTGAGCATGTAATGTGTCTTCGCTCAACAGTGCTGAATGGTCTAAGTAGCAAGAAGGAAATTCCCCTGCAATTAAGTGGTTCAGAGTTGATTGCTGTTCAGGCAACCCAAGTGAACAGAGCCCCTCCACTTCCAGATGTCTTTGTTTCTCTCACTTCCAACTCAGCCCTTGCCAGAGGATCATTCCCATAAGGGTAACTCGATATATGGGGTGTTGGTTTTTTTTTTTTTTTTTTCCCCTGATCTGATTAGAGTGTGAAATACTTTCTTTGGAGAAAGAAAATGCACAAGAGTGAGGTTTTCCTCTGTTTTTGAAAGGGATAGAAAGTGAGGAAGAAAGAGGAAAATTAAAGCCAGAGGAAAATATATTGTACCCCAGGAAATGAACATATACAGCCAATGCAACAGATGCTGTCCTGAGTCAGAACCTGAGCCAGTAAGGACTCCATACCTTTGCATTGATCCTAGGAAAATAACTAAACAGAAGCAAAAGCAAAAAAGTTAAAAATTAAAAAAAAAAAAATCTCTTCCCCAGAAGTTAGCTATTCTTTGAAATGATATCTGTACTAATGAACTGGAAGCAACCTAAAAATTCAACCCAATTCAACAAATACTTACTGAATTGCTAAGTGCAGAAGCATTAGCGTTACGGAGATAATGGTGAAAATAGACTTTCAATCTTAGTCTGGTTCTTGTATCTACTCAATTATTTTCATCTTTGGGAAAAGCATGGTATTTCAGTAAGTGTTCAACTAAGAAAGCAGAACTACTCTGAAGTATGGGATAAGGGGTTTATCGTAGGAATTGGAACTTATACAACGCGGGAGGAATTGGGGCAGTGGAGCTCTGAAAGTGGACCAGTGGCGTCACCAATGGATCCAATCCTAGAAGTCACCAATCCTAGAAATCACCAATCCTAGAAGAAGCCAAGCACATCCAGCTTCAGAGTGGGACTGTGATGGGGGAGCTGATGGAGATATCTCAGGGGGAGGTCTGTGGGTGCACAGCCAAATGTCTGCTGGTGGACTTGGAGTTACGACTGGCCAGGAGAGTCAGCAGTGGGAAGACCAAGGTGTGGAGTGGAGGAGAATGAAGACAAGCTCCAACCTGCTGGGACCTCCGTGTCTGCTTTCAGACCCACAACTTCAGAGAGTTGCACCTGCTGATTCACTTCTGCTTCCCAGATCTCAGGCAACCATCCTTTTTTTAACCAAGTTTAACCTAGTCTCATGCAGTTGCAGCTTAACCAAGCAGACACACATAAATTTCTTCCATCATCATAAAGTCATTTCTGTCTCCTCCCAATTTTCTACAATGGAGAAAGAATAGCTTTTTAAGTCTAATGGGTCTGATCCTGCCCAGTTGTATGTCCTCAGGCAAATTACATTTCTGGATCTTAATGAACCAAGAGCCCTTGCTCTGTGCTACCAGAGCACTCTATGCTTCTCTCTGTTGTAGCACTTATTTCATTTTCTTGTCATTATCTATTTATGCATCTATTTCCTCCACCAGATCACAAGCTCAAGCACAGGGATGATATCTGATTCCACTATATCGTTATGGTACCTAACAGCCTGGCACAGAATAGATGCTCAGCAGATGCTTGCTGAGAATCAATCATTGAAATGGAGAAGAGAAAACTCACCAGACTATCAGGCTAATAGTGGAGGCCACCACAAAGATGTTAAGGCAATGAGACCCTTCTCTGCCCCTATTACATTCTCAGCACCCTGTAAAAACAGGCTCCAGACACCATTTCCATCCACAGAGTCTGTCTTAAACCATTCCAGTTCCCAAACTATTTTAATCATCCTGATTCCTGGCTTCTGGGCTTGTCTTCTCTTTATCGCCTATAATCACCTCCTGGACCTATTACTTGAGATGTTCAGGCCTTTGGCTCTCTGTCTTGTCTGAATATTTATCTTCTCCTCTGTATAGTAGAAAGTATTTCTATTGGGTTGGCCAACCCAATACTTTCTTGGCATATTTCTCACCCTCCTACCCTAGGTTCTCATGTCAGAGACTATAAAAGTTCCTGCCCTCAGGGAGTTCTCAGATTGGTGAGCAAAAGACGAGGAAGCCAGCAATTCCAGGACAATGTGCTAAGAGGTCTAGTTGAAGTATGAGCAGGGTACTGTGGGGGCAGGGAAAGAATTAGGAGCACCTGATCTTACAAAGAGAAAGGTAGCTGTTAGAAGGATGGGTAGTTTGATCTGGGTCTTGAGAAATTGTGAGAGATTCTCAGGCAGAGAAAGGGAGGACAAGCACTGCAGAAAGGGACCAACATTTCAGAGACATCAAGGTCTGGGCAGGAGTGGCAGCTGGCTTGGTGTGGTGGGAAGTGGAGGGAAATGAGCCAATGTTTTAAAATTGGGAGAGTTTACGTAAAATTCTGGATCTCCAGCTTCTGTTGAAAAATCAGAAGATCTAGCCATTACCACACACTCATTCTCACGTGAGCCGAGTGTTGTTTGTCCTTCTTAAATGCCAAAGGTGTTTTATAACTTGCTAGTCTCCACCACACCCTTTACCATCACACTTGCACTCATGTTTTTCTTTAAGAGAACAAATATTTCTTAGTACCCATGTCTCTGTGAAAAGTGGGGAAATAGAGGTTAGATCACAAGGGCTATGGCAATGAAAAAAGAAAAAAAGGAATACCGTGTTTCTTTGTGGACATGAAGAAACGTGTATCTGTTGGAGAAATGCAACTTTCTCTTAAAGCCAGGCCCCTCACTCATTTATGTTGCCTTGCAGGGGTTTGCTATATAAAGACCGATGACTTCATGGGGCCACCTTACTTTTCGTAAAATCTTGCAGTGTTCACAGGCCATCAAGAAGGAATGTGCCGGGAGTGCTGGTCTTAAAGGTGTAGGAGACATGTGCATGTCTGGCCGGAGCCTGTCGAAGAGAAGCCAACCCTGACTCTCACAGCCTTGAGTAGGTGATGAATCAAGTAGAAAGAAATTGAGAGGGCTCAGAAAAGAGCTTGTCCATGGCCCCAAAGGCAGCTAATAACAGGAGTTCTCTGTAGCTGGTAACAGCGTGGAGGAAATGCAGTGCAACCCCTGCTTCCAGAACCAGAGCCAGAAAACCGGGCTGCTCCCAGAATCATGCAGAACTGGCCCAGCTTCTCAGGAAGAGGGTTACTGGATCCTTCAGAAACCCCCCGGTCCTCACATCCTGGGACTGATGACCCTGCACTTCCAAGTACTGTCTAAGGCCTCTAGCCTTCCCAGAGCCTGGAACTCCTGCTCTGAGCTCCTTGCAGCTGGCTGAGAGGCTGCCTCAACTCCTGTGTGGCCTCCTGTCTTCAGTGATAATTCTCTGCAGCTTGGCTCTGGCAGTCTTACCTCCTCTCTCCATGTAACTGATCCTAGTCCTCTGGCTCTGTCAGCACCTCTGCTGAATACAGCATGATATGTGTGAGCCTTGAGCTGGGTGGGAACATTCAGAGTGAGGTGTGAGTTTCTTCCCAGGTCACTGAAGCTGTTTTTCCATGGTATGCAAGACACTTGGGCTCTGCTAATTAGAAAGTTGTGCCTTCATTAGGTGGTAAGGGAGAAAGGGGTTCCTTAAATCTTCAGACTGGTCTCCCATCCCCATCTTTTCCTACATCAATTCTGCTTGTACCTGCTGAAATAACACTAAATACACTAAATCACAATGCTGAGCATGTTGTGTTTCTGATCAAAAGCCTTCATTGGCTACTCATTTCCTATCAAATTCAAATCACTTTCCCTGGCATGTTGAAACTATCTCAGAATGATCCCAAAATGATTTTCTAGGTTTCTTGGTGCCTCTCAGGTAATCCTAGACTTTTCAGAAAAGGAATGAAACCTTAACTGTTATTTTGACTATCCTGCATTTGATGATAAGAATTCCCTTCCTGGCACCCCCGATTCACTACCAGGGGACGATGCAAAGTAATTTCTTACTGGGGCAGTCGGAAAGTGGTTAGGTCCATCCAGGTAGAACTAAATACCTGGGACAAGAGAGGAATTTTATATACAAAAGCATTAGTGTTAATTCAGTTGCCTCTCGTTGGAGGCCAGGCGATCACTTAAAACAGATGTCCTCAAGCCATAGTGGCAGGAAAGTCTCAGTCTGCTGGTAACGGGGACTCAGACTCATAGGTCTGGGTCCCTTTCAATTGCAACTATCCTGCCTGCATCCTGTGACTGCCCTTCCTCTTCCTGATGGGGGAACATCTTATCGTAAGTACCAGCCATCATGGATTCAAGTTTCTGAGAACTTCATCCCAGAAATTGGGAAGCAATAAAACCTGAAGGAATAATCATGGTCTTGGAGCCAACCAGACAAGATTGGGCTTTAGTTGTCTTACATAAGTATGACGTGGTTAAGAACTTTGGCTCTGGGACTTTTCTGGTGGTTCAGTAGTTAAGAATCTGCCTGCCAATGCTGGGGACACAGGTTTGATCCCTGGTCTGGGAAGATCCCAATGCCCTGGGGCAATAAAGCCCATGTATTACAACTAACTGAGCCGGCACACCCTAGAGCCTGTACTCTGCAACAAGAGAAACCACCATAATGAGAAGCCCACTCACCACAATGAAGAGTAGCCCCCACTCACCATAACTAGAGAAAGCCCATGAGCAGCCAAAGACCCAGGACAGCAAAAAATAAATAAATAAATAAATAAGAACTCTTATGCTAGGTTTAGACAGAGCTAGTTCAGACACTACTCTACCACTTCCTATCTCTCTGACTAAGGACACATTACCCAAGTTCTCTGAGCCTTCATTTTCTGATATGTAAAATAGGGACAATAGCACCATCCTAACTGATTTTTGGTGATAAATTATAAAGTACATGTGTACATGTATGCAGTACATGTGTACCAGTTAGAATGTTTTCAGCTGCAAGTAACAAATTAAAAACTCAAAGTGGCTGAAACAATTAGGACAATTTATTATTTCATAGAACAAGAAGTCTAGAAATAGGGAAGTTCTAGGATTGGTTTATTCATAAAGAAATCAGATTTGCTCCATCTTTATGCTCTTTCAACCTCAGCTTATAAGCTTTCCTAGATTGGTCTTCCTCATGATCATAAAATGACTGCCACAGTTCCAGACATCACATTCTGACACTACAATGTATAAAAGCAAAAGAGGGTCATTTCTTTTATGTTTTTTTAAGAGCAAGAAAACCTTTCCCTGATGTTATTACAAAACACACTGTCTCTCCCATTGAAGTCTTTATGCTACTTCCTCACTAATGCTCCATCTCACATCTTCGGCTGAAGTTGGATCATAAGGCTGCCTTTAATCTAATCACTGACAGAAGGGAATAGAATCACCATGATTGGCTCGGCCAGTCATGAGTTGTCTTTTCTTAGGGATGGATATCTGAACAAAACTAGGATTCCATGAGTAGAGAAGGGGTGAAATAGTTGTTATGTAGAAAACCAACAGTGTCTGTCATGAAACCTGGCATGTGATAAGCATTAAATGTATGTTGGCTATTGTCATTAACTCTTATGAGCTGTGTGAACTTATTCAAGTCACACATCATCTATAATGCTAATTTTCTAGTTTGTTGGATGGTTATAAAGTTAAATGAGATGGCATATATAAAGTCTTTGGTGCTTAGTAAATGTATCTATTTATTACAAATGTAGCTATTTATTAATTATTTATTTTGTACATAGTTATTGCCAGAGGATTTGAACAGCAGGCTGAGGTCTTCAACAAAGGTTTCTGGGGTTGACCTCAGCCTGGAAAAGTCAAAGGCATGAACACAAGAAGCAGCTCATATGTAACATCCTATAGCTGTGATTGTGCATGTTAATTTGCCAGCCTTCCTCCTTCAGGAACAATTATCTATGCCTTTGTGTCAGGAGACCCTGTAAGAAATGATTCTGCTAAGTGGCCCACTGCCCTGACGCCCTTGCCCCAAGAGGGCACTAGAGGCCTCCATGCTCAAGGGTCTGATGGTCTGAGACTAACATCCCATCTACCAACAAGAATAGATCTCACTTCTTGGCCTTTGAGTCCTCAGCTTAAGAGAGAAGCTTGATGGGTAGGAACCATCTTCTCGCAGCATCTAGAACTATAGCTTTGTCAGATCCAGGCTCTCATCCCCACTCTAGCACTTACTAGCAGTGTGACATTAGGCAAAGTTCTTTTTGAGTATCATTCTCCTCCTCTATGGGAGAAGGGGATGGCACCCCACTCCAGTACTCTTGCCTGGAAAATCCCATGGATGGAGGCGCCTGGTGGGCTGCAGTTCATGGGGTTGCCAAGAGTCGGACACGACTCAGTGACTTCACTTTCATGCACTGGAGAAGGAAATGGCAACCCACTCCAGGGTTCTTGCCTGGAGAATCCCAGGGACGGGGGAGCCTGGTGGGCTGCCGTCTACGGTGTCACACAAAGTCGGACACGACCGAAGTGACTTAGCAGCAGCAGCAGCTCCTCCTCTATAGAATGAGGATGATAATATAATATGCATTAGAATTATGGTAAAGATTAAATTAGATGGTGGCTATACATGCTGCTGCTGCTGCTGCTGAGTCTCTTCAGTTGTGTCTGACTCTTTGCAACCCTATGGACTGTAGCCAGCCAATCTCCTCTGTCCATGGGATTCTCTAAGAAAGAATACTGGAGTGGGTTGCCATATCCTCCTCCAGGGATTCTTTACCACTGAGCCACCAGGGAAGCCCAGTGGCTATACATAATGCTTATCAAATTGAATGAGGCTTAATAAATGGTGCTTATGTTCTTATAACGGAGAAGGCAATGGCACCCCACTCCAGTACTCTTGCCTGGAAAATCCCACGGATGGAGGAGCCTGGTAGGCTGCAGTCCACAGGGTTGTAAGAATTGGACATGATTTAGTGATTAAAAACAACAAGAACAATGTTCTCATAAGTACTTACTATTTGCTGATGGATTACAGAAGGTGAATTTGTGCACATATGCACTTGAAGACATTGATAATTAGTCTAAGTCCAGTGCTTATACTTTTACAAACTAAATTTTTCCAGTAGGGGTAGAAATTAGCCTTAGCCTAAATTTTACACATGATGATACTGAGGCTCAGAGAACCCAAGATTGGCCTGGATCACACAGCAAGTTAATGGCAGAGCAGGGATTTGAATGCCTCTATCTCTGATGCCAAAATCCCATGCTCTTCCACTGACCCATCTTTCCCTCCTACTCTTCTCATTTAACCTCCTCTCTGAAAGCGGAGACCCTCACTAACCACACCTCCCATGTCTGTCCCTACAGAGGTCTCTCTAGCCTCTGAATTCCAAGAGCACTTGCTTGAAGCTCCCACTGATTCACACTTAAAGTGTAAATGCAGGTTGGATGCATGAGACAAGTGCTCGGGGCTGGTGCAGTGAGATGACCCAGAGGGATGGGATGGGGAGGGAGGCGGGAGGGGGGATTGGGATGGGGAACACATGTAAATCCATGGCTGATTCATGTCAATGTATGGCAAAAACCACTACAATATTGTAAAGTAATTAGCCTCCAACTAATAAAAATAAATTAAAAAAAAAAAAAAGAGTACATGCAGTTAGCCAGGCCATACACTTGGGCTCACCATCCACCCTTCCTTCTCTCTCTCACTCTTCATATCTAATAGGTTACTAAGGTCTGTTAATTCTGCCTTTTCAATAACACTGAAATTCTTTAATCCTTCTCTCTTCCTACTCCTACCACCCTGTTTCAAGCCTCCATCATCTCTCTGAGTAATGCAGCCTGGAATAAGGCAGCAGCCTCTTAACTGGTTTCTCAGCCCCTGTGCCATTCTCTAGAATGACATTTCTGACAGAGAAAGCTGACCATGTCACTCTTACACCTAGATCTCCTCCAGAACATGTGTCCCTGCTCACCAGTGCAGCATCATCTTATGTCACTTTCCCTTCAAATTCTGGTTACTGGTCACCGGCCGTCCCTGAAAAGACACACTATATCTCCTCTCCAAGACTTTGCACATGCTACTTCCTCTGCCAGAATCAACGCCAACCCCACTCCCATGCTTGTCTGGAACACCTCTGTTCATCTTTCAGGATGAGGTTCAGGAAAGCATCCCCTCTTTCTCCATCTCCTATTCTCAACTCAGTTGATACTGAAGCACCTTGCACTTGCTTCTAACATTGATCTCCTTGGATTGTACTTTTTTTTTCCTCTCTATTTTCTTTTAGAGATTTTTTAAAATGTGGACCATTTTTTAAAGTCTTTATTGAGCTTGTTACAATATAGTTTCTTGTCTTATGCTTTGTTTTTTTTTTTTTTTTTTTTGGCTGTGAGGCTTGTGGGATCCTAGCTCCCCAACCAGGGTTTAAACCAGCGCCCCCTGCATTGGAGGGCAAAGTTTTAACCACTGGACCACCAGAGTCCCTTTTTCTTCTCCATCTTTACCACTAGATTGTTGGGGCTTCTTTGGTGGCACAGACAGTAAAGAATCTGCCTGCAGTGTGGGAGAACAGAGTTCAACCTATGGGTCAGGAAGATCCCCTGGAGAAGGGAATGACTACCCACTCCAGTATCCTTGCCTGGAGAATTCCATGGACAGAGGAGCCTGAAGAGCTATAGTTTTTGGGGTCGTGAAGAGTTGAACACGACTGAGCAAATTTCACTTTCACCACTAGATTGTAAGACTGTAAGTTGAGGCCACGGTCCCCCAACTTATTCATTGCTCTATCCACAGATAAGTAGGGTGTTGAAGTGTTATCACTGCACTGAAGTCTTATCAATGAAGTTGCCATGCGAGGGAAGAGGGTGCCTTCCCTCCCTCTTCATCCCCAGAATCCCAGCTGTAACAAAATAGCATTATGACTTACTTCCTTGGGAGCCTTCCAGCAAGTGGAGTATTTCAATAAACAAACAATAAAAGCGTAGAACAAATGGGAGAGAGAAATGTAGGCCCTCAAGAGGAGGACTGAAATCAGACTTGGCAAGAGGCTGTGAATGTTTTCTAAGGCTGATAGATTTATGATTGAAAATTTTGTGTTTCCACATGGACCTTGCCTGCCTCTATTATGCTAACAGCCAGGGCTAGACATAGAATGAAAGTGATTTGAAGGAGATGGGAGACCTAGATTCTTCTGACTTGGAAAGAACTTTGAGTTTGTACATTCCATCTTCAAACATAGGGGTCTTAAATGGTCTTAGGGGATACAGATGCCTTTATGCAAATGTGCTGTCTCTCTGTTCTCCCTCTCTTTCTCTCTCACAATACACAGATACACATACACACACACATACCCCCATATGTAAGGAGTGATTTAAAAAAACTTGATCATATTCTCATACTTCCCCAAGAAATTAGACAGAAAAGAGATCCATACACTTCTTTATGTTAATGTTTCTGGAGCTCAGGAGGATTTGGGCACTTCAGATTCTCTTATTTGTCTGAATCAAACCAAATCTCTCTATTCTAAATTTCAGGATTCCATTCCTTCCCATTCATGCCCTAAATTTCTTCTAAGAAACCCAAGAAACCTATGAATTCCACTAACATTTTAACTGGGCAGTCAGAGGATCAAAGTTTGTGTCTGATTTTCAATTATATTAGTCCTGAAGCTATAATAGGTAAAAAATTATTTTAAAGTCATAGTAGAAACTCTCCAGTTCTCTCAGTGTGCCTACAACTGGAGAGTTCAGAACTCTGAGCTTATGATTTTCATCCAATAAGCCTTCTACCATTGCCTAGATCCGTTGGTGTGCCATCTAGGCCCATTGAAGTCCCCAGGGGACTTCAGGGCAATAAAACCAGCAGTACCATGCTATTGTTCCTGCTGTTTGCCTGTGAAATATACTGTCTTTCTCTGTTCCACTGAATTTGTCTACTTTTGGGAGCTCTGGGGTATGTCAAACCAACTTGGAGTCCTGTTATTGCCTGCCATCTTCCATGAGGTTGGGGTTCTTTGCTGCCTAGTATCCCATTTTTCACTGGCAATGAGCTCATCGCTGAATTCAATCCCAGTGAGGTCATTTAACAAACCGAGGGTCCCATCTTTTTAAAAAATATTTATTTATCTGACTGTCCTGGGTCTGGTTGTGGCACTCGGAATCTTTAGTTGTGGCAGGTGGGATCTAGTTCCTTGACCAGGGATCGAACCTGAGCCCCCTCCATTGGGAGCATTAGTCACTGGGACCACCAGGGAAGTCTCCCAGAGCCCCATATTTGAGGGTTGGTTCCCCACAACCACTTGCAATATCAACTATTGCATCAGCCAATGTCCAGTCAGAAAAACAAATCCTTCTAGGTCTGTGCTGTCCTGTAGCCATTAACCACATGGTAGCCATTAACCACGTGGTAGCCTTTAACCACGTGTGGTTATTTACATTTAAATTATTAAAACTAAAAGTAAAAGTAATTAAACAGTCAGTTCCTAAGTTACACTAGTCACATTTCAAGAAGTCAGTAGCCATATATGCCTAGTGAATACTGTATAGGTCAGTGCAGTTAGGACATTTCTATCATCACAGAGCATCATATGGGACAGCACTGCTCTAGATCATTTCAAACAGAAAAGGATTGAGAACAAGAAATTGTTGGGGTAGCCTAAGGAAGAAACAGCTTATGAGAGTTAGAAGAGAAAAGGGGAAATGGGGAAGGTGCTGTCACCCTGGGAGAAGCCACCCTACAGTAGGAACTGATCTATCAGGGGTGCCGCTGGTGGAGGCACCACCGAAAAACGGAACAACACTGTGGCTTTTTCCCTTCACGGTGCCTTTCAGTCTCCTGCCAATACCTTTTCTTCTGGCAAGGGAGGCTTTAAAAAATTGTATTTTTCATATTTCTGTATTTGTTATTATACTGAAGAAAGCAAAGAGTGGGGGAATATGTCTTAAAGCAAACAGACAAATAACTGCAGAATAGGGGTTTTGTCAATAATTATAATATTCTAATATTATACTTATAATAATATATATAATTATAATAACAATTCTTATGGCAGAAAGCAAAGAGGAACTGAAGAACCTCTTAATGAAGGCGAAAGAGGCGAGTGAAAAAGCTGTCTTAAAATTCAACATTCAGAAAACTTAGATTATGGCATCCAGTCCCATCACTTCATGGCAAATAGATGGGGAAACAATGGAAACAGTGATGGATTTTTTTTTCTTGGGCTCCAAAATCACTGCAGATGGTGACGGCGACCATGAAATTAAAAGGTGCTTGCTCCTTGGAAGAAAAACTGACAAACCTAGATAGCATGTAAAAAGCAGACACATTACTTTACCAACAAAAGTCCATATAGTCAAAGCTATGGTTTTCCCAGTAGTTATGTGTGGATGTGAGAGCTCGACCATAAAGAAGGCTGAGTGCCGAAGAATTGATGCTTTCAAACCATGCTGTTGGAGAAGACTTTTGAGAGTCCCTTGGACTGTATGGAGATCAAACCAGTCAATCCTAAAGGAAATCAGTCCTGAATATTCATTGGAAGGGCTGATGCTGAAACTGAAGCTCTAATATTTTGGTCACCAAATGCAAAGAACCAGCTCATTAGAAAAGACTCTGATGCTGGGAAAGATTGAAGGCAGGAGGAGAAGGGGATGACAGAGGACAAGATGGTTGGATGGCATCACTGATTTTATGGATATGAGTTTGAGCATGCTCCTAGAGATGGTGAAGGACAGGGAAGTCTGGCGTGGTATAGTCCATGGGGTTGAAAAGAGTCAGACACGACTTAGCGACTGAACAACAAATAATATTCTTGGTAGATGCCAGAGCTCCCAGCCTGTAACTCACATCTATCCCCTTTTCTCCAGCAACTGCCCCCTGCCCTTTGTGTTCCAGCTACATGGAATTGCTTTCAATTCTGCCCTAAAACTTTGTCATTTTCTCCTCTTCATATACTGTTCTTTCTGCCTGGAACTTGTTCTCTGTGGCTCTTCACATACCTGGCTATTCTTGTTCATCAGATATCACTTCTTCAGAGCAACTTTCCATGACCTTGCTGATCTGTTTAAACTAGCCTCATCTCCCCCACCTCCTGCTTCAGCCACTAGATCATCCTGTTTATTTACAGTCCTTGTTTCAATTGAAAATTATCTTGTTTATTATCTGTTTCCCCTCCCTAGAATGTAAGCTCCAGGAAGGCAGGGGCTTGCTCTGCCTTTTTGGTACTGTGTTCTCAGCATTTAGAACAGTGGCTGGCATATAAAAGGCTCTCAATAAATATATATTGTCTAGATGAATTGCTTCCTTCCATTCTTCAGGTCTGGAATCTTTCCTGTCTCTCTAGCTGAGTGAGGTATTTCTGCTGTATGTTCTAAGAGGAATGCAGACCTCTCATTGTGACTCTTAAAATTACTGTAATTACTTATATCTTAACCCTTGCTGGACTTAAACTCAGTGAAAACAGAGACCACGTCTTTCTTGTTCATAGTTTCTAGACACATTCCCCAGTGCCTAGCACAGTGCCTGGGATATAACTGAAGGTGAGAGTTGACTTGAAGGATTTGGTAATCATATTATCCTATCAAAGAGTTTGGGAGAAGATTTAGTGATGAGTGTATTGAAACTAAGCAAAAGAAAATAACAGGACAATTATTAACTCTAGGAAAAAGTCCGAAGAATAATCTTAACAAAAATGGAAGTTCAATCACAAAGTCCTATGAGGCTTGACTATGAATAATATTTACATAGTCATAATCAGAGTCAACAGAACTGTATTAATTACATTAGACTTCACAAGTTGTTAACATTTTGACATTTTCCTACACTGGTTAGTAAACAGTAGCTACCCCAAGCTCCCTGCGTACCCCACTGCCACTGTTCCAGCTGCCCTCACTGCCTGCCCTGCACCCCCACCACCCCACCCGCCCCCCTATTTTAAGAACTCCTTGAACCTTCCCAGGGTTCACAACTGCAGAGACAACAGCTAGCACAGCCTGGGGCTTCAGACCCTGCTGGAAAGACAGGCATCTGTTTGGATCAGTCACTGACTGTGTAAGTAGGCAGTCTCTAGCCCCTCCTGGGCACTGCCTTTGGCATCCCCAGAAGGCTTAACTCAGCCTTGCTTGCTACACTTACATGGGCCCAGGAAGTTCTGCATAGGAACACCAGGCTGCCAGCCAGTGGTCAGCCTGCCCCTCCTCCCACACTTCAACCCCCTTTCATAATTGTTCTGCCTTCCCCCAGCAGGCTCAAACCTCACCCCGCTAGAGACAGTGGTCCTGGAGAGAATACTGGCATCTCAGAAGGCAAATATTTTTAATGGTACTCCTGGTCATAATATGTAACAAAAAATTGTGATATAATTATACTGGAAGATGGGGCAGGGAAGTGTTGTTAGAGAAATCTTCCATTGTTCAAAATCAATATACAATGCACTTAAAAATCAAGAAACAAAAGAAACAGCTGGAAGAGTTGAAATTGTCTAGTTATCTCCAAGGAGAAGGGCTTAGTATGAGGAGAGATGGGACAATAATCTACCACTTTTTATTAGAAGCTTTAGAGAAAATTTGACTTTTGAAGCATGTACACATTCCTTTTCTTTTCTTTTAGGAGACTATTCCAGGAATCCTGATGAGAGGTGATGGTCAATGGTGATGGCAAGGAGAGAGAAAAATGGATCCAAAGTTATAATTAGGATTTGAATTAGCATAACTTGGCAATTGCCTGGTGCATAGAGTGAGGGAGGAGGAGAGAGCAGAATCACAAAGATTTCGGCATGTAAATTGGGGTTAGAGTAGGACTGCTGTTTTTTTTTCCTTTTTTCTTTAACATGGAAATGCAGTACTTTTATTTATTTATTTTATTTGGCTGCACCAGGTCTTAGTTGTGGCATGCAGGATCTTTAGTTGTGGCATGTGGGGTCTATTTTCCTGACCAGAAACCAAACCTGGGCCCCCTGCAATGGAAACACTGAATCTAACCACTGGACCACCAGGGAAGTCACAAGGATGACTGTTTCTTGGCAAGCATTTGGATGCCAAGGATCCCTCCAATCACCACATTCAGCAAGAGTAGCTAACTCTAGTTAGGATTGGAACTAGTTCACAGAGAAGGGATATTTGAGCTGGGTCTGAGCTGGGTCTTGAAGATAGCACAGAAGTTCTCAGTTCCACAAAGGATGAGATCTGTGGTGAGTGGATATGTTAAGAGAAAAGATATTCCAGGCAAGGGTGATGGGGAGGAATAGGAGGTACAAAGGCACAAAAGTATTGGAACATTATTTTGGAGGGAAAATATTGAGTTGTTCTGTGCAGTTGCAGTGTGGGAGATATCCTGGGGAAGAAAATGGTGGAAAATAAAGCAGGAATGAGAGTTTGTGGCCAGAACCCAAGAGCCTGTAATGTAGTCCCAGTGGTCCTATCTCTTGAGTTGGTGGCAAAATAATAGATACAAGTCTTCTGAAAAACAACTTGGAGGGACTTCCCTGGTGGTCCAGTGGCTAGGACTCCGAGCTCCAAATGCAGGGGGCTCCAGTTTGATCTCTGGTCAGGGAACGAGATTCTACTTGTCGCAACTAAGTTTGCATGCTGTAACTAAAAGATCCCGCATACCTCAGGTAAAGATCCCATAGGTTGTAACTAAAGATCCCATAGGTTGTAACTAAAGATCCCACATGCCAGCAATGAAGATCAAAGATCCTGTGTGCCATAACTAACACTCAACATAGTCAAATAAATAAATGAAAATAAAAACATTTTAAAAACTTGGAAATATACATGAGACCTTGTTAAAATGAGTCTAACATCTGTTCTGGTTATCCTGTTCCTGGAGGATGTTCTTTTTTTTTTTTTTTTCCATTTATTTTTATTAGTTGGAGGCTAATTTCTTTACAATATTGTAGTGGCTTTTGCCGTACATTGACATGAATCAGCCATGGATTTACATGTGTTCCCCATCCCAATCCCCCCTCATGCCTGCCTCCCCACCCCATCCCTCTGGGTCTTCCCAGTGCACCAGCCCCGAGCACTTGTCTCATGCATCCAGTCTGGTCTGGCGATCTGTTTCACACTTGATAATATACATGTTTCGATGCGATGCTGTTCTCTCTGTACATCTGTGTCTCTTTTTCTGTCTTGCATATAGGGTTGTCGTTACCATTTTTCTAAATTCCATATATATGCATTAGTATACTGTATTGGTCTTTATCTTTCTGGCTTACTTCACTCTGTATAATGGGCTCCAGTTTTATCCATCTCATTAGAACTGATTCAAATGTATTCTTTCTAATGGCTGAGTAATATTCCATTGTGTATATGTACCACAGCTTTCTGATCCATTTGTCTGCTGATGGGCATCTAGGTTGCTTCCATGTCCTAGCTATTATAAATAGTGCTGCGATGATCATTGGGGTACACATGTCTCTTTCAGATCTGGTTTCCTCAGTGTGTATGCCCAGTAGTGGGATTGCTGGGTCATATGGCAGTTCTATTTTCAGTTTTTTAAGGAATCTCCACACTGTTCTCCATAGTGGCTGTACTAGTTTGCATTCCCACCTGGGGGTTTTTCTTAAGGAATACTTTTTTTAAAGGATGGAGTGAGCAATATATATGAAGATATTTATTGCATCATTATTGGAAACAGTGAAAAACTGGAAAACAGGCAACATTTCCATCAGAGAATACCTAAGTAAAAGATGATGCATTCATGCAGTGAATATTAAATATACAGGCTGGAGTTCTTGTCAGAATTAAGGTGGACTCATCCAGGAGGCTTTCTGGGCTCAGCGGAGGTGAAAAGGTTCAAAGCGGGCAGAAGAAGAATGGCAGAAGCAGAGTAGACCCTATGCCAGTCCCAGCAAGGGCAGAGGCAGGGGAGTCACCATTATGGGGCATTTGCCTTTTGGTATCTTATTTAATCCTCACAGCAGTAGCAATCCTATGAGGGTGGTACTAACTGCATCCCCACAATACAGACAAGGACCTGAGGTTCAAAGGATGGAGTGATCTGCCCAGGGCTATCCAGCTTCGAGGTAGATTCCAGCCCAGGTCTCAAGTCTATGCGATGGCAGGGCAGCCAGTGCTTTCCTCTGTACCATGATGCCAAGAGTCAATGACCACGATGTTATCTATGGGGCATCCTTTTTATATGATGCTGGCAATCTTTCTTCAGTCTTGAGCTAGCAAACAAAGTCAAGATTGTGTGGACACCAGAGATGAACAGTAAGTAGAAAAACAGAAAAAGTTGCATGATACAATGTTGAGCAATAAGAATATGTAATTTTATCAGTGATCCAAGCTGCCCCCCTAGGGACTTCCCGGCTGTCCAGTGGTTAAGAATTCACCTTCCAATGTAGGTAATATGGATTTGATCATTGGTTGGGGAACGAAGATTCCACATGTAGGGCAACTAAGCCCACAAACTTCAACTACTGAGCCCACACTCTCTGGAGACTACAGAGAAGCCTAGACTGCAATGAAGAGCCCTTGTGCCTCCACTAAGATTTGATGCAGGTAGATAAATAAATAAATATTAAAAAATAATAAAGTGCATGAGGTGAAGTTCTTTGTGTTTTATTTGATTTATTGGCGACTCTGGATCTTTGTTGCTGCACGCAGGCTTTCTCTAATTGTGGTGCTTGGGCTTCTCATTGTGGTGGCTTCTCTTGTGGAGCATGGGGGATCTAGAGCTCACAGGTTTCAGTAGCTATGGCACACAGACTTAGTTGCCCTGCGGCGTGTGGGATTGAACCAAGGATCGAACCTGTGTTCCCTGCATTGGCAGGCAAATTCTTAACCACTCAACCACCAGGGAAGTCTGAGCTGAAGGTCTTACATTAAAAAAAAAAAAAAAAAAAGCTGCCTCCCCCAAATTGTGCTCACAGTCAATAGCAGGAAGGGGCAAGAAGAAATGGAAACAGATGATGAGTGAATGAATGCTCTCTTTCCTCTTTCTCCTATTTTTGAGGTTTCTGTTTTTATCACTATTTTATTTGCACAATAAAAAATCAATTTACAATGAAAAATGGAAACAGGGAGAAAATATGAAATCCTGGGGTGTCCCGTGGCTATGCCTTGAGACCACCAGTAGCTCCTGGCCTTCCAAAGCCGTTTGGATGGCAGCACACTTAAAGAAGTTGGTTTCTTCTGGACAAAGGAGGAAAGGAGAGAAATGTACTGCACGACCCAAGCCAGGAGGCCTCAGGTCCTCGCTGTCATGCTTCATATGTTGGTGTCATGGCTGCATCGGTGAACCTCTCACCTGGACTAAGGAGGCATCTCTGTAACCAGGGCTTCTCAGACCAGGCCACTTTGTATCTGATGGTTGTTGCTGTTCCCCATTCAATTTTATTGTTGGTTATCCTGGCTTGGATTTGGGCTTGCTAGAGGAAGAGCCAGTATAGGATTCTCTCTGACTAAGGGATAGAGGCCAAGGTGACCTCAGCCAGCAAAAAGAATAGTGAAACAGAAATATCCATGCCTTGGTTTCAGGGCAAGGGTCCAGCAAGTCTTCTTTTGTTTGTGCATACACTCCTTTGTTGTTATTTATTCACTAAGATGCATCTGACTCTTTGCAACCCCATGGACTGCAGCCCACCAGGCTCCTCTGTCCAGTGGGATTTCCCAGGCAAGAATACTGAAGTGGGTTGCCATTGCTTTCTCCAGGGGATCTACCTGACCTAGGGATTGAACCTGTATCTCCTGCATTGGCAGGTGGATTCTTTACCACTAAGCCGCCTGGGAAGCCCTTACACTCCCTATCTCACTCAGTTTTACTCTGTCCTCTAGATCGCCATTCCTTTCAGGATTCCATGCACTGGTCATGCTATTCCTTCAGTCTAGAGTGCTCTTTATGATGTTTCCTGACAGAGTCAAAACCCACCCATTCTTTAATAGCACTTCCTTGATAAAGCTTTTCCCCATCTCCTCTTCGGAAATAAATCATTCCCTTCTCTGACTCCCGCAGCACTTGATTTGTATCTTTCCTATGGCAATTGTAATTTTCTGCAGTATGTTATAGTTATTTATGTCCACGTCTGTTTCTCCCACTAAATGGTAAGTTTCTCAAGGTGGCCAAAGAGCCTGTCTTATCCAACTCTGATTCCCCACACACCCTGGCCAATGCCTGGCATATGGTAGGTGCTCAGTCAAAGTGTGGAATGACATTAAATTAAAATAGCTGAGTTCTTCCTCTTTTTGTGTCGTGGACTCTCTGGGAAAGCTGTTGAGATTGTAGGCAGATGACCAATTGGTTATATATCTGTTTCTTTCCTGTGCATTTTGAAAGGGGCAGGAAGAGGAAGAGAGTTAAAGCTATCTGTGGATCCATATTGCAGAGATTTCAGCCAGGGGTCCTTAGAGAGGGTAGTAATATGAATAATAACTAACATGTGCATAGACTCTGACACTTTCACACCCATTAACTCTGCTGGGTCTCACAAGGACTGTAGGATGTAGGCTGGGTAGGCAGTATCTGGCTTGTCCCAACGTACAGCTGAGGAACCAAAGGCTCAGAAAAATGATTTGCTCAAGATTACGTCAACTCAAAGGAGAGCTGAGACTCCAGGCCAGACCTGTTGATTTCAAATCACACACTCGTGGGGTTTTAGAGGTGACAAGAACACAGAAGTAAGAGATTACTTTTGTTAAATGTTTGTGGAATGAAAGAAGAATACCCACAGTTTAACCCTTGAGAAGGTTTACCTGCATCAGACTCCAGTTGTTATCCTCATGCATGTTTATTTTCTCACCTAGGGGTTCAGCTACTCAAAGACAGAATCTATGCCTGCTCCTTTATTTCTCTTCCCACAGCTCATGCCTTTGGCAGCCCCCACACTTTTGCTGGGTCTTGGTTTCCATGTCTGTAAAATGAGGAGGCTGAGCTAGAAGTTTAAATCGGGTCACATTCCCACCAGCGCCCAGCATAGAGCCTGGCCCACGATCTCCATCACTCTCCTTGTGGACGACTCTCAGCTCCAACGCTAGAGGCCTCCAGGACTCCAGCTGACATGATGGAGTGTGTACCCCGCACGTTGCAGCCTCTTCCCAGGCTGGCCGTGGAAACTGAGCCTCCTCCAGACGGCAGGGCTGCCCCGCTCACACGGATCAAGTTGGGAGCCTCATTAGTCATGTCAGATGACATAGTTAACACTTGGGGCCAGCACAACCAGTTCATCAAAAGCTCCTATGTGCCTGGCTCCATCACTGCGGCTGAGGAACTACTGTATGTGGAGCAGACAGCACATCAGAGGAGCAGTGCCAGAGTGCTTCCAAATTGGTTTTGATTAATTGCATGGACATGTCTTTAATTGGTGCCAGGGTAGCGGCCAGAGAACTTATGGGAAAGCAGGATGTTATGCTTTCATTCCCTGAAGTCCCATAAAGCAATGAAAGATGAGGAACAGAATCACTGCTCGTTGAAAATTTATCGACCGTGCAGACCCAGAAAACACAAATAACTATCTGAATCGAAACCTAACCTCATTTTCCCAACTCATTGGAAGCCATGCATGTTCCCCTCTGTGCCCCTGCCTGCCTGCTGAGATGTACAACCGAGTGAAAGGTGTGATTTCTGAGAAATGAGTGCTTTAGTGTGGAGACAGCACACTCGGCTTTCCCAGATGGGCGCAGAGGTATCTGGGACGGCCTCTCCCCTCAGAAACATCTCCTCCTCTGGCACATCAACATCCTTTGAACTGATATCAGATGCTGATCCACTTTGGGTGAAGCATTCATTCACACATCCATTCTTTCTTTTCCCTCCTTGGAGATTTGTATTGAGTGTGTCTTAAATACATAGCACAATTCTGGGGAATACATAGCACTGGGGAATACAGAATGGAGTCAAGTACAGATCCTTCCCTAAGGGAAACAGTTAACTAGGGGAAAACAGAGGACAGGTCCACAGATGAACTAGTGCATAATGGTTGCATCACAGAAAATGAAGCATTGGGATTTGCTATCAAGAAGACTGGGGTTCAAATCTTAGCTCTGATTCTTATTTCTCAGTCATCAGAGAAGTCACCCTGATTCTCTGAGTTTTAACTACAGAATGGGATAAAAACAGTGTACTGGGTAATCATGAAGCTTATAAGAGGTTGCAGAGTTGAAAGAACAGGGTACAAGGCCTGGCATTGATCAAAAAAGGGTTGCCAATTCTGAATAAGCATCACCAGGGAGGTTCTAAGAAAGTGCTATGTGAGAGTTCATGTATTCAGGAAACAAATGTTTACCAATCACATACTCTGTGCCAGGCTCTAGGGATTTAATAAAAGAAGTTCTGCCAGCAATGCTATATAGTATGGCACATGCGTGTGCATGCTAAGTCCTTTCAGTCATGTCCAACTCCGTGTGAACCTACTGACTGTAGCCTACCAGGCTCCTCTGTCCACGGGATTCACCAGCCAAGAATACTGGAGTGGGTTGCCATGCCCGCCTCCAGGGGATCTTCCCGACCCAGGGATCGAAACCCAGTCTCCTGTGTCTTCTGCATCGCATGTGGAATCTTGAACCTGAGCCACCAGAGAAGCCTGCTATGTATGGTAAGAATGGCAAATCGTTACAGGGGTGCTGACAGAAGCCTGCTCTGAGTCAGTGGGGAGGAAAGGAGACAATGGTCACTCTTACCTAGGGTAAAGAAATAGGATAGATACGCCTAAAAAGGCAATGTTTGGGCCAAGTCCTGAAAAATGAGAAGATTTTCATTTGTAGCTAGAATACAAAAGGGTATTCCACACACAATAACACAATGTTCTTTTTGTTTCTAGAACAAGCAACGATTATCCCCTGGGATTTTGGAATCAGCTTCTCTCTTTTAATGGAAAGTTCTTTCTTTAGATTTTCCCAAAATGACTGCTTAACATTTATAACCTGGTATTTTCTCATTTATTCCTTTGTTTCTTGTATTTCTCCTTCACTAGAATGACTGATCCAAGAGAACACGAGATCTTGGCTTTTCTCTTCACTCTATCACAGCATCTAGAACACTGCCTGACACAGTGTAGGTGTCTGATACAGGTTTGTTGCCTGAATAAATAAATAAACTTCAGGAGGCTCAGGAAGGCACACTGCCATCAAGGAAATATAAACACACTGCCTGGTGCACTGTTGGCATTTAATTTTTTTTCTCATGGAATTGAATGAGAAATACCTAAAGCACATACGTGCTCAGTCGTGTCTGACTCTTTGTGACCCCATGGACTGTAGCCTGCCAGGGTCCTCTGTCCATGGAATTTCCCACGCAAGAATATTGGACCAGTGGCTGATCCATGTTGATGTATGGCAAAAACCACCACAATATTGTAAAGTAATTAGCTTCCAATTAAAAAAATAAATTAAAAATTAAAAAAAAGGATACCGGAGTGGGTTGCCATTTCCTTCTCCAGGAGATCTTCCCGACCCAGGAATCAAACCCACTATCTCTTGCATCTCCTAAATTGGCAGGCAGATTCTTTATTGCTGAGCCACCTGGGAAGTCTCACCTAAAGCACAGGCTGGAGGAATTAAGATAGGAAGTAACAGAAGAGGTGGTCTCTGAGCTGCTCCCTGAAGGCCAAGAAGGGTGACAACATGATGGAGATGTTAGAAGGGCTTCAGGAGGATTAAGTAAGATAGCTTTTAAATCTCTTCCAACCTTGAGCTTCTAAGACTGTCTCCCAAACAAATCATCTCTTGCCACCCTTTGGGGTCTCCTCATCACACCCCTCCTTTCTACCCCACCCTGTCTGGAGTCTGTAAGGACATCTGACACACGGTTTCCTGCCAATGTAAATCATGAACTGATGTGTGATGCTTGTTCTCAGTTTTTACCATCCCCCACGTGGAGATGGCCCCATAACTCAGGGTGGAGGCCCCAGGCAAGGATAGCCTTTCCACAGGGTGGCAAATAAGGTGGAACTGTTTACCCACCAGCACCTTCCTGGCCCTGCTCCCAGATAATTTTATGTCCTCTGGTCCTGAATCTGCTTCTTCATTGGATGCACCTCAGTTCACTTGCTGGAGCACTGATGTGTGACTATTTAACTGCCTCTGCTTCCTGTCCCAGCGATGCTGGGCTTTAGGGAGCATGGGAGAGAGACAAGAAAGAGAGCTTTGTATGAGGCAAGCTTTGACAGTCATAATAAAGGCCCCAAACTAACTTATACACACACAGTGCCCAACAATTTACAAAGCCCTAGAGAACTCCAGTTCATCCCTCAAGACCCTGCACCTCTTTTCACTCACCTTCAACTCTCCCAGGCAGAGCTAATCCTTCCCTCCACACTTTGTAGAGCATCCATTTGATCCCTTATTACCTTGTAATGAATTTGTGTACGTGTCTCATTTCCTTCATTAAACCATCAACTTCTTGATGACAGATTTCTTCTCTCCTAGTTAAACACATTTCTTTCTTAAAAAGTACTTTTCATCATACATATTTTTCTAATTATAAAAGTAACATTTATAGTTATAACGATCAAAATTGTATATATAAATGTATAATGAAGAAAATTTTAAATCACCTATAATTTCATCACCCAGATAAAACCACTGGTAACATGTTTAATGTATCTTGAGCCTTTTTGTAGCATATAGAAAGTAAAAATGGACTGTATAATACATGCGGTTTCACAGTCTGGCTTTAGCATCTTTCCATTGTGAACATAAACACATCATTGACTTTCTTCAAAAACATCATTTTAAATGGCTGCACTATTTTCATTTAATGAGTTGATCACAATTTACCTGACAGTTTCCTCATTGAGAGACATTTAGGCTAGTTACTTCTTTTTACTGCTTTTCCAAATAAAATGAGTATCTGTACCAATAAGTCTTTATCTACATCTTTGACTATTTCCCTCAGGAAGATTCCTAGAAATGGAATGTCTAGGTCAACTAGTTTAAACTCCTTACACTGGTTCTTGGTGCTCACTGCCAAATTGTTCTAGGAATTAATTTATACTTCCAGCAGTGCATAAGTGTGCCCATCTTACAGTGTCCTCACCTACAATTAGTATTACCCCATTGGAATCTTTACCAACCACAATGATCTTCTTACAATTTCCCTTAGGATGGGTAATTTTTCTTAAACACAGCAAAAATTATTCAACCATACAGAGTTGTCTTCTTCTGAGATATTAACCTAAGGAGGGTATGTTTGTTTGAACAGATCTTTTACTGCTGTAAATATTTCTATACTTTTGATTTGAAAATTGCCCAAAGAGCAGAAAGTTCACTCTTTTGCACCTCAATTGCAATATAATTCTGTCTTTGGGGAATGATTTTTTATTTTCAGCAGCCTCAAAAGCCATTTGGAACTCATGGCAAATGAGATGAGGAGCTGCAGCTGGGTTTGAGTCAGAAATGAGGTGTAATTTTACAGTAATAAGATTGAGGTCTTTTTGTGACTTGTAAAGAGGAGTCCCACAGGAGTTCTTGGGCAGAAGTGGCATCATCATAACAAGGGCCAGGCCTCCCTACAGGACCATTCAAAGTGACTACAGGCAGGAGGAGGCATGAGTCTAGCTTGTACATGATCTGTCTACCCAGGACTTCATCATTATAGCCCCAGGTACAGGCATCAATTCATTTCAGAGCTGGTCCTGTTCCACTTTCTCTCTTCATCGAGCCCACTTGGCCCTGATGGGACTCCAAGGCCAAGATCTTAAAGGGCCAGTTTAGGGGGAGGGTGTCTCCAGCATTGCTGCATTGGCAGGTGGGTTCTTTTACCGCTAGTGACCCCTGGGAAGCCCCTGGAAAACAACAAAGGCTGCGGAAGCGGCAAGCATTCAAGAATGGGATTAAAAAAAAAAAAAAAAGAATGGGATTCAAACCTATAGCATGCAGAACACAATGGATTAGCAGCCTGTCACTTTAACCACTCGGCCACCCGGCCCAGGTGGCTCTAGTGGTAAAGAACCCGCCTATCAATGCAGGAGACGTGAGAGACACTAGTTCTAACCCTGGGTCAGAAAGATCACCTCCAGGCGGGCATGGCAACCCACTCCAGTATTCTCACCTGGAGAATTCCATGGACAGAGGAGCCTGGCAGGCTACAGTCCATGGGGTCACAAAGAGTCAGACATGACGAGAGACTGAGTAGGCACCCAGATGATTTGACTTCATAGGATTGTTAGAAATGGGAGCAACATAGAACCACACCAACATAGACGTACACAGATGCACAGTCACACAAAACAGCTAGCATGTATTGAGCACTTACTCTGTGCCCAGTACTGTGCTTTATATGCATGTGGCCGACACCGCTGTTTGACTCCCTAGAAGCTGTTTCTCTCTTGCTACTTCTTTAGGGGTGATTGTGTAGCCCAGTTCCTGCAAGTGAGAGTTAGGTAAAACTCTCCTGGGAGTTATTGGGAGAGCTTTTGCTTTCCTAAGGAAACAGGACTGCTAAATCCGAGCTGTTTTCCCACCCCCACCCTTTTCTGCCTTGATCTTGGAGCTAAAGGTTGGGCATCGCAATCATCTTGTAATCTAGATGGAAAGACCAAAGGAGCACCTCTGTTATGTAAGAAGGTGACTACCTATTTGGTTAAGTCACTGCTAGTTATTGCTTGCAGCTAATAATATTCTAATACACATGCATTAAAGATATCCACACATAATAAGATGCCCTATAAAGTGTTTCCACTGATACACTTATTCAAACACAATTCCTCCTTTCAGAGAACTAATGATATGAATGATGATCATCTCATATTTATGTAGCACTCGGCAATTTTCAAAAGATTTTCACATCCATTTTGTCATTTGTTCCTTACAACTCTGTAAGGAAGGCAACTTTTTATCTGAAAAATCCTTTTCAATTGCAAACGGATATTTAATAAGTATTTTAGAATGCTCATATGTTACACATAGGCTTGTCTTCTTTTTTTCCTTTTTTCCTTCTTTCTTTCCTTCCATGCCAACCCTGGGCCTGTTTATCTCAGCCTCACCCCTCAGCCTTCTTCTGCTCTGTTGTGTTCTGTAATGCAGGGACATTGATCCCTTCAGGCTTGGAATCCAGGCTCCAGTGCATCTGACTTTGGCCTAGGGAAAGTATCATACTAGCAGGAGATTGGAGCTAGGTGGGGGTGGGAAGGAAGAGGCTGGGATGTTTTTTGCCTCCTGCCCCCCACCACCATCTGCCTCAGTGGCATTTCTGGCTGCACATTTTCAATGACTCCTGCTCCCAGTGCTAGGGTTCAAGCTTCTGACCATGTGGCCCATCTCCTGGCTCCCCATACTCTGTGAGACTGCCTCCTCCCTCTGCCCCTTTGATTTATGGATAGCAGTGGTTTCCCTAAGCTCTGGGCTGCCTCTCCATCCCCTATCTTATCACCTGTGTAACCAGTCCACTTCATTAGGTCCCTCCACTGTAAATATTTGACTTGTCCTCTTTTTCCTCAGTTACACTCATTGATCCATATCACCTTTTTAGGGCACCCACTCAGGGCCAGGTTCTGTGCACGACTCACAGGGCAAGAGGTGTGCTAGTCTAAGGAGCAAAGCGAAAAGCTTCAGAGTGTGATGGTCTCTGCTGAGACATCCCTAAACTCAGCGAAATTTACAGGCAAGTCTTGCCATTGCCTGGGCTTCTTCGTTTTTCCAGAGGCAAGCCAGAGACAATGTGCAGGACCCTCGGTATGTCCCCTTCACTACTCACTGCACGAGTGAGTTTGGGGGTGCTTCTGGATGGCAGCAGAAATGCCTGCTGGCTTTTACCTCCTCCCAGGCAAATGCTCCTACCAAGGGCTCTCAGGCTTAGGACAGCCCGGCTTCCATGACCTGCATTGTACTCCCTTCCCTTCTCTTCTTAACAGCCTTACCTAAAGAAGCAGGAAGAATCTTTTACAGAGTATTTGCTTCAGCAAAATGCCAGAGATGAATTATCCATAAAAGTCAATAATGGAGAGAAGCCAGTGGTACCAAGTCACCTTGAAGATGCTTAGATATCTTGCATGGGATTTTGCAAACAGACTGGACAAAAATCCCATTTAAAGTTTTATGGCTTTGGCAATGTAGACAACCATTCTGAGTTTCAGTTTTCTCACTCACAAAATGGAGACAATAAATGTCTTCTTCATAGGATGATTGTTTCTGATCTGAGAAACTTTGAAACATGACCAATTATCCTAACATAGATGGGTTCTCCCCCCAGCTATAGACACGTGGAGATGTTGTATGAACTATAACAGACAAGTTAAATTTTTATTGCCAATTTTGAAAAAAATATAAAGAGAAATCTCTAGATATAAGAAATGAAAAAGAAATGGAAAACTCAAAGCCAGAACAGGGCACAGGTGATATGCCGGAGCTGCCACAGAGATTTCACACTTAGTTATAGATCCTGAGAGCTGCAGGCCAGGGCTACACTGTACACTAAGGAGTAGAGATGGAGCTTCAGTCCTGGACAAGTAAGAAAGTTGGAACAGAGCTCACTGCAAAAAGCCCTGACATTGGAAGCTCTGTCCCCTTCCATGAAAAGGAGACTAGCAAAACTCTATCCCAAGGTCAGAGAAGTTCAAGGAAGCTATATGTCTGATGAGGCCTTGGGTAGGGAAAAAAATGGCACTCATGAGAAACAGAAACTCTAATCACTGCCAAATGCTTATGGGGGGCTTAAATTTACTCTACCTGTATGTGAAAACAGCTACTGAGATAAGTTAACATAAAATTCTTGGATTAGGGCTGAAGTAAGACCTATTAAAATTCTTAGGTTTAGGCTGAAGCGAGGTGCTTAACAATTCAGGGCTTGCAGATCCACTAGAAAAAGCAATCCTTGATGAGGATACTCACAAAAAGCATCAACCCCATGAGGAAAGAAATGAGCAGAATGGAGAGTCAATCGACATAACAAACTAGAAAGAAAAAGGGTAAAAACAGAACCATCTGAAACAGATTATGAATTAGGATGATTAAAATAGATATAAGAGAAGCAATAGAAGCCATAATAAAATAACAGAATAGTATAAGAGGAAAAGAGTGGGGAGATTTGAAAAACAACCATGTAGAACTTCCTGAAATGAAAGACACCGCCACTGAAATTAAAAACTCAGAGGATATTAAACTACCTATAGATCTAGCTGAAAAGGGACTTAGAAGAGAAATTTGAGGAAATTACCCAAAACAGAATAAAAAGAGAGAAAAGAGATAAAAAAAACCTGAACAAGAATTTAAGAGATATGAGCGATAAAAAGAGAAAGTCAAGCAGATGTCTAATAGGAATTCCAGAAAGATTTAATAGAGGGAATGATGGAAAATCATTATTAAAAATATTACGGCTATATAAGTCAGGGTTCTCCAGGGAAACAGAACCAACAATTTCATAACTAGTCATACCCTGATGAAACTGCAAAACCACAAG
This sequence comes from Muntiacus reevesi, assembly GCF_963930625.1. Classification (NCBI taxonomy): domain Eukaryota; kingdom Metazoa; phylum Chordata; class Mammalia; order Artiodactyla; family Cervidae; genus Muntiacus; species Muntiacus reevesi. Next base: position 35,343,997 of record NC_089257.1, read on the forward strand.
GCAAAGAGAAAACTATAACAGCCCTCAATGAAAAGGGCCAGATTACCAAAAGGGATGTTAACTATGACAGCGGCCTTTTCATCAGCAACAATGGAAACCAGAATACAAGAGGATAATATCTTAAAAACGTGGAAAGAGAATAAACCTCAAACTACAATTCTGTACAAGTTAAATTCATAAGTGACACCAAATTTTCAGCCATTTGCAGACAAGTGAAGATGATGAGTTTACCTTACACAAACTTTGCTGAAAGAAAATGAGTGGATACACTTCAGTAAGAAGAAAATAATTCAATACAGAAAAATAAGTTAGATGTAAGGAGGGGGATGCAAGAAAGGTGCTAGAGCCAGTTCACAGCAGCCCAAAGAGCTGACTCTTAAAATTTCAGGAATTTTGAGAACTGGATGTTAAACAGTCATTGCTAAAAGTTAAATCGCACAAACTTACACTTAAATGAATTACTTTAAAATAAAGCTTTAAAATCCTCACAATGTATCACTTCTTAATTATTTTACTACAACTTTGCTACTATCTATCCTCTTGAGGTTATTTATTTCTCTCGTACCTGTATGGTCGAAATACAGTGTAATGGTGTGCTGCCGGGCATCTTTTCCCTTTCTCCAGATTTCAGTGATGTCATATTGCTAGCTTGAGTATAGCTTGAGCACCTCAGAGATCAACAAATGCTACAAATCAAGACTACCTTTGGACTTCTCCCTTTGGACAATGGATGAGAATCCAGCTGTCAATGAAGGGGACAAGGATTTGATTCCTGGTCTGGGAAGATTCCCCATGCTACAGGGCAACTAAGCCCGTGCACCATGACTACTGAAACCTGTGAGCCCAAGAGCCCATACTCTGCACAAAGAGAAGCCACCACAATGAGAAGCTCAGTGCTTTGTAACTAGAGAGTAACTCCCTTACTCCCTACCACATGAGAGCTGATTGTTACTATCTATCAGCACGTGGGGCTTCCCAGGTGTCCCTGCTGATAAAAAAATCCGCCTGCCAGTGCAGGAGACAGACATAAGAGATGTGGGTTCAATTCCTGGGATGGGAAGATCTGCTGGAGGAGGGCATGGCTACCCACTCCAGTATTCTTGCCTGGAGAATCCCAACGGACAGAGGAGCCTGGAAGGCTAAGTCCATGGGGTTGCAAAGAGTTGGACACAACTGAAGTGACTTAACATGCATCAGCACAGTGCTGAATATAAGAAATAATGGTTTCCACTGCTAGGTATATGTCCAAGAGGACTGAAAACATATGTCCACAAAAATACTTAGATACAAATGTTCATAGCAGCGTTACATATAATCGCTAAAAAGTAGAAATAAGTCAAATGTCCACCAACTAATGAACAAATAAAATGTAGCTTATCCATACAATGGAGTATTATTAAGGCATAAGAAGGAATGAAGTACTGAAGTACATATTCTAACATGAATGAATCTTGAAAACATTGTGATAAATGAAAGAAATTAAACACGAAAAGCCATGTACTATATGATTCCATTTATATGAAATATCCAGAATAGGCAAATCCGTACAGACAGGAAGTAGATTAATGGTTACCAGGGGCTAGGGAAAGAAAGCTGAGTGCGGAAGAATTGATGCTTTTGAACTGTGGTATTGGAGAAGACTCTTGAGAGTCCCTTGGATTGCAAGGAGATCCAACCAGTCAATCCTAAAGGAAATCAGTCCTGACTATTAATTGGAAGGACTGATGCTGAAGATGAAACTCCAATACTTTGGCCACCTAATGAGACTCATTGGAAAAGACCCTGATTCCGGGAAAGATTGAAGGCAGGAGAAGGAGATGACAGAGGATGAGATGGTTGGATGGCATCACTGACTCAGTCGACATGAGTTTGAGGACGCTCCGGGAGTTGGTGATGGACAGGGAAGCCTGGCATGCTGCAGTCCATGGGGTCACAAAGAGTTGGACACAACTGAGCAATGGAACTGAACTGAACTGAGGGTGTAGGGATAGGAGGTAGGGGGTAATACCAGTAATGAGTATCAGATTTCTTTGGGGGATAGTGGTGGTTGCACAATCTTGTGAATATGCTGAAAATTATTGAATTGTAACTGTAAAAGGGTGACTTTTATTGCACGCAAGAAAAGACTTGGGGAACGAGGAAGGGGTAGTTAGGGAGTTTGGGACTGACAAGTACACACTGCTATGTTTAAAATGGATGACCACCAAGGATCTACTCTATAGCACAGGGAACTCTATTCAGTGTTATGTAACAACTTAAATGGGAAAAGAATTTGAAGAAGACTAGATATATGTATAACTGAATCACTTTGCTGTACATCTGAAACTAACAAAGCATGTTAACCAACTATACTCCAACAAGAAATAAAAAGTTAAAATGAGAAGGAAATAAAGAAAGGTAGGCAGAGAAATTGGTATGTGTGTTTGTAAATCTGAATAAATACCGGCTGTTAAAACATCTAATGGAGGGAGTTGAGTGGTTAAAGTAAGTTGGAACCAAAATACTGAAAACCAAATTACCTGGAAGATAGAAGGGGCTGGAAAGCAGAATTAAAGAATTCTAAAGTTCCTGAAATCCTCACAATGACCTAGTGATTAACTTAACAATGTTAGGTTGAGTATGCACATTAGTAACGGAGGAATATCCACTGAAGGAATATAATTAGAAAGGATAATTTCCAAACCACTAGTGAGACTAAAAAGGGGGTAAAGAAAATAACCAAAGTAAAAGAGGACAGGATAAGAGAATAAAGAAATAAAACACGTAGCAAATGACAAAACAAAGGGGGAAGATATCTCCAATATATCAAAATGAAAAGAAATGTAAACATGCTTATGAGACAAAGATTCTTAGATTGGATTTTAAAAAATTCAGCTGTATGTTGGTTATAAGAATGCATTCAAAAGTTAAGGACACAGAAGTGTTAAAAGGATGGGGAAGATATACTAGGCAAATACAAAATGAAATAATGCAACAATAATAGATTTTAAGTCAAAAAGCATTGTTAAGGATAGAGTCAAATGCCTTAATGATAAAAGGGGCAGTTCACCAGGAAGATATAATGGCCAGAACATATTTGTTCCAACTAGAAATATTGCCTCCAAATATATAAGACAGAATTACAAGGAGAAATGGACAAATCCACATAGTGGGAGATTTTGGCACATCTCCCTCAGTAGCTGATAGAGTAAGAAGACAAAATATTTGTAAGGCTATAGAAGATTTGAGCAACACAAAGATCACTTTTTCTTTCTATCTTTCCATACTTTCATTCCTGGACCTTGAAAATTCCTCCTTCCTGTAGCTCTATACTGAGTTATTGCCAAGCATTGTGGATTCTCACTGTAAAGTGGACTGGTTTCCTGCTAACACCCTTTCATCCTGGAGTTAATTCTTTGGCTCAGGCTTTAGTTGTCTTGCCTGAACCATTGTAATTGGTTCCTAATTGATCCCCCTATATTTATGGAGAACTGCCCAGATGACATGTGGTTTAGGAGTTTCATGTTGACACTATACATTTTATTGTTGGATTAAACCAGACCAACGGAGAAGGCAATGGCATCCCACTCCAGTACTTTTGCCTGGAAAATCCCATGAATGGAGGAGCAGGGTGGGCTGCAGTCCATGGGGTCGCAAAGAGTCAGACACAACTGAGCGACTTCACTTTCAATTTTCACTTTCATGCATTGGAGGAGGAAATGGCAACCCACTCCAGTATTCTTGCCTGGAGAATCCCAGGGATGGGGGAGCCTGGTGGGCTGCTATCTATGGGGTCGTACAGAGTTGGACACGATTGAAGTGACTTAGCAGCAGCAGCAAACCAGACCAAAAGTACTACAATATTTCAGTCCCAGTGGAATTACTTTTACTGAACTGAGCTATGGTGAGAGGTTATTGGTTATTTGGAGAGATGGTAAAGACAGAATCCTGGGGAACTCCTTCTGGATGGTATATTATTCTAGGCACACACTGTAACCTCTTTGTGAGGAATATTGGGAGGAAATATTCTGAAATCTGTATGTCTCTTATACAAGTTTGTATGTATTGTATGAACACTAAATCAAGTAACCAATTTCCACTTTACTAGGGTCAGTAGAGAACTCACAGCCAAGCTTGCTGGCTACTTTTAGTAAGTACAGTAGTTCTCCTTTGTCTGCTGTTTGCTTTCCACAGTTTTAGTTACCTGTGGTCAACTATAGTCAGAAAATACTAAGTGGAAAATCCTAGAAATAATTCATAAGTTTTAAATTGCATTCAATTCTGAGTAGCTTAATAAAATCTCATGCTGCCTGCTCTATTCTATCCAGGATCCCCAACCATAATGTCATTCGTTCCCGACATCCAACCATCAACATTGTCATAGTTCTCAATGATCCAGTATCACCTGGAGCATATGATTCTCATCAATGCATCAGAAGGTCAGTAGTAGCCTAACGATACATCACAATATCAACTTCACTCACCTCACTTAATCTCATCACACAGAAATTTTATCGTCTTACACCATACAGTGAGTACAGGACATAATATATTTTGAGAGAGACCATATTCACATAATTTTTATTATAGTACCTCATTATAATTGCTCTATTTTGTTATTCATTGTTGTTGTTGTTAATCTCTTATGGTGCCTAATTTATTAAGTTTTATCATAAATACATGTGTATAGGAAAACAGTACATATAGGGTTCACATTATTTGTGGTTTCAAGCATCCACTGGGGGTCTTGGAATACATCCCCTGCAAATAAAAGGGGGAGACTACTGTATTCAGAATAATAATAGCTAATATTTATTGAATGCTTGCTCTGAACCTACCACTGTTCCAAATGCTTTCCATGTACTAATCTATTTAACCCTCATCTCATTCCAATGAAATAGGATCATTAAGATCTTCCCTTAAAGATGAGGAAATTGAGACCCAGAAAGATTATATAACTGGCCCAGGGTTTCTAAAAAAAAAAAAAAGCACAACATTAGAGTCGTGAGTCATTTTATTTGGGGCAAAATGAGGACTATCACCTGGGAGACAGCATCTTAGATAGCTCTGAGAAACTGCTCCAGAGAGGTGGAGGGGAAGGCCAATATATATGTGATTTTGGTGAAGGGAAACTACATGCAATCAAGAACATATTTTTTTGCAGAAGGTTTTTGCTAGTCATGAGGAGAAGTCATCACCATGAAGGATTTTAGTGCTTTTCTAAAAATGAGGAGATATAAGAATTGGACTCATAAAATCAGCTCCTAAAAATATCCAAATACCTGAAGGCCTGTTCTGCCAGTGTTTCCTGGAGTACAGAGTGCCTCATGTCTGCTCTCCACTCTGAGCTCCTTTCAGGGGGTGCTGAAAATCAGCAGCTGCAGCAGCACGTGATTTAATCCGTGTAGAGAGCAAGTGCCAATTTGTAGTTGACAATAGCTAGTAAGATGGAAAACTAGAATCTGAATCCAGGCAGTCTTTTTCCAGAGTCCATACTCTTAACCACTATATATATTACATCTTTAAGTTTTATGGTATGCACACCCTTGAGCTAATTATAAGCCCTAGCTCTATTAATTTTCTGTGCTGCTTCTGGCCAAGATGTAGTAATAGGGATTAGACCTATTTCTGGACAAAATATATGAAACAATGATTTTTAAGACATTGGATATCAGGTAACTAAACATAGTGATTCCTAAAAGATAGGAAATAAGTGAAGTAAGCCCTATGATTATCTCTGCTTTCTTCCTGGAGAGGATTTCCTAGCCTTGGTACCAAGAAAACAAACGCAGGCAGAACTCAATAGTTCCCCTGAGTTGAGGAGATGGAGTGGGGAATCTGGGGCGGTTAAGGTGGTGAGTTCACAGAGAAGAATGCAAAAAAAAAAAAAAAAAAAAAACAGAGATGAACAGAAAGGAAGCTCTGGTTATCTGCTGAGGGTCCACCTTGAATCTTCAGTATGCATGTGAAGAAACTACCTGAATCCAGAAAGAGAATAATCCAAAAGAATTAGAAGGAGTAATTCTTGAAAATCACAGAGGTCCAGTGTCTGTTCCCAACATTAAGAGTGGCAAGGCATAAATCATAAGACATCAGATGGGCTTCATCACAATAGTGGGGCAAATTTAGCCCTAGGATAACTTAGTTACTCTAGTCTCATCTAACAAAGCTTAAAAATAACAGCCAAAATCTCTTTTCCAAAAGCCAAAGGACCCATATAAAAGGACCTATAATGAAAGAAGAAAAATCGGTCACCTAAAACTGATTAAGATAGGTAGAATGAGTTAGATAAGGACTTTAAAATAGTTATAATTATATTCCACATGATCAAGAAACTACAGAAAAGAGTGGGCTTGATAATAGAGTCATGGACAATAAAAGACCCAGGGACTTCCCTACAACCAGTGTCTTGGTTTCAAAACACCATTCTCCAATAAAAGGAACCAAATGACTTTAGAGAAATGGTTGATTACAGATCTGGAATAGGGAAAATGTAAGATGATCTTGGAGCATAATGCAATAGTAGAAAGTAAGGAAATGTTATGGAAATGAAAGGATTGACCATGTCAAAGAGACACAGAAATCAATCTTAAAGGGCATCCAATGACCAAAGCTGGAACCATTTGAGCAATAAAATAAATAAAATAGTATTGAATTATAATCCAAAATGTTAAATAAGTACACATGAGTCCAAACTGACATAAACCAGTCATGAATAAATAAATAAATTTGGGAGAAAATATATTAATAACTATTCCATATAGAAGAAGTCTGAATAATATATGTAGATACTACCCCCACCATAAGAGGTGGAACTTAATCACTCCCCTCTCCTTGAATGTGGCCTGAACTCAGTGATTTGCTTCTAAAGAAGAAAGTATGGGAAGAAAAGAATAGTAACATTACAGTAGGAAAATCTGCAAAACTGCCTTAACCAAGTGATTAAAATAACATCACCTATGATGAAATGTAGATATAATGTGCCCTCTAATTTAATGTAATAATAAGGACCCTTCACTTCTATGTTATTCTTTCCCAAAACCCACAACCCCAGTCTAATCATGAGGAAAACTTCAGACAAATCCGAAGTAAGGATAGTCTATAATATACATGACCAGTACACCTCAAAATTTTCAAAGTCATTAAAAACAAACAAACAAAAAAAAGACTGAGAAACTAGTGGGTGAGAAGAGAAGACACAACAACTAAATGAAATGTGACATCTTCAGCTGATTCTTCGAACATAAAAAAGACATTAATGGAGAAAGTGTTGAAATCTGAGTAAAATGTGTTAATTATTTACTATTAATGCAACAGTGCTGATATCTTAGTTTTGATAAGTGTATTATGGTAATGTAAGAAAGTAACATTAGAAGAAACTGAAACTGGATGAGAGGCATGTGGAATGTTTTGCAAATTTTCTATGACTCTAAAATTATTCCAAAACTAAAAAGCTACTTAAAAAAAAAAAAAAAAACCCAAACCAAATTTCTAGGGATAGAAACTACAGATGAGAAGTACATTAAATGAAATAAAAATAAATTAGGTATTTCAGAAGAAAGGATTCATAGACTTGGAGACACAGCAGTAAAAACTACACAAAAAGACACAAGAGGAAAAAAAAGACAGAAAATATTGAACAGAGCATCATTGAGTTAAGGAACAACTTCAAGTGGACTAATATACATGTAATTGGAGACCCTAAAGGGGCAAAAAAATTTTTGAAAGAAATGATAGACAAATATTTTCCAAATTTGATGAAAACTTTAGGACCACACATTCAAGAATCCCAATGAACCTCAAGCACAAGAAACATGACAAAAACTACACCAGGGTATATCTTAATAAAATTGTGAAGATCCATGATAAAGTCTGAAAAGCAGCGTGAGAGAAAACAGTACATACAGAGGAACAAAGGTAAAAATTAACCCAGAAGATAGTGAAGCAAAATCTTTCAAATATGGAAAGAAAGAAAAAAAGAATTGTTTACTTATAATTTGAAAATATTTTTCAAAAACAAATGTGAAAATAGGGAAAGAATAGTCTTTTCAACAAATGGTGTAAAGACAACTGGACATCCACATGTGAAAGTATGAAAGTGGGCATTCATCTCACACTATATACAAAACCAAACTCAAAATGGATCAAATATCTAAATATAAGAGCTAAAACTATAGAACTCTTGGGAGAAAACATAAGGGTAAATCCTCATGGCTTTGGATTTGGCAATGTTTTCTTAGCATAAGCAACCAAGAAAAAAATAGATCAACTAGACTTCATCAAAATTAAAAAAAATTTGTGCATCAGAGGACACTATCAAGAAAGTAGAGAAAATTCATGGAAATTCCTTGGTGGTCCAGTGGTTAGGACTCTGCTCTTCCACTGCAGGGGGCACTGGTTTGAGCCCTGGTTGGGAAACTAAGATCCCACAATCATGCAATGTGGCCAAAAAAATAAAATAAAATTAAGCAATTTTATAAATAAAAAGACAATCCACAAAATGTCAGGAAGTATTTGCAAAGCATGTACCCGATCAGGGTTTAGTATCCAGAATATATAAAGAACTCTTACAACTCAACAACAAAAAGATAAATGACCCAAATAAAATGGGCAAAAGACCTGAATGAACATTTCCCCAAAGAAAATATACACAAGGGTCAAAAAATACACGAAAACATGCTCAGTATCATACCAGTTATTAGCAACATGGGAATCAAAATCAAAAGATACCACTTCACACTCATTAGCACGGATAGAGTAAGAAATGAAGTGTTGGAGAGAATGTCGACAAATTGAAACCCTTACCTTGTATATTGTTGGTGGTAACATAAAATGGTGTACTTGTGGTGGAAAAGTCAGGTGGTTCCTTAGGAAGTTAAACATGTGATACCATATTACCCAGCAATTCCATTCCTAGGTGTATACTCAGGAAAATTAAAAACAAATGTTTAAACAAAAACTTGTAGATACATGATCATAGCAGCACTATTCATAATAGTCCAAAGGTGGAAACAACCTAAACGTCTATCAGACATTTAAACATCAATAGATAAAGAAGATGTGATATATCAATGCGACAGACTGTTACTCAGCCCTAAAAAGTACGGAGTTATGATGCATGCTACAACATGGATGACTTAGCAAACATTATGCTAGGTCAAAAAAGCCAACACAAAGGCCACATGTTGCATGATTCCATTTATTTCAAATGCCAAGCATAGGCAAATCCATAGACATAAAGTTGATTAGTGGTTGCCAGGGGCTGCAGAAATGGTTACATGAGTGAATAGTTGATGGATACAAAATTTGCTTTTGGAATGTTCTGGAACTAGACAGTGGTGATGATCACACAACACCGTGAACGTGCCAAATGCTACTGAAATGCACACTTTGGTTAAAATGGTGAATTTAATCACACACACAAAAGCAATTTCCATAAAAGTCTATTCTTTCATTCATCTATCAAACATTTATTGAACAGCTCCAGGCAAGCTTTATTCTGGATGCAAGAAATACAGAGAGTAATCAAATGTGGTTTTGGCTTTTAAGTTCATGGGTTGGTAGGGGAGGAAAAACACGCTGCAAACAATTAAGTTCAGATAAGTGTTATGGTTTCCTTGACATAAGAATGGGCACTGCACATTGTGGGGTCTGCTTTACCAAGAAGTAGGGGGTGGAGGACAGCAATGGTAAGGCTGAAGTTTGAATGCTGAGTAGCAGTTTGCTAGGTGGATAGCAGCAAGGATGGATTTCAGGCAGAGGGTGTGACTTAATCAAGCTCAAAAAGCTGGCATCAAAAAGCCTGTGACTTTCTTTAAGCAAACTCCAAACTAAATAGGATGTGTGCAGCATTGCAGAGAATGGACTTCAGAACAGTGACGTGACAGATGGGTGACCACCTGTCTGGTTGCAGTAGGTGACACTGAGACATGTTAGGGGGATGACCTGGACTTGACAGGATGTAAGGATCAAAGGAAGTGTGACTCCAAGATTGGGCTACTTTGTTGGTGGTGGAAATTGCCAGTCCTTAAAGTGGGTCTGCAGGACAGTCAATTCTTTTTTTTTTTTTTCATTTATTTTTATTAGTTGGAGGCTAATTACTTTACAATATTATAGTGGTTTTTGCCATACATTGACATGAATCAGCCATGGATTTACATGTGTTCCCCATCCCCATCCCATCCCTCTGGGTCTTCCCAGCACACCAGCCCTGAGCACTTGTCTCATGTATCCAACCTGGGCTGGTGATCTGTTTCACCCTTGATAGTACACTTGTTTCAATGCTATTCTCTCAGAACATCCCACCCTCGCCTGCTCCCACAGAGTCCCAAAGTCTGTTCTGTACATCTGTGTCTCTTTTTCTGTTTTGCATATAGGGTCATCATTACCATCTTTTTAAATTCCATATATATGCGTTAGTATACTGTATTGGTCTTTATCTTTCTGGCTTACTTCACTCTGTATAATGGGCTCCAGTTTCATCCATCTCATTAGAACTGATCCAAATGAATTCTTTTTAATGGCTGTGTAATATTCCATTGTGTATAAGTACCATAGCTTCCTTATCCATTCGTCTGCTGATGGGCTTCTAGGTTGCTTCCAAGGACATTCAATTCTTATGGGACATCAAACTAGAATTTATACTCCTCCCCATCTTGTCTACTTTTAATTTTTATTTTGTATTTGAGACCTCCTTACCTTTTTCTTGGACTTCTTCTGTTTTCCTGTTTGAAATATATGTTACTATGGAAATGTCATGGCGCAGTACAGTGGCATTTACAAGTGAAGTATAAAGAACTTTCAGAACATCTAGAAACACAAATCTAGGGTTTAGGAATATAAGCCCTAATGGTGTGACAGTGTTCATGCTTTCAGATACTGTCATGAACATAAATATACCCAGAAATTTCAGACAGCAGAGAGGATAGTTGAGAATTTTATTAAGATTTATATGCCCAGATTTTGAAAAATGTGATAAATATTAAAAGCACAAAACATTAACATACTACTTGGGAAGAACATCTGGAAAAAAATGAATGACAGAATGCCAACATTTACTTGTGAATACACACCTCTGAGAGAAGGAAGAGAGAGCCCAGACATCCCAGGAAAACCTGGAAAAACATTTTTACCACCTTCTATGTCATAAATATGTTCTCCTCAAATTGCATGTAAATCAGTTACTGATAAACCATATTTATCAAATGCAAGGGTGACCATTATTTTAAAGTCATCTGAAGAATGTACACTTTAGTGAAGGAAATTATTACCAACTGAGTAATGGAAAAAAAGTCACTGGACCGAGTGAAATTCAGGGTCCTTCATTATTATCCTGGCTCTGTCACCAACTAGATGTGTGATTCAAGAAAATTCACTCAATCTCCCTGGGCCAATTTCCTCATCTAATTTGGGTTGTAATTCTGAATTTTCACTTATTAGGCTCTTAAAGCAAGCCACAGGAGTGATGGCCCATAGTCTGACATCCAGTTTCTTCTGAGAGGTAACATCACAGGACAGAACTGAAGGCCCTTTCAAACAGAGGAGCTGGGGATGTCAACGCCAGTCGGGCAGTTACCACTGCTCTCTGTGTTTTTCCTCTTTATACTCTCCTTTCTCATCTCTACAATCACCCCAAGTGTGATGATTCCAACTTTTGTTCCCAATTCTTTACAAAAGCTTGTTCTAGAGCTGACTTGTGAGGAAAGGGCCTGACAGTCAAAGTTAGGAGCCCATTCTCAGGGGTGTCTCCACATCTGGCCTTTCCCTACCCCACAAGGCTGGTACTGCCTGAGGGCAAGGGCTATACCCTCTGTTCCTGGTACAGACGCAGGCCTAAAGAAGGAACTCGGGGGCTTCCCTGGTGATGCAGTGGATAAGAATCCTCCTGCCATAACAGGGGACACAGGTTCGATCCCTGGTCTGGGAACATGGATTCCATCCCTGGTCTGGGAAGACTCCACATGCTGCAGAGCAACTAAACCCATGTGCCACAATTACTGAGCCCATGTTCTAGAGCCTGTGTTCCACAACAAGAGAAGCCACCACAAATGGTGGAATTCCTGAACCCTAGAGGTGAACTTTTGGCTGCTTTTTCAAACATTTCTGAACTCCCCAAATTTTCTACAATCGGCAAAAAATATATAGAAACCACATGTATTAAATCTTCTTTTTCCTGGCTTTTAGTCAATACCCTGATTTCCCATAAATAATGTAAACTTTGCCCAGTTCTCCAATGTTTGGAACAGGATATAGGTCACACATCTTTTCTTTAAGAGAAACAGCCAGTACAGTTTCCTAGTCCATTTTGCTTAAAGAGCAAAGACACTATACATTTGTCTTTGTGGACAAATGCCATATAGCTCCAGGCAAGGGCCCTTGCCAACTGGTTTCAGAAAAGGACATTTATCAACAGTGTTTAGGCACCACCTTGATTAACCTGCCACACAGGAAGTGCAAAACACATCTGTAAGAATTCTTTTGTCTTCTTAAACAAAATAGGCTTTGTTAACTGGCAAGAGGTAGAAAGCACTGGGTCAGGCCTTTTGCTGATTACTACCATGCTACAGACTAATTGAGGAGATGTTAGGAAGACTGAAGAAGCAAATTACTCTCTGTTGAATACTTACTACATGCCAGATCTTGTGCTGGGCACCTCATATACATTAATGTAAGCCTCACATCTAATAATCACTAACATACCATATTTTCACTCATTTATTTATCTTATTTCTTGTCTGCCACCCTTACTTAAAGGTAAGCTCATAAAGAGGAACATTTTTTTTTTGTCTTGTTCACTGCTGTCTCAGTGTTTAGAAGAGAGTCAGATACATATATGCAATCAATAAATATTTGCTGAATGAACCAAATGAACACCTCCACGAGGTAGGTTTTATTATTCTCCTTCTATGGATGAATAACCTGAAGTGCTCCAGTGGTGCAAATGAACTGCCCAAAGTCACACGACTTGATAAGCAGCAGGACTAAAACCCGTTTCACTCTTTTGTTCTTTCTATAGACCAAGAGACTTAGACCTTGAAGAACCCTTCCAGCTTGACAAATCTGTAACCTAGATGCTTATAAAACATGTATTTACCTTGTGTACTCACTTGAAAATAAGAAATTCACCAAGGAGATGTATTTGGCATTTTAATGATAAACATTTTGCTAAATTAACAATGAAAGACACTCTTCCCCAACAGAGCAACTTCTATGACATTATTGACATCATTTCTCACTTGAAAATACCATGACATGATTACTCTTCAGATATAAATAAAAGCACAGGAATTCTGGACACCACCAAAACATATTTGCAAGTCTTAGAGTTTGTAAGTTACATCATTAAGATGACCATTAATATGTGTGTGGTATTCTCTGGGCAGAATATCCAATATTCTTGTGCACATCCATGTTGAGTGTCCCAGTATGGGAGACTTGGCACATGGAAAGTCATTCCTGTCCTAAAGAAACTATATGGATGGCTCAGTGATTCTTCAGAGAATCAGCTGTAATAAAATCTATCTCAAGAATATTCATTTTGTATGAGAGAATGCAAGAATGAGGTTAATTTTACCCAGGAGAGTACTTCAAATCCTTTCCACTTGTCAGAACATACTTGATCCATAAGTGTTCCTTACCTCCCTAGGACCACGTAACACGAACATGCCATTCATGGTGTCTTCTCATGCCACCTGGGATTTCTATAGGGATTCTGGTCACCTTCTCCTTTCGGAAAGGCCCTTTTCACTTCTGTTTCACTCCTACTACCAACACAATAGTATCAAACAGTCTCTACATGGACCCAGCCAGTTAACAGTTCCTGGGCCAAAGTCATGGTTTGGCCCAACTCTCTCGGTTGCTAACTTTTGCTGCTACTGTTTTATTCTGATAATAAAAGTAATAATATTTTAGAAAAATACTTCTGGATTTATGTATGCAATTTTGTGTATCACTCTTTTCACTTAACATTCTAAGCATTTTGCCATGCTGTTTTAACTCAAATGTTAATTACAATGACTGCATAATAGTCTACTGTATAGTCATACTGTAATTGACTTAACCAACCTTCTACTGTTGGACTTCTGAATTGTTAAAACATAAATTTTGCCCACATTTTAGACTGTTTCTTTAGGACAGATTCCCAGAAGTGGAACTAGAGGATCAGAAGATATAAACATTTTTAAAGTTCCTAATAGATACTGCCAAATTGCTTTTCAGAAAGCTGTTGCCAATTTACACTTTCAACATTGCCAGCGTGTTTTTCTACCAATAGAGATTGGTCTAAAGGATAATAAAATATAATACAGTCCTTAAATTATTAATGCAGCTGGAGAGGCATCATGACCACAGCAGAGAGGTCTGTGGCAAGGGTCATACCTTTCTCCAGGTATGCGATTGAAAAAGAGTGAGTATGAGCACATGGAACAGAAGTTTTGTAAGAGTGAAGAGAAATATAATTAGATTTCAGACCATCAAATCTAAGGCTTGTGTCTACTTTGTCCATTCCTGTGCCCAGGTACACAGGACAGTGCCTGGCACATAGAGCCACTCAATAAAAATTTGCTGAATTAACAAAGAATCTTCTTTCAGATGCAGTTTTTCAGCAGCTGTAGTATTTAGCCACTCCTGGATTCAAAGGAAATATGACTGGTTGGATTAAACACCCTTGCAAATGTCTGTTCAATCCTGAGATTCTATTTCAACTTTGGAAAATCAGTTTAAATGAAGGTGACACAATACGGCTCTCTTTGGGAGAAAAACAAGTAAAAACATCTGAAAGGACACACACAGCTTAGCATCAGTTGCAAGTATATATATACACACACACACACACACACAAATATATATATATATATAGTTTTTTTACAAGCAATCAAAAGATGTAATTCAATGAGTTTTGTCACCTCCTGATAATAAACTTACTCAAATGCTATCCATGGTCAAGGCAATTTTGGGATTATCTTCAGTTCATTCTGTTATCACTGGTTGTAACTTGGCACCATTTTAAGTATTGCCAATTTTTTTTTTGGGAGATATTACAAGGGCAAAATATAGGTAGTAGTTTGTATATTGTAATTTTTAGTAAAGGATGGCATAAAATTTATTTTGTGAATCAGAATATGGTCAAGGTAAAACAGCCAATCATTCAGCTCAGGTTCACTCTCCTGTCACCATAAAGATTCCCTTCAATATTCCACCATTTCTATAGCAGTAAATTGCCAGATATTGCCAGATCAACTTAACATTGTTATTGACAGAAAAGGATCAGTCATCTGTCATTTTTATAAACACACTTTCTAAACATTAGGCCACAGTCAGCATACTATGGTCCTTGGACCAAATCTGGCCCATCATCTGTTTTTCTATGACCTACAAGCTTAGAATTTTAAAAATATTCTTAATGGTGAAAAAAATTTGTGGCATGTGAAAATATATGAAGTTTAAATACCAGTCTCCATAAATGAAGTCTTATTAGGATGCAGCCACGCTCATCTGTTTCCATATTAGCTATGTCTGGTTTTGCATTAAAATGTTGAGAAAGTTACCCAGACAACCGAAGACATTTCCTTTACAGAAGTTTGTTATCTCTTCATCAAATCCAAGTGTGTCCTTAGAGGTATTAAAGTTTCTCCCTACAGAATTTTTGTTCCTGGACATCAATACTGCGAGAGGGGTGATGAAACTGGGACAGATTTGCAAGGACCTGACAAGGGAGGACCATAGAAGATAAATACATGAGTGTGGCCTCATATAGGATGCAAAAGCCTGATAAAATCTGAGAGGTCTAACCCAACTAAGGAACAGTTGGAGAATGCAGGGTTACATACACAATCCCAGCAGCAAAAAAGACTCTTCAAGTGAGCCACGTAGGACCCTGGTAACCGATTCCAACAAGCCCAGTGAGACTTGCTGGCAATGATGTCTACAGATAGCAGGCTGGCTGATCAGTACATGTGATATAGTGACAGACAGTTCCCAATAGTACCCCATTCCTGTATTTGACATCTTCAAGTCATTCAGCATCCAGATTTACTTAGGCATCTCCAAAGGCAAGTCTGAATGCTAAGAAACGGATCTGAAAGGAAGATTCTGGAAAGCAGGTCCCAGGCACACATTCTTCCCAAACAATGACATTTCAATGAGAATTCAGAGCCAGGAGCAGAATTCAGAAGACTGCAGAACTTACCCATGTTTTTCAAAATCAAAGATTGGTGAATATTTTATTCTTTCTGTCCTAGTACCAGTGGGACAGGTGGAAGGAAGGTGGGATAATGGGAGAAGAAAGAACTGGATAAACTCAATGATGGGATGATCTGCCCTGGAAAGTGTGTATTCCTCCCAGACTTGCAGCCGTGGTATATAACATATATATATATGTATAACATATATAACATTCCATGTGGATTTTGAACCATAATAGGGATGAGGAAGATCAACCTGAAAGCCAAAGAGATTCCCTGATTGTGTGTTGAGCTTGAGAATTATGCTCAAGGTCTGCAGATGGCCAGCTCTCTTCCTGACAACCTATAGAGAGCCAGGCTTCATTTCTTATGGCTAAATGGAGCTTCTCTTGCCCAGGAAAATACAGTTGCTGGGAGAATGGATTTGCATATTATACCTCTGAAATCCTTTTACAATTCCTGAGTACCAGAGATAACTAAATTGCCTTGAGAAACTAGTAATATTGATTGCCTCTGGGGAGTGGAACCCCTGGTGGCTAAAGGTGACAGGTGGCTAGAAACAAACAAAAAAGACTGCATTTCCCCATGTTCCCCCACCCCTCTTCTTGAGGATAGGAAAGCAATCTGGGGCCAGGGATGGAGTAATTTCTTTTTTTTTTTTAATTTTATTTTATTAGTTGGAGGCCAATTACTTCACAACATTTCAGTGGGTTTTGTCATACATTGACACAAATCAGCCATAGAGTTACACGTATTCCCCATTGGAGTAATTTCTTTACTCAAGACTATAGGGCCAGGAATTCCCTGGTAGTCCAGTGGTTAGGACTCTGTACTCTCATTGCCAAGGGCCCAGGTTCAAACCCTATTGGGGAACTAAGATCCCACAAGCCACATGGCATGGCCAAAAACAAACGAACAACAACAACAACAAAAGACTATAGGGCTGAACTAGGGAGCCAAAGAGGGATCTAAAAATTAGAAGAGAGAAGAGCTGCAGTTGAGTGGAAAATCAAGATCAAAAGGGGAATTCAAGGTCAGCATACCAAAGAGGTCAAAAGCAGCAACTGGAAGGTGTGGTCCAGAATTTTAAAACAAAGCCCAGGGAAGCAGAGGAGCAGGAGTCGACTGGAGAATGAATTGAGCAATATCTGAGAAAAGTCAAGGCCAAGGGCCCGGGGCTTGATGATGGGTGAATACCTGAGATTATAAAATCAAAAGCTCAAGGGGCCTAGGCAGCAAGGTGCAGGCCAGGCAAAATTCTTGTCAGAAATAAAACAGGTTTGACAGGTGGACACAAAAGGGGTACTGTTACATGAGAACTCTCTTGTCTGGGTAATAATAATAATCTCCTTAGAGATTATGCTCTAAAATGGGGTGTAGAGATCCTGAGAAGCCGTATGTGAATGATTTGGTGTGCATGAGTATTTTTATTTCCCTCCAAACTTGACACTTTCTAGAGTGTATTATGATCTTATTGATTATTTTCTGAGAGACCTTGCAAAAGGGTAATGGGTTCACGTGATATAGTTCAACCTGACTACTGCCTAGGACATGAGCTAAAGTAAGGTAGGTAATAAATAAGTCTTTCTCATTACAGCTACTTGAAACAATTTGAGTTTACCCTCCTGATTACCTGCTTCTGGTTGCCAGCTGTGGGGTTTTCTTCCAAGAAGTGCAGTGTCCTTGTTGGAAAGGCCTTATGGGGAGCCCAGGGCTTTATCTGATGTAGGAAGATGTAATGATCCTGAGATGAAATGCCTAGAAACTGCTCTGCAGGCAGGCGCCTGTGAGCTGTTGCTTAGAGTTTTCCTGAAAAATATCTTTTATTTGCAAGATAAGGTCTAGTTTTCAGGGTGCCTCAAAACTGACAGGTTGTAAACTTGTAATTTTTTGAAGGTGAGAGTGCAAGAACTAAAAACAACTGTGTTGAATAAATGTTGTGCCTCTACCATCAACCAGTATTGTTTACTAACTTACCAGTTAAATAACAGGAGCTATTATATGTAAAAATAATTGGGTTAAAACATAGACATTGGCCAATTCTGTGAAATGCTGTTACTAACCATCCCCACCTCTACCCAACACACACACACACACACACACACACACACACACACACCCTCCACCAGGTATTCTGAGATGTTTCCAGTCTATGTGGTATTTCTTGGAATCCATTTGGGAAAAGTTCCACTTCATAAATCCTGGCAGAGAGCCAGGAAGAGATAAAGGCGTCTAAAACTAGTAAAGACTGCTTTTTTTTTTGAGGGTTTGATGAGAAAATTAGATAATCAAATAAGTGGGCTATTACAAACTTGCCTACAGACTCAGGGGGAAGCAATTTATAAACTATTAGAACAGAGTTTGGGGTGGAGGACAGGAAGCAAATTATCTCAAATTGTTCATCTTCTGCACAACACTATTATCTTCCTCTTTAGACTTTGCTATTTCAGCCAATAGTGTCCTCATTTTCCTACTGACAAGAGGTTTGAAGCCTCATCCTGTTATACCTGCATGGAAATGTGCCTAATTTCCTAAGGATCCAGCCCAGGAACCACCTCATGCATGAAGTCCACCCAGCCCTTGGTGATCTTATTTCATAACCTCACATTGTCAATGCTCAGCAGTGTTCTAAACACTGCAGGTGCTCAAAAAAAAAAAATACCTGAAATGTTGGTATTAGTTACTAAAAACAGCTGATATGTGGGAAACAGCACAGAGGCAAAAGATTGCCTGAATTCAAGGTCTAGAGTGTTACCTTTTCTTACTCTATACACATCACAGCCCAGACCTGAATCCTCTGGTTTATATTATATTTTTCAAGACCAGATCCTCCTTCTCCATGAGACAGGATGAACCCAAATGAAGTGCGTGGAGGGGAATCCAAACCACAAGACTAGAATGAAACAAACCCAGCTCTTCTGTGAGGGGTAGGTCTGTGAGAAGGTCAGGATGGGAGGCTAACCCCTGAGTTCTGAGGGGCTCCCTCTGAATCATTTGGGCTGGACAGGCCCTTAGCATTGCTCCATATGTCAGCATGCCTTCTGTACCATACCTCAGGCCCTGACTGTGAAGCAAGCTGGAACTGTAGGCCTTCTTTTGGAGTCCTCCCAGCAGAGTATGCCTCCCTGAGCACAGAGAGAGAGAGAGACTCCAAGAGGTCATGCTCCCACCTTTCATTTGTATGATCCCAAGGCAGAATACTGAGAACAAAGGAAGAGGACAGCCACATCAAGTTAAGGTCTGGTCAGTGAAGAAGAAACTTGTTAAGGGGGAAAAAAAAAGATCAAGCACAATCAAGTTCTTCAAAGTTGTGGAGAAACAGCAATGAAGCTGGCCCAATAGTTCAGTAAAGAGTAACTAGCAGAGATATGACATACAGAGAGGAGCAGTAAAGAAGCTGAAAATAGATGAGCATCAAATGAAGGTGCCTAACTGCTAGGCAGCTTTCCAGTTTGGGTTCAGCCACCCCACATTCCTTTCACCACGTTGTGAACCAATTCTGAGCTGTCCTGCTGGGAAGGCTGGTTGAAGACAAGTTTGCAGCAGCTGGCTGGCAGGGGAACGGATTTTGGGATGGGATACAGGCAGAGGCATTTCCCCACCAGCTTCTCACTGGAGATGACTGCATGCTTCAGAACTCCTTACCTTTCTCCTCACACATGAGCTGTTTTTCCTAGTTTCCTTTGAAAGATCAGAGCAAAAGTGAAGTTTTCGGGGTTTAGGCTCATCCTTCAAAATACCCGATATAACTTTTGCAGATACTTTCCTCATATTCAAGTTTTCTTTCAGAATGAGCCTAACAGTTTCTTTATCTAAATTTAACTCTTCGGCCATCATCCTCACGGTTAACTGCCTATTCGAACAGACCAAGTCCTTGACTTTCTTGATATTTTCATCCGTCCGGTGGGTGACAGGACGACCACTTCTGGCATCATCTCGAATGTCTTCGCGTCCTTCTTTAAACCTTTTGTGCCAGTCGAAAACTCTGGCCCTTGACATGACTTCATTCCCGTAAGCTTCTTTTAAAAGATGGTGAGTCTCACTTGCAGACTTGTTCAGTTTCACGCAAAATTTGATGCTAATCCTTTGTTCTAGATATCGGTCACTCATTTTGGGGCTTAAGCAACACAAGAACGTTAAAACGCCACAACTGTGAAGGAAAGACGGAGGGATAAATTTCTATAGGGGTGCAGGTGGAATCATGCCGCTATTCTTGCTCCTCTGGAAGCCTCATGAGGTAAAAGAGTAATTGCTTTTCTGAATTTTAGCCCCTGGGGCTTCCAATCTAGAAGCTAACGGGGCCACAGTGTAGCTGCAAAGCTGGGTAAAATGAAATCTCCTACAACCCACGTCTGCGTCCAACTCGGGCACGAAGATCTGATGGGGGTGTGCAAATCAGTCACCAAGATCGTCCCGTTGCCTGCGGCTCTGAAGAGTCTAAGGCAATTTCTGCAGTAGAAGCCTACGTGGTGGCAATTTAAACAAGCAAGAAACGACGCATCGGTGTTGTAACGTGCAGGCTCGCTCCAGATCCGCGGAAAGCCGCGCACGCCAAACCTACCGGAGCTGCAGAGGGCTTGGAGCCTCTAGAGTCCCTGGAGACACGCCCACATGCGCCATTCCCTCCCTTCGCGGGTAGGCCGCGCGCAGGCGCACTGCGGCAGCCTGCCCAGGCCCCGCCTCTGCCTCGCCACACCCGAGCGGGCGCGCTTCCTTGCGCGTACCCGCCCGCGGAGGAGAAGGCGGAAAGGAGGGGGCGGGGAAGGAAGGCTGAGGGAAGAGAGGGCACCCCCGGGCGCCAGGGTGCATTGTGGGAAGGAGGCGGCAGCGTCCCGGGCGGGCGGGAGGTGCAGCAGCGGCGGCGGCGGCGGTAAATCCTCCCGGCCGCTCACAGCACTGTGGAGCCGCGTCCCCAGCCCGGCCTCGGACCGCGGCGCCCCTCCTGCCCCTCGCGGCTTCTCGCCCGCCCCTCCCCCCCAGCGAACCGGCCCTGACGAGCCGGCCGGCCGGCCTGGCTCCCCTCCCCGGCCCCGACGGGCCGGCGGGCTGCCCTGAGGAGGCGGGGAGGGGAGGGCTGGGTCGGCCGGCGGGCAGACAACGATGCCGAACTTCTGCGCGGCCCCCAACTGCACGCGGAAGAGCACGCAGTCGGACCTGGCCTTCTTCAGGTTCCCGCGGGATCCGGCCAGGTGAGCGGCGGGCGCCGAGCTGGCAGTCCGGGCCCTCCTCCGCGGTCCGCGCTGCCAACCGCCGGCCCTGGGCAGGCTCCGGGGCTGAGGGGCGTGGGACACAATTGTCGACCCCAACCCGGCTCCGAGGTGGGGAGCGGGCCTCGAGCTGTGGGCGGGCGGGCGCGCGGGGCCTCGGAGCACGTGCGTCCGCGGGGGCTCTGCGTGTTGGGCACCACCCGAAATAAGAGGCAACTGGGCGGCACGAGTGGGTAAAGTGGGTTCTTGCCCTTTTTCGTTTGCTGTGTGACCTCAGACAAGCCGCTTTCCTCTCTGGGCTTTAGTTAACCTAGCTGTCAAAAGAGAGACCTGGAATCTGGTTGTGGTCTCCGGGCCCCTTCTACCCCCGGGACAGTGTTTCTTTTTGAAGTCTGACCACCTTTGATCTCCAGTCACAACTGCTCCCTCCTTCGGACTTGCTCATGGGTCAAATTCTGTTTCTGACCGTTACTCATTATCTCACTTGGTTAATGTGGGGATAACGGGCGTGGGAGAGGACGGGGTACGCGAGAGGGCTTGGTAGTTGTTGTTGAAACGTCTTCCTTGAGGTAACCCACCCGCTCTCACTTGTATTTAGAGAGTGATAGAGTAGGGGCTGTATTTGAAAGTCTGAGGGTTTTCCTTGGCATGTCTTGTTGATTAATTCATTTCCGGTCAGTACTTACTGTGTGTGTCAGGGCACTAACGTTAGAGGTCCCGGAAATTCAGAGTTTATGAGACAGCGTTCCTGCCTGCAGAAAGCTTACAATCCATTTAAGGAGGTAGATATATAATATATATAAATAGGCAATTATAATATAGCGTGCTGTTCTACAAATATATCTAGAATGCCTACTATGTACTAGGCATTGTTCTGAGCATTGGGAGAGAATAGATAAATAAAACGAGGTCTCTGTTCTCATGGAGTTTACATTCTAGTTGGGAAAATTAAGTAGATACACCGTCTATCAGATGCTGATGAATCAGTTCAGTTCAGTCGCTCAGTAGTGTCCGACTCTTTGTGATCCCATGAACCGCAGCACGCCAGGCCTCCCTGTCCATCACCAACTCCCGGAGTCCACCCAAACCCATGTCCATTGAGTTGGTGATGCCATCCAACCATCTTTTCCTCTGTCGTCCCCTTCTCCTCCTGCCCTCAATCTTTCCCAGCATCAGGGTCTTTTCCAATGAGTCAGCTCTTCGCATCAGGTGGCCAAAGTATTGGAGTTTCAACTTCAACATTAGTCCTTCCAATGAACACCCAAGGACTGATCTCCTTTAGGATGGACTGGTTGGATATCCTTGCAGTCCAAGGGACTCTCAAGAATCTTCTCCAACACCACAGTTCAAAAGCATCAATTCTTCTTTTTTTTTTTTCTTCATTTATTTTTTTTTTGGACTCTGTGGGAGAAGGCGAGGGTGGGATGTTTCGAGAGAACAGCATCGAAACATGTATATTATCTAGGGTGAAACAGATCACCAGCCCAAGCTGGATGCATGAGACAAGTGCTCAGGGCTGGTGCACTGGGAAGACCCAGAGGAATCGGGTGGAGAGGGAGGTGGGAGGGGGGATCGGGATGGGGAATACATGTAAATCCATGGGTGATTCATGTCAATGTATGACAAAAACCACTACAATATTGTAAAGTAATTAACCTCCAAAAGCATCAATTCTTTGGTGCTC
Organism: Muntiacus reevesi; assembly: GCF_963930625.1. NCBI lineage: Eukaryota > Metazoa > Chordata > Mammalia > Artiodactyla > Cervidae > Muntiacus > Muntiacus reevesi. Next base: position 35,367,048 of record NC_089257.1, read on the forward strand.
AGCTTTCTTTATAGTCCAGCTCTCACATCCATACATGACCACTGGAAAAACCATAGCCTTGACTAGACGGACCTTTGTTGACAACGTAATGTCTCTGCTTTTTATTATGCTTTCTAAGTTGGTCATAATATTATGGATAAAAAGCAAATCTTTGACGGGAGGGGGCCGGGAGGGTAGCGAAATGGGAGTAGTAGGGGAGGCACAGTTGCTATTTTAAATAGGATTATCAGAGAAGGCCTCAGTAAGAGAGTCTATTTGAGCAAAGACCTGAGGTAGGTAAGGGAGTCAGCCATGGAAGTATCCAGGGGAAGTACATTTCAGTCTGTAGAAACAGTAAATGTAAAGGCAGGGCATGCTTGTTAGAAGTACAAGCAAGAGTCCTCAAGCTGATTTAAGGAAGGTCAGTCACTCAGTGGCGTCTGACTTTTCTTCACCCCATGGATTGTAGCCCGCCAGGCTCCTCTGTCCATGGAATTCTCTAGGCAAGAGTACCTGCGTGGGTTGCCATTCCCTTCTCCAGGGGGTCTTCTCTACCCAGGGATCCAACTGTGGTCTGCCCCATTGCAGGCAGATTCTTTACCTTCTGAGCCACCAGGGAAGCCCAAAGGGATGTGGAAGAGGAAGAGATGAGACCAGAAAAATGTACATGTGTTTGTGTTAGGTGCAAATTGTGTAGGTTGTTGTAGGCTGCGGAAAGCAGGATGGCATCCTGAGTGAAATAGGAAGTCATCAAAGGGTTTAGGAGAGACTTACACGTTTAACAGAATCACTGGCTAACTTGATGAGTACATTGTAGGGAAGCAAGGGTGAGAGCAGAAGGACCAGTTAAAGGCAGTTGCAATGATCCAGGTTTAATTGCAGTAATCTAAGTTTATAGAGGTGGAGATGGTAAGTAGTTGCATTTGAGGTTTATTTGGAAGGTGAAGCCAGCAGGATTTTTAATGGTGTAAGAGAATGGTGTAAGAGAATTTTTAATGGTGTAAGATTTTTAATAGGTTGTAAGAGAAAAACAGAAGTCAAGAATGACTCTAGGGTTTTTTGCCTTTAAAAAAAAATTGAATTTCCAATGTTGTATTATTTCTGCTATACAGCAAAGTGATTCAGTTATATATATACACACACATTCTTTTAAAAAATTTTTTCCAGTACACACATTCTTTTAAAAAATCTTTTACAGTGTGTTTTATCAAGGATATTGAATGTCGTTCCCTGTGCTACGCAATAGGACCTTGCTATTTATCCATTCTATGTATAATAGTTTATATCTGCTAACCCCAAACTCCCAGTCCAACCCTCCTCCACCACCTTCCCCACTGGCAACCACAGGTGTGTCCTTTATGTCTGTGAGTCTGTTTCTCTTCAGTAGATAGGTTCATTTGTGTCATGTTTTAGATCCCACATATAAGTGATATCATATGGTATTGTCTTTTTCTTTCTGACTTACTTAGTATGGTAATCTCTAAGTCCATCCATGTTGCTGCACATGACATTATTAAATTCTTTTTTATGTCTTGTGTAGTATTCCATTATAGATATGTACCTCCTTGTCTTTATCCATCTCTTGATGTACATTTAGATTGTTTCCATGTCTTGGCTATTGTGAATAGTGCTGCTATAAACATGGGGGTGCATATATCTTGAATTACAGTTTTGTCCAGATAAACGACCAGGAGTGGGATTGCTGGATCATACAGTAACTCTGTTTTTAGTTTTCTGAGGAATATCCATACTGTTATAGTGGTTGCACCAACTTACATTCCCACCAACAGTGTAGCAGAGCTCTCTTTTCTGTACACCCCCTTTAGCATTTGTTATTTGTAGATTTTTTAGTGATGGCCATTCTGACTCATGTTAGGTGGTACCTTGTGATTCTGGTTTGCATTTCTCTAATGATTAGTGATTTTGAGTATCTTTTTATGCGCCTGTTGGCCATCTGTATGAAGAATGACTCTAAGATTTTTAACCTGAGCCTTTTTTGAGCTATAGAAGACTGGGAGGAGCAGGTTCAGTGGAGGACTATAAAAAATTTGATTTAGGACATGTGAAGTTTGAGAGCCCTGATAGACATTTAAGAATAGATGTCTTTCTTCATACATATCCATAAATGAACTCAGAATTGTCCATGTTTAGATCAATGACCTAAATATTTAAGAGCCAAAACTATTAAAAGATATACAGGTCTGGAATTTAGAGACCTCCAGACTGGAGATTGTGAGTATGAGCATTCTCAGTTTATAGAGGGTATTTAAAACCATGGAACTGGGTAAGTGAAGTAGACTAGGTCTGAGGATTGAGCCCTGTATTCTTAGTGTCTAAAGTTCAGGGAGATATGAAGGAACAACCAACTCAGGAGAGTGAGGAATAGCCATTGGGTTCTGTGGGAGCAGAGAAGAGGAGCATCTTAATCTGATTGGGCCTCTCTCTGTTACTTCCTTTGAGCCCAATTGGAAGTATATTTCACTTGCATAATGAAGGCACCACCAGTCAATTCTGGACCACAGGTTGTTAATCTTTATAGGTAGTGAGTACTTTTTTCATTATACTCCATAGTTGGGGAGTATGGCCTGTAGGGGCTTATAGTCTCAGATTTGGAAAGAGTTTGTAAATCTAGTGCAGGATCCTTTGAAGTGTTGGAATTCCCTCAGGAGTAGTGGCTTTTAAACTTTTTTGGGTCTCTGTTCCTTTTGAGAATCTAATGTAAGGACTGTTAAAAAAAAGACATAGACATGTTTTCGTATCAAGTTATTTATGGACCCTTAAGAGGCTCTGCACATTTCTGACAGGTGGACCTTTGCTAAAACACCTCTAGTGTCAGTTCCTTTGCTTTATGAGGGGATACTTGAGGATTCTGGACAGCATTGACTATTGTTTCTTCCTTGTATTGAGTGGAAATGTGCCTCCCCCTTATAATTTATGCTTTGGAGATCCTACTTTTGTTCTCAGGTGACAATGAACAAAGCTGTGTCCTGTTTTATCTATTTTTTAATTTGTTTTTTGGCCTTGCCTTGTGACATGCAGGATCTTAGTTCCCTGACTAGGGATTGAACCCGTGCTCCCTATAGTGGCAGTACAGAGTCTTAACCACTGGACTGTCAGGGACTGGCACTGGACTCTGCCCTGTTTTATTAGGTTGGTGAAAAAGTAACTGCGGTTTTGGACCGTGAATTTTAAATCATTATAACTAGGCTCAGATACATCTTTATTAATCAAAAGAGGAATAGTTACAATCAAAACATTTTTGCCAACAAGAAATAAGTTTGTTTATTCCTGTAGTGTAAAAAAATGGTGTTTCTGGATTCAACTAACTCTTGGAGAGTATTTTCTACCTCTTGCTGGTTGTGGAAGTGTTTTGTCTGAAAAAAAAAAAAAGTTGTCCAGATACTTGAAGAAGCAATAGTTGGTTCATAAGAGGTCAGGTGAATATGGCAGATGAGGCAAAACTTCGTAGCCCAGTTTGTTCAACTTTTGAAGCATTTGTTGTGCGATGTGCCGTGGAGAATTGGGCCCATTTTGTTGACCAATGCCGGTTGCAGGCATTGCAGTTTTTGGTGCGTCTCACTGATTTGCTGAGCATACTTCTCAGATGTAATAGTTTCACCAGGATTCAGAAGGTTATAGTGGATCAGATGGGTAGCATTAAAATGATGTATTAACCACATTTATATAAGAATGTATTCCACTCTCAAACAGCAAAGTTCAACAATGCAAGACCGCTATTACTTTTGCACCAACCTACATGTAAGAGCCCTTTGAGTATTTCATGACCAAATTACGAGCTTTTTAAAAACTCTTTTAAAAACATCTTTATTGAGATGTTCGCATACCATACAATTCACCTATTTAAAATGTGCAGTTAAATGGCTTTTGGTGTGTCATGTTATTAATTTAACATTTTTTTTGATAAAAAATATGCAGGCGTGTCTTGGTGTCTGTAGAGAATTGTTTCCAGGAACCCCCTGCAGTTACCAAAATCCATGTATGCTCAAGTCCCTTATGTAAAATGGCAGTAGTGTAAAATTTGCCATTTTAATCATTTTTTTAAAAAGCATATTTGAGTGTATAATCCAGTGGCATTAGTTACCATTCATTGTGTTCTGCATTCATCACCGCTGTCTACTTCCACAGCTTTTTCATTATCCTGAGCAAAAACTTAATTATTTAGCAGTAACTTTTTACCCCAGTCCATTTTCAGTCTTCATAAATTTTTCTGTTTTAGGTACTTTATACTCATATTATCTAAGTCAACCATACAGTAATAGTTCTTTTATGTCTGTCGAATTTTCTTAATGTACTCAAAGTCTTAACTTTGTATCAGAACCAAAAATCAGTACTATAGGATTTCAAATTCTACTGTATTTGACAAATTTTCACTGTGCCTAGAGTTTATTATAATAAAGAAATAGTTTCCAGAGTTGCATACTGAATTAATAATTGTATTCTTAGAGTTAGTGGTTATAGCTAGTTTTTTTTTTTCCTTCTGTAAATGGGTTGTAGAGAGGGTTGATAAAAGGTGACATTGCCAGCCCATCTATTATTCAAAAGTTAACTCACATTGTTAGCTAACCATAAATATAGATATATTTAATGCTGTTAAATAGTATATTTCCCATTCATTATATTTATAAATTCCATGCACATGAAAAAAAAATTATGGTTGCCCTGGGTCTTTGTTGCTGCACGCAGGTTTCCTCTAGTTGCAGTGAGTGAGGGGTATCCTTTGTTGCGCTGTACAGGCTTCTCATTGTGGTTTTTTTTGTTGCAGAGCACGGGTACACAGGGTTCAGTAGCTGTGCCTCAAGGGGTCGTTAGTTGTGGCTCGCAGGCCCTAGAGCATGGGGGCTCCAGTAGCTGCGGTGCACTGGCTTTAGTTGCCTGTGGCATGTGAAGTCTTCCCGGATCAGAGAGCAAACTCATGTCCCCTGCACTGGCAGATGGATTCCTACCCACTGTACCACCAGGAAGTCCCTCTGCACACTTTGAAAAACAACTATTTAGAAGTAACTTAAAAGTCAAGAGTATAATTAATACATGGCCCTCTGTGGAATTTCGTACCCTAATACCTCATATTGGTTTAGAAAAAGTAGCATTAATACCCTTTAAATATTATATATATATATAATATAATCAACTCACCTTAGGGCAGTGGCAGGAAGATAAGTTACCTAAAGTTAAAATTTTTTTTAAAATGCCTAAATTGCCCCAAGGTGGCTTGATTATTGCCCTTGCTTAGTAGAACTGATCCCCAGATGAGGTGAAGATGCAACTAGAGCTAATGAGTTGCTCTTATTATTGGAGTGAATTGGGCAGTTGAAACATTCTTCTTTCTTAGACAGTACTGACTTTCCCCTGAGGTGGTGAGGTCTTATAAGATTCTTTGGTAGTTTAATCAAAGTTAACTGAGAGTTGGTGTACTCTAATGTGTAAAATGTAAAATGGTGGTTTCCAGGCATTCAGGACCCTTTCATGGAGTTTAAAAGGTGAAAACTACTTCATAATAACACTGACATTATTTGCCTTTTTTGTGCTCATTATCTCAGGAATGTGCTGTGGAGTTTTTCAGGGACTTTATAAAATTATGAAGTCTCTACTCAGATAAGTTATATATTGTGTTTTATAAAATTTTCTAGGTATGACTTCAGATATAGGTGTTTAGTAGACATTTTCTTGGAAATGAACAAAATAAGCCTGCCACTTAAAGAAAAACAACTGACAGCCAAGCATTCAAACAAAAGCTAGAATTTTGGAAAATTTATATTCCTTACCTTGAGCCAGACAACTTTCTAATTAGACTTTTCTGATGAAATCAGTGGTGATATTGATAAATGTGACTTTTAAAAAATATATCATATAATGAAATGTGTTACCATTTAGCCTGTCTGCCAAACTAACTGAACTAATATTTTCCAAACTGATAAATTCATGGTTTCACAAAGACATACATGGATAAAAGTTCTATTCAAAGTGTAAGTTAAGAGTAGTGGATTTTAATCAAACAGTATGAAAAGGCTCATTGGTCTGGTTTCAAATTCCACATTGCAGCTAATCTTTAAGAAACCACCGCTTGTGGAGTTTTAGTGTCCTTTCAAAGAACATCCACAATTATGTAGGAAATGGGAATATTGTAATAGTCTTTCAAACTGCATATCATTGAGAAGTCATTTCTTTCTTGTACTTCAGCCAAAACAACGTATGGCAACAGATTATATGCAAAAGCAGATGTGAGACTGTAGCTTTCTTCTATAAAGTTAGACATAAAAGAGATTCGCAAAGGTGGTGAACTGTGCCATTATTTTCACTAAATGGTTTTTGTTTTGGAAAGTATAGTTATTTCATTAAATGTTATCTATGATAACGTGTAATGGAATTGCTATTTTTAATGAAATAATATTTTAAATTTCTAAGTTGTAGTTTCTGTAGTCATAAATATTGATAGATAAAATGCATGTAAACAAAATTTCTTTAGTTACTCAATAATTTAAGGGGTAAAGGGCTCCTGAGACGATGATGTTTGAGAATCACTTCTTTTTTTTTTTTTTTTTTTGAGAATCACTTCTATAAGATACAATCTTAAAGTACTTTCATATGATCTTATTTAATCCTCCAAACAATGCTGTGAATTATAATAACAATAATACTTATAGAATACTTCATATTCTGTGTGTCAGGCACTATTCTGTGTGTTTTATGTAGACTATTTCAGTTAACCCTTGCAATAAATTTTGAGATAGTCTCTGCTTTCAGATGAGAAAAGCAGGCACAGAGAGATTAGCTATATTTTTCAAGATCCCAGAGAAATATCTAAAACCCCAAATGTAGGATAAAGTATGTAATATTATCCAAATTTATTTGACCATGAAACCTTTTTTTTTTTTTTAAATTGGAGCAATTCTTTGACTAGTGTTCTTTGGAATATGTTTTGGAAATCTTGGCATTAGTAGGAGGCCACTGAAAGAAAAACTTTGAAACCTTAAAAAGGAGTGGTCAGTGATGGTTGACTAGTACCGAAAGGGTGGTTAAGTTGAAGACAGGAAGTGACCTTTGGATTTGGCAGGAAGAAATTCATAACCTTTAGCTGTTCCTGGGTAGCCGTGATGGAATCTTACATGGGCCCACTCTGTCCTGTCCTGGATGTGAATCAGCCCTTTATCCAGCTTATCTACAGTGTATACACTACCTACCCATTAGTATTGGAAAGACATAGTATATATAGGGGTCAGTACTATACGTGGTTTCAGGCACCCACTGAGGGTCTTGGAATATATCCCCCATGGATAAGGAGGAGACTACTGTACATGGAGGTAGAATAGTCTTACCTACCTAGGTGTTTGTGTGTGTGTGATGTACACACTCTTTTCAAATCTGAAAAATGTTCCTCAGTAAGTGACATGTGAGTGAAGATCTAAAGACAGATCTTTGTATAGATTTTCCTGTGCAAAGGAAGTGAAAAAAAAGCAACAAGAAGAGTATTCTAGGTTGAATAAGCAGCACGGGGAACAGCCCTATGATAAAAGGAATCACAGTGCGTTCATGAAACTGAAATAAGGCATGTGAGGTGGCAGAGTGAAAGGGTGGTGTGATATGAAGAGGGAAAAGAAAACAAGGGTTAGATTGTACAGAATCTTGTAAGACATATGAGGAGTTGGATCTTTATCCTAAGAGTAATGGGAAGTCACTAAAGGGTCTTAATCAGAGAAAGATAGTATTCTCAAATTGGTTTTTTAAAGCATTTTCCACTAGGAGAAGAGGTCACAGAAAGGTAAGACCAGTTTGGAAGTTGATGGATTTGGGTAATCATTCCATTGTGCCAAGGGAAAAAAAGGACACAGAACAGTGACGGGGAGAGCTAGGACAGGGAAGACATTAGTTTTAAAAAAAGGTTGAGAGATAACTGTAAAAGTGTGTATGTGCATTTTAACATGTACACAAATAGTTGTATGTGTGTAAAGAAAGACTTGTGGTCATATGTAATTTTTATAACTTACTGATGTAAAACATATATACACAGAAGATCGCAAATCGTAAGTATATAGCTTGTTAGATTTTCAGAGTAACATGTCCATGAAAATTTTGCCCAGATTAAAAAAAAGAAAGAATATTACTAACATCCTAAACTTCCTCTCCCTTGTGGTCCTTTTGGTTATTATCCTACTGTCCCCCGTGGTAGGCACTGTTTGACTACATGCACATTAGATTAGTTGGTTATTGAGGGGGAGGGGAAGCGTGATGGGAAGCTGTTTTATTGGTATATGACATCCATAGGGAAAAGTGCAAAAGTGATAGTCTAGAATTTGATGAATTTTTGTAAGGTAAATATACACAGGTCATGTTCAAGATCAAAAACATTACCAGCACCTCAGAAAGTGCCCAGTCCTGGTTGTTAACCTCTCCCTAAATGTATCCATTGTTCTCACTATCATTACTATGTTGAGGGGGTCTCCAAGCCACCCCCATATTCAGAGATTCACTCGAACTCATAGAACTCAGTATATAGTTGCACTCAGTATATAGTTGTATCACAGCTCAGTATATAGCTGTACTGTATATACTCAGTATATAGTTGTACTCACAGCTAAGATTTCTTACAGCAGTGTAGTAAGAGCACATATCTGCATCCTGAGAGGGAAAAGACAGAGGTAGACTTGGAAGGATCTGTGTGTAGTCTTCCTTATGTTCTTTCCCTCCCATGTCTGGTCACTCAGAGTCCACTTTTCCCCAGCAGTGAAAATGCAACATTTGTGCCAGAGAAGCCCTTAGAGACCCAGTGCCCAAAGTTTTTATTGGGTTCTGGTCACTTAGACACTCTCTGCTTAGTATATGCTAAAATTCCAGACTCCCAGAAAAAGGACAGACTTTCATTAAAAGTCATACTGTTTGCACGAACAGTCAAGGCACTAAAAGTCACCTTATCAGTTAGAGGAAATTTTAAATCAGTGTAGAGAAGCCAAGTTCCAACATCAGCCAAAAGACCAGCCTTACAAACAAGTCTTTCTGAAGATAGCAGCTTGAGGTCTGCTGTGTTAAATAACTCTTTTTCTGTACAATCACCATATATGAGTTTTGCCTACCCTTGAACTTAATATGAAAGGAATTATATATTGTATACTCCTGACTTATTTTGCTCAACACGTTTCTGAGATCTAGCTAGTTCATTCCATTGCTAAAATAGTAGTCTGTATGTAATAGTATACCACAGTTTATCCTTTCTATCCTTTATGGGCAAAGTTGTTTCACCTTCTCGTCAACATTTGGTATTATTTCTTTTACATTGTAGTCATTCTTAACCAGTATTGGTAATAATTTAGTTACAGTTTTAGTTAGTATTTTCCTAATGACTAGTGAGATTGAGCTTTTTAAAAAATTTTATTTTTCTTATTACTGAGCTTTTTTTTTTCATGTCTATTGGTCTATTCAAGTTTCTCATTTTTACATTTCATTGTCTGAATTATTTGTAGGGAGTTCTTCATACATATTTTGGATATGAGTTCATTGTTTGGTATATTACAGATCCCTTCTTCCATTTTGTGGGTTGCCATTTCACTCTTAAATGATTCTTTTAATGAGTAAGTTATTAACTATAAAGTAGCCTGATTTATTCATCTTTTCTGCTGGACTTTTCTTCTGTTGACTTTTTAAGAGTTCTTTGTGTCAAGGTGATTAAGACAGTCTTTTATGTTATCTTTTAGAAACTATATTGTTTTACCTTTCATATTTAGGTCTATAATCCACTTGGAATTTATTTTTCCATAGATAAAATTTCGTGCAGGTCAAGAATTCATTTTTTCCCATACGGATGGCCAATTCAGGACTATTGAAAAGCTTTTAACTTCACCACTGTGCAATGATTCCTTTTCTTAAGCATTCACAGCTCTCCATTTTGTTCTATTTTTTTTATCCTTGTGCCAATATCACACTTATTTTTAAAAAGATATATGCTTTTTTAAAAAAATTTTTTTGACTTCATCTTGAGTCATGTGGAAATTCCCCGAATTAGGATGAAACCCGCACCCCCTGCAGTGGAAGCTCAGAGTCTTAACCTTTGGACCACCAGAGAAGTCCAATGCCACAGTTTTAATAAGCTTTATAAGTCTATCTGGTAATATAAGTCTTCTGACTTTTCCCCCCAAGATTGTCTTGACTATGCTGATCCTTTGAATTTATATATAAAAAGTTTTAGAATGATCTTTGTCTCTCTCACACGAAGAGACACGCATAAAAGAACTTGTTGGGATTGTGATTGTATTAAATCAATAAAGCATTTTGAGAAGAATTGATATCTTTAGGATTCAGTGTACCAATCCATGAGCTTGTGTATCCCTCCATTTATTCATTTAAAATTTTTTTCTAAAAGAAACAATAAAAATTAAAAGTTTTTTCTATTAGAAGTCTTATATATCTTTCATTAGATTTATTTCTAGGTATTTGACATGGAACAAGTAGGTGTAGTTAATTGGGCCCACTGCTCAACTTATTCTTGATTGAATCTGAGTGTTCTTTTTTATCAGAAAGCTATTTCAATTTGGTTCAGAAATAATACAGACAGTGATGTTCTGTGTGGAAGATCTCCAGAGATTTAAGAATTAAAAAGCAAACTAAACTCTAGCAATATGGCATTTGTTTTATAGTGAGTTTTTATACCAAATAATTTAGATGTTGAAATCGAAATATTTATAATCACATTGTACAACTATGTAAGAATGTGATTAAAATACAGACATCTTAGGCTTCGTTACTGTGTATAGTAATTAATACCTCTTGGTCAAATGAAATGCTTTACAGTTTTAGTTTAGATAATCAATATTTCACCATGGTAATTTTGTTTTCCTGAAATTTCTACCGAGAGCTTAGTTTTTCTCTTTTAGGTGCATACAACATTTCTATCCTTTTTGGAAACAATTTAGAGTAGTGTCTGGTACAGTCCATGGGGTCGCAAATAGTCAGACACAATTTAGTGACTAAGCAGCAGCAGCAGCAGCTGGCTCTTTATAAGGGCTTAATAAGCATTTTGGTGATGAAGATGATGTTAATTTTTTCCTACAGATATTTAAGCACCTAGAGGACATGGACTTTGTCTCAGTTACTATCTCTTAACACCATCTGTGTACTAGATTGTGTAGACACAATCCCTGCTTTCATGGAGCTTACAGTCTACTTTGCACATATCATTGTAGATAATCATGTTTATAATAAAGCAAATGAATATAGCCATTATACTTCTGTAATAAACTCTATAGTTATTTATAGAACATCTACTTAGTGATTTTCTACAGTGACAATGTGTTTTCATATGCTGTTTAAGTTGAAATCCTAATGGGAATGTTAGGCTATTGGCCTCATGGTTGTGCAGTTTTTTGCTTGTACTGCCGATTATTAAGTCCTCTCTGATGCTAGGATGTCTTGGGAGTTGAAAGATTCAAGTTTAAGTTCTAGTTTTACTGCTAATTTTGTACTTGACTCTGACAAGTTACTTCTTAACCTTGTCTGTAAATGAATGTACTAAATGATTTCTGAGGTTTCTTCCAGCTCTCATTTTGTTGTTAATCAACTTCTCCAAATTATGTTATATTTTTGGGGTCTAGGGGAACAGAAATCTATTGTCCATAACAGATATTTACCTTAAAACTGAGTGCTGAAATTTAAATGTTGAGCTCATAGTCCATAGTTTTATTTTGGCTCTATTTTTGTAGATGCCAGAAGTGGGTGGAGAACTGTAGGAGGGCAGACTTAGAAGATAAAACACCTGATCAGCTAAACAAACATTATCGACTGTGCGCCAAACACTTTGAGACCTCTATGATCTGCAGAACTGTAAGTGAGCAGAGGGTTTGTTTTTGTTTGTTTTGTTTTCACTCACTATTTGGTTGGAAAGGTAAATCTTTATATATTAATGTTGGAGCGTATCCTTACCCCCTGCCACTATTTTTTCCTTTAAGATGAAGACAGATTTGGAACTTAATAGTACCTATTTTGTTCTTAAAAACCTCCATGTGTGTGTGAGTGTGTATATGTGTTTTAACCCTTCTATTTCTGATGCCTTATTCCCACTTTATCAAAGGTCACCACTTTTTAAACTTATTTTGTAGCCTTCAGAAAATTTTAGATGATTATAAAAGTATATGTTTAAGGTGAATTTGACATTTTTATTTGGAACAGCTTTTCTAGAGCTTTTCTAGAGTGAAATCTTCATCAAGGGATAGAGCTCTTTGCAAATTTTTGTGTGTACTGTTAGAACCTACCCTTAATTTTTATGTGCTGGATACAACAGGAAGCAAATCATACAGTTCATGTGACAAAAACATTTTCATCAGTAATTTGCAATTTCATATCAAGACCTGAGTCTCTTAGTCTTATTACAGTTAACTGTTAATTTGTCCAGGTCACTTCTCCTCTCTGAGCCCCAATTTCTAATGAAGAATTTAGACCAGATAATTCCTGAGGTCTAAGATTTTTAACTGTCTGTGATTCTGTTACTGCTTTGATTCGTAAAAGGCACAGATAAGACAGATTTGATTGAAATGAAGCAGACTTGAAACAATTAAAAACTAGTTAAGAAGACAATTTTGTTAAGTATTCTTGCTTAGGTATGAAAGCAAATATTCTTGTTTAGGCATAACTGTCATCAGTTAATGGGATAGACGTAAATTTAATTTGAAGATACACTATATACTGTTATGCAGCAATTTATTTTGATATTTTTTTCAGATACATTTTGCAGAGGCATCAGAAAACTAAAGAATGATTGGGTTATTTTATTTCTCAAAATTAATTGAAGCAGATACTTGTGAAGTCATTGGGAGGTGAGCCTATTCCGGTTCAACAGTTTAATCACAAATATTTGAGGGATATTTTTGCCTTGCTTTGTTAACAGGGTAATGATCAAAATAAAAAATTTCATCTGTTTAAAAGGCAAACTTTATGTTCTTGACATTAAATAAAAATATCCCAAATTATTTTGAATACACGTGCCATATGCATTAAAAATTTTTTATTTTATTAATAAATGCCATTTCTTAATCAGTTAATTCCAACAAGATTAATGTGAAAAATATAAAATATATAGTTCACTTCTATTCTTGTTTAGTCAGAGCATAGAACAGAACTATTTTTACTTTTTAAATTTCCACATAATTTTTAAATCTTGAATCAGTTATTGCAAATGTGAAAGATTTTCTTTCTCCACATGTAGAAGATATTGCTATTAAAATCTGGGTTATCTAATGTTTACACCCAAATGTTGTAAGAGTTTTGAATTCATTAGTTTGGCATTTAAGTAAGATCTCATCAGTAAACATTTGTAGTTAGTTCAGCCAAAACCAAACATTATCTTTGATGCTAAAGTAAGATCATTACTTTATACTCAAGCCTTCATTCAGCAGTTAAAGATTAAATTTTGATACTGAATAAAATTGTCATGCACAGGAGTAGAATGTAGCCTTTTTTGGCATGGGTACTTATGAGTAGGTGTAAAAATATTGCATGTTTTTCATTCATGTATTGTTTTTTGGTCTATAATACCTTTGCTTTATAACATTAATTTTATATGAAATTTTAAAGTTCTCCACAGTGTTTTATCCCTCCTCTGTTTATTTAATTGGAAGGTATCAAGCCTTGACTCTGTATATGGATACGGTTTTACTTTGAGATGTTTCCTAAGCAGGAAAGCTAAAGCCCTTGGGGTGTGGCATTGTGTTTGTGCCCTTCAGTGATTGTGTACCGTATCAGTCCCTGATTCAAACTCAATAGCAGACTGAGGATAATTGGCCCAGCACTAGAAGTCGAATGTCATTAAGAAATAGATTTTCTTCTTTGTGTTTTCCCTGAGGCTTGTGATTGAACTCGAAAATGTTGAATAGAAATAGAAATTCTTCCCAAATGTGTTCTTTAGATAAAATTTAAGATAAGTGTGTTCTCTTTAATTATATATTTTTCCATCATATTTTCCTAACCTTCTTTCCTTGAGTTAAAAACATATGGGGATTGTTACTTTTGTTTGACATATACTTTGAATGTGCTTTATTAGCTTTGAAACAATCATTGCTCCCACAAAAGCTTTTTAAACTGAAGTGTGTTTTGTTTTTATCAGTGCAAATTTGGGAAGACATTAAAGGCATGGTTTCTTTGGACTAGCTAAAGGAATGTAGTAGCAGTTATTCATCTGTTACTCTACCTCTTAATAAACTTCTTGTCCCTACCTGACCTGTGGTCTCTCAGGCTGTGGGAGACTGTCACTATCTAAATTTGTATCCAGCTTCTAGTCAGATTGAATAAGGTTATAAGGATAGAGAATGGTCACCCTTCAGTGATAAGACTATTATTAGAAATACCTGGTTCAGTGTTTGCAAAAATGTGATCATGTGTATAACTTGGGGCATATGAGTGGCACATATCAAGTGGCACTTGTGGCATATATCAAGTGGCACATGAATCAGTTTTTATCTTAAATTTTGTAATATGTGTTAAAAATATAACTGGCTCATCAAATCATTATTTTGTAGTTTTTATTCCTTAAGATTTTGTTAGTTAAAAAAGTGAGTCAACTATGAAAAAGTATAGGTGGTTGGGTAACTGAAATGGCAAACATTATGATCATTAGTGTGTGAATAACTTCATCTAATTCAATACCTGAGTTCTATTCAAAAGAAAAAACTGAGTCCAGAAAGGGAAAAGTATTTGTCCATGGTCACAGAGCGAGTCACGGGTAGAATAAGGACTAGCCCCTAAGCCTCCTGTGGAAGTATTAGTGGCTCAGTAGTGTCCAGCTCATTTTGACCCCATGAACTGTAGCCCGCCAGCTCCTCTGTCTGTGGAATTCTCCACACAAAAGAATACTGGAATCGGTAGCCATTCTCTTCTTCAGGGGATCTTCCCAACCCAGGGATCAAACCTGGTTCTGAGCACCAGGGAAGCTCTTGGTCTCCTGGGTCCTCGTCAGTATTATTTCACAGTGCCTTAATGCTTCTTAGTAATAGTAGCGAAGGAGGAGTGAATGGCAGGTAAAGGAGGGAAGAGTTTTTATGAAACGTAAAAGAGGATAGCTAATTTGAGAAACTTGTGTGCCTGCTTTCCTTTGTAGGCTCATGGAAGAACAGAAAAGTAGCTGTTGAATTAGAAAACTTTATAAAATACAAATACATGTTACTTTTTATGCCTATCGTCAGTTCAGTTCTTCATTTATAATAGTAAGGGTGCCAGAAGGACAAATGTAAAAGGAGTTAGAAAGCTGATCTGGACTGACATCATCAGTTCTGCAAGTCTCTATGCTTTAGAATTGGTGTTGAAGTACTACTGGGGAAATCATTAACAATCAATTTTGTTTGTGTGTAATGTATTCTTAAGGACTGTTTCTGCATTAACGCATTTTTCTTTTTCAGAGTCCTTACAGGACAGTTCTCCGAGATAATGCCATACCAACAATATTCGATCTTACCAGTCATTTGAATAATCCACATAGTAGACACAGAAAACGAATAAAAGAATTGGTATGTCAGTGTGCTTCCAGCTTTTCTATCCTCTATAATATTATGATATCAAGTATAGATGCATTCATGTTAACATTGAACCAAGTTACTTTCTATATCAGTGTAGCATTATGGGGGATTAATGCCACGGTTATTTTAAGTAGCGTGGACCTAAAATGTTTAGTTTGTTTTAGTATTTGCTTTGGAAAGTCTTCCTCAAATTTAGCCAGTTGATACTTGTTGACTTGAGCCAAAGTATGCTGTTAATTCAGTTTAGTTCAGTTCAGTTGCTCAGTCGTGTCCGACTCTTTGCCACCCCATGGACTGCAGCATGCCAGGCCTCTCTGTCCATCACCACCTCCCGGAGTTTACTCAGACTCATGTTCATTGAGTCAGTGATGCCATCCAACCATCTCATCCTCTGTTGGCCCCTTCTCCTCCTACCTTCTATCTTTCCCAGCTTTAGGGTTGTTTCAGATGAGTCAGCTCTTCAAATCGGGTGGCCAAAGTATTGGAGTTTCAGCTTCAGCATCAGTCCTTCCAATGAATATTCAGGACTGATTTCCTTTAGGATGGACTGGTTGGATCTCCTTGCTGTCCAAGGGACTCTCAGGAGTCTTCTCCAACACCGCAGTTCAAAAGCATCAATTCTTTAGCTCTCAGCTTTCTTTATAGTCCAACTCTCACATCCATACATGACTCCTGGAGAAACCATAGCCTTGACTAGACGGACCTTTGTCAGCAAAGTAACGTCTCTGCTTTTTAATGTGCTGTCTAGGTTGGTCATAACTTTCCTTCCAAGGAGTAAGCATCTTTTAATTTCATGCTGTTAATTACGGGCTACTAAATCATTTTCTTCCAGGGAAGCAGGAAAAAAACTCACCTCTTCCTTTGTGGTACAGAAAGTGGGATTGAGGCATATTTCTAGAATATTTTGGCACATAGGGATTAAGAACGGGAAAGAGTGAAAGTTAAGACATGGGTAGTTTTACTAGAGATAAGGATTCCATCACTATTAAGTACTGACAGGGTTTATAAAATTTGTAAGTCTCTCTCTGTGGCATCTTTGTGCGTGTTTTTATAAACCTTTGATATCCTTAAAACCTACCTGGCTTTTGTTGACCTTAGATGAACAAGATGAAATTACTCAGACTCCTCAGACCATGGCTTTCTGTCATCATTGCCACCAGGAAGCCCCTTATTTTTTTCCTTATTACCATTCCCATTCCTCACCTTCCTCCATTTTGTATCCGTGCTTGTGTACTAATGAGTCATTTCAATCCATTGGCTATGTGCTTTTTAAAGATAACATTTGTCTAGTTTTCCTCATTTTCTTCTATATTTACCTTTCATAATCAGATCTTTGATCCATTTGAATTTGTATGGTATCTGGTAGAGATCTAATTTACCTTTCTATTTATAAGGATCAAGTTTTCCCAACATAGTCTGTTAATCAGCCTGGATAAGATGCTGCTCCTTACATTGCTTTGTATTATATCATTTTCACATAGAGTGATTTCTTAAGTCTTCTTTTTCAAAATTGTCTTAGCTATTTGTAGACTTTTATTCTGCTGTGTGAATTTGAGAATCCTTTTGTCATATTCTAGAAATTCTTTTGAGATTTTCATTATAAATACTTTGAACTAATATTTTTACAATGTTAATTAGTCATATCCACGAATGAAAAAAAAAAACAATAAAATAGCTATCAAGTAGCATAGCAGTCATTCACAAAGCTACTAGTTCTTTGAAAAGACTATTAAAATACTTTCAAAACAGTACTTCTCTGGTGGTCCAGGGGCTAAGACTCCTTACTTCCAATGCAGGGGGCCCAGATTTACTCCCTAATCAGGGAACTAGATCCCACATGCCACACGCAACTAAAGGATTTTGCATGCTGCAGTGTGGCTCAGCAGTAAAATAATCTGCCTGCAATATAGGAGACTTTCAGGAGACTTGGGTTTGATCCCTAGATCAGGAAGATCCCCTGGAGAAGGAAATGGCAACCCACGCCAGTATTCTTGCCTGGGAAATCCCATGGTCAGAGGACCCTGGTGGGCTACAATCATGGGGTCAAAAAGAGTTGGACACGACTGAGCAACTAAACAACATGCTGCAGTGAAGATCAGAGATCTTGTGTGCTGGAACTAAGATCCAGTGCAGCCAAGTAAATAAACACACACACACAAAATTATAATAATTTAGCAGTGCAGAAAGTAAAATTTTAAAAAATTTTCAGGATTTTTGTTGTTCTTTAGAAGAGAACGTGTACATTCTTCCTTAATTACTTCCTAAATTACGGTGAGAGTATGTATTTCTGGTTAAGAGATTGTTTCCGCCAGTTAAAAATACTATTTGTTTGACTGTGTTGGGTCTTAGTTGAGGTAATGGGATCTTCGTTGCATCATGCGGGGGTCTTTTAGTGTGGTCCATGGACTGTCTGTAATTGTGGTGTGCAGCCTCAGTTGTGGCACAAGGGCTTAGTTGCTCTATGGCAGGTGGGGTCCTCTTTCCCCAAGTAGAGATCAGACATGTGCAACCTGCATGGCACGGTGGCCACTGGGCCACCAGGAAAGTCCCTCCACCAATTTTGAAGATCCCCCCCCCCCTTTTTTTAAGATTAATTCTAATAGTTTACTGGTTTTCTGTGTAGTTGATTGTATCATCTATAAATAAGGACAAATTTGCCTCTTCTTTCAGTCTTTCAATTTTAATGTTTTCTGTTGCCTGTCTTATTGTTTGGTCAGAATCATCTCTAGAACTGTATTGAGTAGTCCCAGTAATGTCATGACTGATACACTTGTCTTACTCCATTAAATGTGATGTTTCCATTGGTATTGTTAGGTAATTTTTTTTATCAAGTTAAAGAAATGCCCTTTATTTTCTTTCAGTCCTCATATTCAGAGGTTTTTTGTGTGTCTTAGCTTATGGAACTTATCAATATTTTCATTGCATCTGTTCTTTTTTTCCCTCTTTAATGCTTAGTGAATAACACTGATGGATTTGCTGATGTTGAACCATCTTTGCCCAATTGATTGCAGTATATTTCTTTTCATTTTCATATACTGTTTGATTTAGTTGGTCAGTTTTGCATTTATAAGTCTTGGCCTGTAATTTCTTTTCACGTATTCTTCTTACACAGTTATGATATCAGGGATCCGTCGGCCTCATAAAATGAGTTAGATAACTTTTCTTTTTTTCTCTCTTAATTTTCCTAGAAAAACTTGTATAAGGTAGATATTGTCTGCTCTTGAAAGTTAGGTTGAAGTTGGTAAAACCATCAGAGGGCTTTGGGTGGATGAGGGAATATTTTGATTACCATTTCTGTTTATTTATTTGTTTCTCTTTCTTCTTGTGCTTTATATGTTTCCAAAACTTTATGAGCTTCACCTAGAGTTTTAGATGCTTGCCTTCCTCTGCTTCTAAAATTACTTTAATAGTCTTTTCAAAGAAACAGTAGTGAGTTTTATCACTGATTGCCCTACCTATGAACTATTTTATTGGTTTCTGCTTGATTCGAAGGATTTATTTTTTGGCTCTTTTTTAGTTTCTTGAATTTTTAGCTTATTTATGTATATTCAAAGCTATAAATGTCTATATTTTAGCTGTATCCTACAATTTTAGACTTGTGCTTTCATTGTTCAACTGTGAGTGTTTTGTAATTTCCCCTGTTTTTTTAACATAAGATTGTTTTTATTTTTAGTTTCTAGACATGGGTTTATTTTTTAAAACTTTATGCCCCCAAATGTTTGATGCATAGAGGGTATGTATAGTCTATGTGATATTCTTTTCTAATTTTTTTTTGCATCCATTATTGCTGTTGACGTCAATGCCAGTCTCATTCTTGTTCCTTTTTAGGTGAATGCATTTTTCTCCTTTAAATATTTTCTTCATATTTGATATTTCAAATTTCACTAAACTATATCTGAATGTGAGGTTTTTTCTTATCCAGACTGATACTGTACAGTTCTGAGGAATCCTCAGTTTTTATTTCTTCATGCTTTTCTTCTGCTCTTTTTTTTTTCTGTGACTTCTCATAGATGAATGCTGACACTGCACATCAGCTTTCTTAGTAACTTGAAGCAGGGGTGAGGAGCTCACTCACTTCCCATCCTGTAGCTATCATTTCCTGTTCTCTGCCCCTCAAGGAACCTCAGATATCTTACAGTAGGCACACTCTTCCAGATCTGCCATCCTTGTAACTCCACAGCCCATAGGATAAGGAGGGAGTGTTCCAGACTGCCTAACCTGCTGACATTTTATCAGTACCGTGTCCTGTGCTGCACAGCAGGTACCCTGCTATCTCTATACTGCTGCTTTCATGCCCTGCAATAGTAATGAGGGGGGTTGTGATCTAATAGTTATCGTGGGTTAGAGGGAGAGAAAAGGACACATTTGGAAAGTTCTCCCCCAGTCTAAGCCTGAATATGTCACTTGGCTGTCTGTGCTGTTTGTATCCATTTCTCTTCCATTTTGGCATTGTCACTTTCTCCTTCCCAGAGATTTCTCGCAGCTTTTATGTTAGGTTCTGGGATCCAGCAAATCCCTTTTACATGACATCCCCTGGGGTTAGATTTGGGGAGGGGGCATGATTTATGGACCTTGAGTTTGACCTCAAGTGCCATCATATCTGTTCATGCCTTTTATTAGCACATACTTGTAACCCCAAATTATGATGATTTAGGTATAAAGTTAAATGATGTATTCTTTACCCTCTAGTATTTTATTATAAACTTGGAGTCATTAGCAGATTATTCTAGTTTTCTTGCCATCCGTCTGTTTGAAGAATGTATTCTTTATGAAGAATTTATGCTCTTGAAAGCATTAAATTTGGGACTTCCCTGGTGGTCCAGTGGTTAAGATTTCACACTTCTACTGCAGAGGACATGGGTTCAATTCCTGGTCAGGAAACTTAAGATTCCACATGCTGCATGGCATGGCCAAAAAAAAAAAAAAAGAATTAAATTTGACTCATAATATGCTTTTTACTTGAGTCTGTGATGATATACTGGAGTTGTTTTCTTAAAGATAATTCTTTCTTTTTTTCTTCTCATTTAGAGTGAAGATGAAATCAGGACACTGAAACAGAAAAAAAGTAAGTGATAGTGTTAATGACTCAACTTCTGAATGCCTTTTTAAAAGGCCTTGACCTGGTAAGGACAAATAAATACGTTTTATGTCCAAAACCTACTGTGAGAATGATGTAAGAGTGTGGTAGGCATTGTCCTGTGGTCTGCAGTTGTCTGTGAGATAAAATCTTAGCTCAATTAGTCTTTATTGAGTACCACTATGCCAAGCACTTGGCCTTCTCTCTTTCCACTAGGTGCTCCCAGTGTGGTAGGGCTCAAGGCAGAGTATCTCACTGTATCTCTGTCCATGCAGCCTGCGGTGCACACTAAGTTCTTGGTAAATGTTTAAAGACTAAGTGCTGCTGAGATACTTGGCTTTACGGAGAGTAGGAGTCACAGTAGCTGTTCTCCAGGTGCTGATGCCTGAGCTGTGTCACCAAGGAATGAGGACTAGAGGAGCTTTTGTTTTTATCAATTATTACTATTAATCTGCCTTTCCTATCTCTTCCTACTACTGTTATTATTATTAACATGACTTTTTACCGAGTGCTTACTGTGTGCCAAGTCATTAAGAGCTTTGCATATATTAATTCATGTAATTTTCACAGTAACCCTGAGGGGTAAGGACTATTATTTTCCCCCTTTATAGATGAAGAGACATGGAGTCAGGCAAAGAAAGGAGCAAAGGATATTCTGTGCCTTGAAACAGGGTGCCAGATTTGGGGAACTACACATGCATTTTGTTGTTCGAGCTTCTACTAACCCATGATGGTTAAAAAACAAACCTAAAGGGGCCACAGGGGCCAGGATTTACAGGGTTGTGAGCGTGACTATGGTCAGAACCCTTAACCTCAGGGCCTCAGTTCTCCCATCCACATATGAAGAGATTATGCTGAGATTTCTGTTAATAATATACTAATATAGCTCTAGAAATTGCATGAATATAATTTGTAGTGTATTGTCTCATCTCTCATATAAAAGTATTGCTTAAAAGTTTCAGCATGGACCTTGGAACCAGACAAGCTTGGATTTGAATTTTCACCTCTATCTGTGACCTTGGCAATTATTTACTGTCCTCATTTGTTAAATGGGGTTGATAACATGCCTGTAGAGGGAGCAGTGTGCTACGTAGAGGACAGCACGGTGCCTCAGTAAATGTTAGTCCTTCCTGTCCTTTTTGTGAGGGCATGGACCGTCTGTATATGTAATGTGCCTTCTTAAATTCATAAGAAATTATTCCTCTCAAAATAGCATTGACATGTAGGATGAATATATATTCATTCATAATGTTTGTCTCCTCCACTAGAGTGTGTCTTAATTTAATCTCTGCATCCTAATCTGTGGTCTAGTAGGTGACTCGTGAGTGTTGAATGAATGAATTTGTGGATTTTAAATATTTAACCAGTCAAATACGTAATTTTTTGTTTGTATGATTCCTTATGAGCCTGTTTATAAAATTCTTTGTTTTCCAGTTGATGAAACTTCTGAACAGGAACCAAAACATAAAGAAGTAAACAACAGCAATGCTCAGAATCCCAGTGCAGAAGAAGGGGGTGAAGAGCAGGATGAGGACATTTTACCTTTAACTCTTGAAGAGAAGGAAAACAAAGAATATTTAAAATCTTTATTTGAAATTTTGATTCTTATGGGAAAACAAAACATACCTCTGGATGGACATGAAGCTGATGAAATCCCAGAAGGTCTTTTTACTCCTGATAACTTTCAAGCACTGCTGGAGTGCCGGATCAATTCTGGTGAAGAGGTTCTGAGAAAGCGCTTTGAGACAACAGCAGTGAACACACTGTTCTGTTCCAAGACGCAGCAGAAACAGATGCTGGAGATCTGCGAGAGCTGCATTCGGGAAGAGACCCTCAGGGAGGTGAGAGACTCTCACTTCTTTTCCATCATCACTGACGATGTGGTGGACATCGCGGGGGAAGAGCACCTGCCTGTGTTGGTGAGGTTTGTCGATGAAGCTCACAACCTGAGAGAGGAATTTGTAGGCTTCCTACCTTATGAAGCTGATGCAGAAATTTTGGCTGTGAAATTTCACACTACAATAACTGAGAAATGGGGATTAAATATGGAGTACTGTCGTGGCCAGGCTTACATTGTGTCTAGTGGATTTTCATCCAAAATGAAAGTTGTTGCTTCTAGACTTTTAGAGAAATATCCCCAAGCTATCTACACTCTCTGCTCTTCCTGTGCCTTAAATATGTGGTTGGCAAAATCAGTGCCTGTTACGGGAGTATCTGTCGCATTAGGAACAATTGAGGAAGTTTGTTCTTTTTTTCATCGATCACCACAACTGCTTTTAGAGCTTGAAAATGTAATTTCTGTCCTCTTTCAGAACAATGAAGAAAGGGGCAAAGAACTGAAGGGAATTTGCCGTTCTCAGTGGACAGGCAGGCATGATGCTTTTGAGATCTTGGTGGACCTCCTACACGCACTTGTTTTATGTTTAGACGGTATAAATAGTGATACAAATGTTAGATGGAATAACTACATAGCTGGCCGAGCATTTGTCCTCTGTAGTGCGATAACAGATTTTGATTTCATCGTTACCATTGTTGTTCTTAAAAATGTTTTATCTTTTACAAGAGCCTTTGGGAAAAATCTTCAGGGGCAAACCTCTGATGTCTTTTTTGCAGCCAGTAGCTTGACTGCAGTGTTACATTCTCTAAATGAAGTGATGGAAAATATTGAAGTTTATCATGAATTTTGGTTTGAGGAAGCCACAAATTTGGCAACCAAACTTGATATTCAGATGAAACTCCCAGGGAAATTTCGCAGAGCTCAGCACAGTAACCTGGAGTCTCAGCTAACCTCTGAGAGTTACTATAAAGAAACTCTAAGTGTTCCAACTGTGGAGCACATTATTCAGGAACTGAAAGATATATTCTCAGAACAGCACCTCAAAGCTCTTAAGTGCTTATCCCTGGTACCCTCTGTCATGGGACAGCTCAAATTCAATACGTCAGAGGAGCACCATGCTGACATGTACCGAAGTGACTTACCTAATCCTGACACACTCTCTGCTGAGCTGCATTGTTGGAGAATCAAATGGAAACACAGAGGGAAAGATATAGAACTTCCATCCACTATTTATGAAGCCCTTCATCTACCAGACATCAAGTTTTTTCCTAATGTTTATGCATTGCTGAAGGTCCTATGTATTCTTCCTGTGATGAAAGTTGAGAATGAACGCTATGAAAATGGGCGAAAGCGTCTCAAAGCATACTTGAGGAACACTTTGACAGATCAAAGGTCAAGTAACTTGGCTTTGCTTAACATAAATTTTGATATAAAACATGATTTGGATTTAATGGTGGATACATATATCAAACTCTATACAAATAAGTCAGAGCTTCCTACAGATAATTCAGAAACCATTGAAAATACCTAAGAGACTTAATCTAGACTTTCTCTTATATTTGATATTTGGGAAAAAAAAAAAACTTGTAAGAAATTTTAAAATATCTTACAGAAAAGTTGTAAGGGTAGGCCACTTAATCACTGAATATCTTGACCTGTAGGCCTCCCATTGAGTACATTAGTCATTGATAATCTGCCTGTTTAAATGGCCTGTTCGAATGCCCATGCTTTGGAGATCTAACTGTTCTTCCAGAAGATAGCACTGAAAGTACCATATTACAGTTTTATGTGATTTCTGCTAATGGCACTTTGGAACTGTTTTAGTTAAGTGATTTTAGACATTACGTTTATCACTGTGGATCAAATTGTCAGGTATTAAGTTATCAGATCTTTGAAAAAATTAAATTAGAGGAGGTATGGGAGGAAAGAATGCATTTTGTAAAATGTTACAGTGAAGCTCATGACTGACTTTTGAATAGTAGGAGTTATAAGTATGCTATTAAAAATCTGTAAAGGACAGTTAAAATTATCAGACAACAAGAGAAACATGTAAGCTTGTCAAACAAGGATTTCAGTGTAGATTTTCTCTTTATCAAGTGAAGTTAAAGCAACAAGTTAAAATTTGAATGGAAGAGCCTGCCATTGTTGTTCCACATCTGGTTATTGCTGTTTACATTCCTTTATTGAGCCTACGTCTTCGTAAGCTTTTTGGCAGGTATATGTTGAACACTTCAGTTTCATGGTCAAGAAAGGATCAGAGGCCATGGATACTGACAACTGATTTGTCTGTTTTCTTCTGTCTTTTTCCATGACTGTATCTACTGCCTCATCTTGATTTACAAGCAAAGCCTAGAAAGCCTACAAAAATAAGTGTTTTGTAGTTTATCTAGGAATAATACAGAAAATATTGCTGTTATTTTTGGTGAAGAAAATCAATTTTGTATAGTTTATTTCAACCTAAATAAAATGTGAATTTTGTGTAAAGTTCAGATACATTTTTTTTCGTGGGGACAAAACAGATTCTTGTGGTAAAATTATCTTTTCAAAAATATCACCTTCACAATTGAAGGTAAGTTCTTTTCCCTTTGGTATATGGTTACTACTTGGGTATTAAAAAAACCATTTTAATTATGAAGTTATTAAATGTAAGATGTATCTAACTTTTAAAATATTATATGTTGTGTGACCCCTGATATAGTTAACTTTTGCATAATTGTTGCTGGCCAAAATGTAAATGAATGAATATTGCAGAAACATTGAATTGTTTATGTTGGGATAAGTTAGTGCTGTTTGAGCTTCAGAAAACAGGATGAGAGTGTATTTGCCGATTGCTGGGTTTTACTGATAGTAGTGCATTTTCTTCTTGTAGACAAACAGGGCAGATGTGTCAAATCAGGACACATTACCCATGCAAGCTATAAAAATGATAACAGGGTTTTTCTTATATCCAGAGCTCTGAAAGGTGCCTCTGTCCTTGACAGAACTGTTCAGGTTCACGATAGCAGGATGACAGGAGGAGACACAGCAGGCCTTTTAATAGCTGCATCTAGTTCTTAGGACACTTAAGTAGCGGTTTGACCTTGGCAGATTGTATAATCTGGGTATATTTCCTCAACTGTAAAACCACATGCTGCGCTATGAGGATGAGATAATTTATCATCAGTCATCTATTACTACTTAACGGTATCCCAAAACTTAGTGGCTTAAAAAGAAAAGAAAAAAAGCTAAACCACCAGTTTTGAATAGTTCTTTTGCTAGTCTCATCTGGGCTCTGCATTCATTTGGCAGATTGACTGGGGGCCTAGATGGGACAACTGGGCCTGTCCATGTGGTCTTTTATCTTGGGCTTGTGGCATGGTTATAGGGACTTACCTGGTGGCTCAGAAGTAAAGAGTCAGCATGCAACGCAAGAGACCCAGGTTCAGTCCTTGGGTTGGGAAGATCCTCTGGAAAACGGTGTGGCAGCCCAGTCCAGTATTCTTGCCTGGAGAATTCCATGGACAGAGGCGCCTGGCGGGCTACAGTTCATGGGATCGCAAAGAACAGGACACGACTGAGCTACTAACACTTCTGGTCTTAGAGTACAAGAAGGCCAGGCAATAACTTTAAAGCATGGGCTCCAGAACTCACAGAACGTCACTTCTACCACATATTTTTGTCAAAACAAGTCACAAGGCTGGCTCAGAAGGGATAAGGATAATAGACTCCTCATCGTTATGGGCAGAACTGTAATATAGGGCCCTGTTTTCAGTGTGCTATAATAATTCATCCAAAACATTCATGTAGCAAGCATTGGTTAAGCTTTTAAGATGCCCACCACTTGTTTTAATTATGTATGTTCTCCAAGTTAACTGGGGAATTTATTAAAAGCCTGAAAACCCTGATTTGTTAAGCATCTTCATAAACTCTGGTCTTGGACGGTAGATTGAGTCTGGTAGTCTCTCCATAGATGAAACAGAGATTATCATTTTTGCAAGATTATTTCGAGGTTGGTGTTCAGTTCAGTCACTCAGTCGTGTCTGACTCTTTGCAACCCCATAGACTATAGCACGCCAGGCTTCCCTGTCCTTCACCATCTCCTGGAGCTTGCTCAAACTTATGTCCATTGAGTCATTGATGCCATCCAACCATCTCATCCTCTGTCATCCCCCCCCTCCTGCCCTCAATCTTTCCCAGCATCAGGGTCATTTCCAGTGAGTCAGTTCTTCTCATCAGGTGGCCAAAGTATTGGAGTTTCAGCTTCAGCATCAGTCCTTCCAAGGAATATTCAGGACTGATTTCCTTTAGGATGGACTGGTTGGATCTCCTTGCAGTCCAAGGGACTCTCAAGAATCTTCTCCAACACCACAGTTCAAAAGCATCAGTTCTTTGGCGCTCAGCTTTCTTTATAGTCCAACTCTCACATCCATACATGACTACTGGAAAAACCATAGCCTTGACTAGACAGACCTTTGTTGGCAAAGTAACGTCTCTGCTTTTTAATATGCTGTCTATGTTGATCATAGCCTTTCTTCCAAAGAGCAAGCATTGCTTAACTTCATGGCTGCAATCACCATCTGCAGTGATTTTGGAGCCCCCAAAATAAAATCCGGCACTGTTTCCACTGTTTCCCCATCTATTTCCCATGAAGTGGTGGGACCAGATGCCATGATCTTAGTTTTCTGAATGTTGAGCTTTAAGCCAACTTTTTAACTCTCCTCTTTCACTTTCATCAAGAGGGTCTTTAGTTCTGTCTGCCATAAGGGTGGTGTCATCTGCATATCTGAGGTTATTGATATTTCTCCCAGCAATCTTGATTCCAGCTTGTGCTTCATCCAGTCCAGCATTTCTCATGATGTACTCTGTGTGTAAGTTAAGTAAGCGGTGACAATATACAGCCTTTCCCGATTGGAACCAGTCTGTTCCATGTCCAGTTCTAACTGTTGCTTCATGACCTGCAAACAGATTTCTCAGGAGGCAGGTCAGGTGGTCTAGTATTCCCATCTCTTTAAGAAATTTCCACAGTTTTTTGTGATCCACACAGTCAAAGACTTTGGCATAGTCAATAAAGCAGAAGTAGATGTTTTTCTGGAACTCCTTGCTTTTTCGATGATCCAGCAGATGTTGGCAATTTGATCTTTGGTTCCTCTGCCTTTTCTAAAACCAGCTTGAACATCTGGAAGTTCACGGTTCATGTACTGTTAAAGCCTAGCTTGGAGAATTTTGAGCGTTACTTTGCTAGTGTGTGAGATGAGTGCAATTGTGCGGGAGTTTGAGCATTCTTTGGCATTGCCTTTCTTTGAGATTGGAATGAAAACTGACCTTTTCCAGTCCTGTGGCCACTGCTGAGTTTTCCAAATTTGCTGGCATATTGAATGCAGCACTTTCTTTTTTTTTTTTAATTTTTAATTTTTTATTTTTTCAGTGGGTTTTGTCATACATTGATATGAATCAGCCATAGAGTTACACGTATTTCCCATCCCAATCCCCCCTCCCACCTCCCTCTCTACCCGATTCCTCTGGGTCTTCCCAGTGCACCAGGCCCGAGCACTTGCCTCATGCATCCCACCTGGGCTGGTGATCTGTTTCACCATAGATAATATACATGCTGTTCTTTCGAAACATCCCACCCTCACCTTCTCCCACAAGAGTTCGAAAGTCTGTTCTGTACTTCTGTGTCTCTTTTTCTGTTTTGCATATAGGGTTATCGTTACCATCTTTTAAAATTCCATATATATGTGTTAGTATACTGTAATGTTCTTTATCTTTCTGGCTTACTTCACTCTGTATAATGGGCTCCAGTTTCATCCATCTCATTAGAACTGATTCAAATGAATTCTTTGAATGCAGCACTTTCACAGCATCGTCTTTTAGGATTTGAAATAGCTCAACTGGAATTCCATCACCTCCACTAGCTTTGTTTGTAGTGATGCTTCCTAAGGCCCTCTTGACTTCATATTCCAGGAGGTCTGGCTCTAGGTGAGTGATCACACCATCATGATCATCTGGGTCGTGAAGATCTTTTTTTGTATAGTTCTGTGTATTCTTGCCACCTCTTCTTGATATCTTCTGCTTCTGTTAGGTCCATACCATTTCTGTCCTTTATTGTGCCCATCTTTGTATGAAATGTTCCCTTGGTATCTAATATGCTTGAAGAGCTCTCTAGTCTTTCCATTCTGTTCTTTTCCTCTATTTATTTGCATTGATCACTGAGGAAGGGTTTCTTATCTCCCCTTGTTGTTTTTCGGAACTCTGCATTCAAATGGGTATATCTTTCCTTTTCTCCTTTGCCTTTGGCTTCTCTTCTTTTCTCAGCTATTTGTAAGGCCTCCGTAGACAACCATTTTGCCTTTTTGCATTTATTTTTCTTGGGGATGGTCTTGATCCCTGCCTCCGCTTCAATGTCATCAACCCCCATCCATGGTTCTTCAGGTATTCTATCAGATCTAACCCTTTGAATATACTTGTCACTTCCACTGTATAATCATAAGCGATTTGATTTAGGTCATACCTGAATGGTCTCATAGTTTTCTCTACTTTGTTCAGTTTAAGTCTGAATTTGGCAATAAGGAGTTCATGATCTGAGCCACAGTCAGCTCCCAGTCTTGTTTTTGCTGACTGTATATAGCTTCTCCATCTTTGGCTGCAAAGAATATAATCAATATAGTTTTAATTGGTTTAATTGGTATAGTCACTATTCCACAAATACTAGTTGAATGCTTATTGTGTGCCAGGCTTCTGGGCTAACTGCTGGCAATAACAGATGTGCTTTCTTACAGAACTTACAGTGTCGAGCTGGCTCATGGGGCTACAGTTGTGCTTACAACTGCACGCACGCACACACACACACACACACACACACACTTCACAGAGTTAAGTGGATCGTATTACTGAAGTTAAAATAACACATAGGGTATCCATAAAAGTTTTGTGTGATTTTTAAAAGATTATCATATCGGAACAATTTTTAAAAGATACTAGGAAATATATTCAAGATTTAGCATATACAATTGGAGGAATTTTTGCTTTTGACATATCCACTCTTATTTTGGGAGATTAAAAGTTAGAGCCTAACATAGGATTTGTTACCTGTAAATTAATGAGAACAAATACTTTATTGATAATTATTTGTAATTTTTATTTAACTCTTAGCAATTACCCCATGAAGTAAGTGATAATTGATTGAGTTGAAGGAGACCCCACTTCCCACCCGTCTTGAGACCAGTTCCTCTACAGTAACTTAATTGGATCTGGTTTTTGTTTCATATTAGAGATAGCTACTTTTTAAGTGCTGTTTAAAGTAATTCATTAAACATACAAAAATTTTACTTGGAATGTTTTTTAATATTTATATATTTTAGAACTTACAAAGCACCTTGATTATATATCATTCAAGTTCTAAAAAAAAATTCAGGCAAGAATTATCCCCATTTTTCAGTTGAGAAATCAAGCTCACAGAGGTAAATGAATTGCCCCAGATTATATAGCTAATAAATGCCAGAACTAGGTACTTCAATCCAGTCCTTCAGTCTTAAAATTGATTGTGAAAGCCACTTCATTCTTAAGATTTGTAGAAGAAATATTTGCTTTAGGAATGTGCCTCTTTCATGTTCTTGCTTTATCCATTGCCAACATTCAGCACAGCATCTTTAAAAAATGTGCTCATTATAGTCAACATGGGTTCCTTGTTAAAAAAAAAAAAAAAAAAGTGAAGCCCAAAACTTCTGAGACTTTACAAACTAGGTGTAGAAATGCTGCCACCTTTGTTTGGCTGCCAAGTCACTACCACAAAGGACTGTAGATCCAGGTCCATTTACTTCACGAGAGTGGGTGCAGCTGTCTTCTGCTGTAATCAAATGTTCTTCTGTAGCCAGCTTTTTGTGGCCAGAAAAAGCAAAGTAATTTTTAGTACAGATTAGCATAAAAACCTTCTAGATCAGTTTCAGGAAACAATTACTAGCTTAGAAACAACAATAAGTGTGATCTATAGGTTGGCTAAAATGGCAGTTAATTTCCAGACCTTTTTACATGCCCCTTATTTCTTACCATGAATACTATATAAATAGAATACACTACTTACCACTGTATTTGGTTTCATAAATTATTTGGACAAGGTGAACAACAGACTTCAAAACTAAGTAGAGGTAGTAAATCTGCCCTTTTTAATGAGTTTGAATTTACAGTAGTAGTTTAAACATCTGGAAGTTTAAAGTTTTAATTCATTCCAAATGTTCAACAAGGATATACTGCAAAAAGGATATTATAATTGAGGGATCAAGAAAACTACTGTTGACTCAATTTGAAGCCTTTTCTAATTTTCTCTATATACATTAATCACATAAAACTTGAGAGGCTGACAGTTCAAAAAGAGAGGAGATGGGCCCAAATATCCAAGTTGGCATGCTTACAGAAAAATAACTTTTAAAAGAGGGCATGGTTCTAACAAAGATGAAGTTTAAGTGCTGTTAATTAACATGTTTAAAATGTGGCCAGGTAGTCCTTCTGTGAGACTATGTTCTATGTTCTGTGGTTCTTGTGCATATGAGGTGGGTTTTTCTTCTGTTATTATTGAAACTGAACTTAAAAGAGTCTAATCTTTTGACTTCCAAGTTGTAATTTTTTTTATCTTTTTGGCCACGCTCTGTGGCATGTGGGATTTTAGTTCCCTGACCAGGGATCAAACCTTGGGGTGGAAGCATGTGTCTCCTGCAGTGGAAGCATGGAATCTTAACGACTGGACCACTACTGGGGAAGTCTCACTAAATTGTAATTTAATGCATTTTGTAATCCAAGAAGCTGGTCTACTGCCAGCTTGGTCTAGCATAAGGCCAAGATTTGTTTAGTGCACAATTCTTGAGTGCCTACTGGATGCTCATTAGGTTTTAGTTTAATTTTCTTAGAGCAGGGTTGCAGCAGCAGGAGCTGTGCTCATCATTGTCTGGTTGCAGCTGCTGCAAACGAGTTCTCACTGAATGTCACTGCTGTGCTCAAGCACTTTACCTGAATTATCTGCTTTAAACCTTTCCACCTATGAAAAAGGTAATATTATCCCTAATTTCAGGTGAAAACCTAAGGATTAGAAGGCCACACAGCTAGCAAAAGATGTAACCATGATTTTAACATGATGTAAAGATTGACGAGTCTAATTCTTTGTCTCATATTTGCTTTTCATTCTTACTTCAAATATTGTATTGAATGCCTGTGATGTTCAATCTGAATTGAGCCTCAGGCATGAGACTAGGGTCATGGATACAAAGATGAATGAGATGAAGCCCATGCCATGGATTCAGAGGTAAGATGGAGCCCATATCCTCAGGGAGCTCAGTCATGTGGGGGAACCAGACATGTAAGCCAGGAGCAGGACTAGGATAGAGCAATCCTATCATTGATCATCCCAACCAGGGCACTTTTGATAGTGTAAGGGATCACTATTACTAGTTAGTGCCAGAACAACAGCAGGACTGCCTGGAACAAACCACAGTCACCCAGCTTCAGGAAAACCTACAGTGTGAAGGGAGAGCCATGAGCAGCTAGAGGAGGTGATGCCCTAGCTAGACCCAGAAGAGAGTGAGACGCTCTTGTCTCCAGTCATCACCCTTACACCCTTGCTGTTCACCTTCAGACTTCAGCTGAGAATCACTTTCCCTAGGGCCTTCCCCTCCCCTGAAATCTGAGTCAAGTGTCCCTTACACAACCTCTCAGGTTTGCTTGGATGAATCTTCTACTAGATGTAAGCCCAACAAGGACCTGTGTGGGTCCAGCACGTCTCCCGGAATATACCTAAGAGTAGATGGTCAACGTTGAGTATAGAAATCAAAGGATAGGCAACAGCTTTTGCAGAAATCTATAAAAACAGCAACGTTTATTTTCTCATATATTACCTCATCTAATTAATGAGTGATAATGGTATGTAAAAGTAAGCCAAATTGACCACCAACATAATAAGAGGTCCATTTGGAATAAGTTTGAAGCCACTGAGAAAGTAACATTTGCTAAGAAGATCCACCTGTGAAAATGGTATGTACCATGGGACCACATAACCCCTAATATATTTTAAGTTAACCTCTCACTTCCTTCTCAAAGAAAATGTGACAATTTTAGTATAGAAATAAATCCATATAATGTGATTCATCTCTCTGCCCGCCCCCCCTCCACGCCCTGGTAAAAAAAAAAAAAAGCCCCAGATGATCATTCTGATATTCAGTATGCTGTATAAGGTTTTCAAGATTGCTGGTTAAGAAGTGATATCTCTTACTTAAACCAGTATTATACATATTAAAATCTGCATGGTTATAGAAGCGTTAGAGCAGCAGAATTGTATAGACAGCACTTCATTTTACAGATGACTAAACAGGACAGCTTGCTTAGGATCAGACCACTCGGTGGTGGCAGAGGCCAGGGAGAGCAGAAGTGCCTGATGGTGCCGTGATCCGTCCTGCCACACAGCCAAAGCTGGAGATGGAAAGCCTGAAAGAACCATTTCTTGGCAGGTGAGCAGTGTCCACCCTTAAAACTTATTAATGTAAACGGTAATCCCATAAGTATGTCAGCTTTATAGGAGAGAGATTTATTATACAGGCCAGAGCCTGGGGTTAGTTCTTGGCACATTGCTATTTTGTGTTACCGTAAAATTTTGGTTTTAAAAATATTTGGTATTGCTTACATCTTATTTGGCAAATTCCTATTCTTGGTATGATTATTTTTCGTTGGAATGGTACATGCGGTTAGATTGTGGGTTTGCAAAGCCTTTTTCCTAAAAAATGAGATGTTGAAAGCTTTCCTTACAATTGTGTCTTGTGGGATTTGGACTTCCTTTTATTAATAGCAACTACTATATATTGAGCACTTACTATGTTCCAAGCGTCATATTAGGCACTTTGTATGAATCATTTTATTTAGGCTCACAGTAACCTGAGGCAGTAGGTGTTACTATCCTTGTTTTGTAGATTTGAAAGTGACTTGTAAAAGGCCATTCAGCTGTGGAGTGAGAGTCAAATCCTGACCAACTGATGCTGGTAGAGTAGGCTGCTTCTCAGAATGGAAATCGTCACCTTTAAAAAAAAAAAAAAAACAAGTGGGTGTGAAAAGACTGGGGTGGAAGGAAGTACATCAAATTACTAATGTTTGTTTCTAGGTGGTGAGAGTATGGGGAATTCAATCTTTTCCTTATTTTCTAAAACATATCTATTTTTCTCATCTTTGGAAGGATTGTGTAGCATTCTGAAATGGAAAACTCAAGATTAGTTACATGAAAATCTTTTTTCCAAAAGATATGTTGCTGTTTCCAGATCCATTTAATACACATCATGACCAACGTTATGCCAGGTGTTTTGTCTACAAAGATAAGTCATTGACCCTGGTGGCCAGTTGTTAGGCTGCTGATTCTTCAAGTCCCAGCTCAAGTACAAGCCAATCAGTTGCTCCCAGTTACTTCTCACGACCTCTGCTATTATCACCTCAGTTCACACCCCTATCACCTCTCACTTATCTTTTTCTCCAAGTCTATTTTCCATGTAACAGGCAGAGTTATCATGAACCTCCTCTTCTCAGACCCTTCCAGTGGTCTTAGGCCAGAGTCCAAACTCTGACCATGACCCTGAGGCCCTATGTAACCTGGTCCATGCCTACCTCTGGCCACATTTTCTAGTCTGATTCTTGTTCACTCTGCCCAGTTACGATGATCACTCAAGTGAATTCAGAGAAGCCTGTTCACGACCTTTACACTTGCTAAGCCTTGAAAGCTGTTAGCCTAATTAGCTCCTAGCTCTTTTTTTTTTTTTTTTGCATTATTCAGATTTCTGCTTAAATATTATCTCCACAGTGCAACTTTCTCTGATGACCCTTTTGAAACTAGCCTACCTTTTTCTAGAAATGAGTTGACTTCCTACACTAGTATGTAAATTCTACAAGGGCTGGGACATTGTAGTGTTTGCTGTGGTTGTATCCCACTGCCTTTAGTAGTGCCTGACGTGTAGCTGGTGCTCCATATTTGTTGAATGAATGCACAAATGATGTGTTCTAGGATCAATGGAAAATTCAGAGTGGCTGGAAGATTCAGGGGAGAGGAAAGAAACTGGAGGTAAAGACGTAAAGGCAATTAGGGACCAATCCATGAAAACTCTTGAAATTTCTGCTTAGGAGCTGGCCATTACCCTCTGGTCAGAGGACTCCTCCAGGAGATGCTGAGCCTCAATCCCTTGTCTGTGTGAACTGGCCATAGGAATGGAGCCTTTCAAAGGTGGGGTGTGTGGTAAAGTCTGGCCTGCACTTTCTGGGCATGTTTAGAAAAAGAGAACATGGTTGAACTAAAAAGCAAATCCCACACTGGTCACTGTTAATCATAATTAATAGCGTCTGTGATTTGTATAATCTTTATTCCAAAGTGTTCCAAGTCTTGAGACATGATCCCTTTGGTCCCCCCGACCCTGCCACAATAACAGCCTTGGCATGTGACTCACCACCCTCCCCTGCCATATAATACCCTTCTATTTATCACCCGTTTTACCCTTTCCTTTCCAAGTCAAGTAATTTTTGCCTTGTTTTTTTCTTCTCTTCCTTCCCTTGTCAAACCACAGCCCATATAATTTTTATTGCCCTCTTTAGAACCTGCTTGTGTCTCAGCTCCAACCTTTTTATAGGAAAGGGGAGCAGACCTGAAACAGTGTGGAGGGAGATGTGCATTGTTAATTTACCTCCATTACATAGTGGCATTTTCCTCTGGGCTGCAGTTCATTTTCCAGCTTCGCAGTCCTCCTGAAAGACAGATCACTAAACACAAAGATGGCTGCTGGTGCTTTAGTCATTAGTGATCTCAGTTCTCATTGAGGTTAGAATCCCTATCCATAGCATAAGATTTGTCAGTGTGATTAAGAATAATAGAATTAAGGTATTGATTTCTGCTGTGCTTCATGTAATGATGCTTATACTTAGGGAGGAATTTAATATTTATTTAGTGCCTCCTATATGCCTCCTATATAATCTCGTTTAGACTCATATTTTGATGAGGTTGGTATTTTATCCCCATGAGAGAACTGAATTTCAAAGACATTATTTGCCTGCAGTCACATGGTCAGTGTCCGTGCAGAGCCAGAGCCTGTGTCCTTATACACACTGCACCGCCAGCCCCAACCCTGCCTTAGCACTTGAGAGTGCACCAAGGGTCTTCACAGACATTGTCAATTCAGTCTTCATGACAACCTATAGGACTGGCAGAGTCATCCCCAGCTGACTTGTCACACTGCACCCGCCTGGGGTCTTCCTCCAGCCCTACTGCCCTCTGCTTTGGAGTCTGGGGCTTGGGCAGGGACCCATGCTCGTTGCTGTGCTGGATGTGGGATTTGAACCCAGC
Source organism: Muntiacus reevesi (assembly GCF_963930625.1). Taxonomy (NCBI): domain Eukaryota; kingdom Metazoa; phylum Chordata; class Mammalia; order Artiodactyla; family Cervidae; genus Muntiacus; species Muntiacus reevesi. Next base: position 35,402,774 of record NC_089257.1, read on the forward strand.
TCTAGAACAGTTAGATCATCGATGGGCTTGGGAAGGGCGGGGTGGGGGCAGACCACAGCCCCAGTGACATCAGGGGGGTGGGTTCTCACTCTCTGAGGCGGGCCTGGAAGAGCTGCTGTCCCTTTCCTGCTGGTGAGAGTGGAGGCAGGCCTGGCCAAGGCCTGGAAACATCAGAGTGAGAGAAGGTTGGACAGCCCAGCCATAAGGAACGGGAAAGGGCAGAGGTCTGGTGTGAGGAGACCCAGTCCAAGGGCTGCTACTTGGGAGTTGTGGCATTGGGCAAGCCACTCCACCACTCTGAGCTCAGATGTCATGGTGTTTATTGTACAGTCATGGTCAGACCTCACCACAGCATGGAATACCACTTTCTCCAAGGCCAAGTGACCACTAACGTGATGGCTAACCAGCTCGTCATGGTTATCGATCCCAGAACAAGCCTGAGCACTGATGAGAAGAACCTAGACACTCCCTTCTCCTCTGTGCTCTTAAGAGAGAGGCTAGGCAAGTTGCTTCCCTCCTCTGGGTCTCAGTCTTCTCATCTGTTAAGGCAAAGTTGCAAATATCACCCATGATTGAGGAGAAAGTCAGCTTTATGTTCTATCATGTCCCTGAAATGCTGTGAAAGGACAAACGCCTCTAGGTGAAATTAGAAAGGATGAGCTTCATGCCAAAGGACCTGGAAAGACTTACTGGAGGAGAGTGGTATGAGCTAGGTCACAAAGGCTGGATAGGAGTCAGCAGGGAAGGATGTAGGGTTTTGATGAACAGCTGGGGCAGAGAACCAGGCAGCATCCCAGTGCAGGGAGCACTACTGCTATCTCTTTCCTTCCCATTGACTCCATCAGCATCTGCCACGTTCACAGCTCCCGCCCTCAATTCTCAATTCTAAGAGGCTGTTAGTTGTGAGACACACTTTTAATTAAATAGTAGCTTTGGAGAGAATTTAAAAAATAGTTCTATGTAAGCAAACATTGGTTTTATATTGCATCTCAATTTCAAAGCTTTTAAATTGGAGGGAGAGCATGTATCTTAGCATGGAGAAAATGCAGAATATGTCACTTTAGAATGAGTACTACAAGAAACGTTTGTTGTACAGAGATTGAGACAGATGTTCACATTCTTGTTCTACCACATACCAACTTTGTTATTCTGGGCAAGTTGCTTAAGTTCCCTAAGCATCAATTCATTTTTTAAATGGTCTATAAGTTGCCTGGGCATAGGAGGTGAGCAGTTAAGGCGGTTTGAATTTGAATATTGATTCATTTTGGAGAGAGATCTACAGAACATATTTTGTCTGAAATCAGACGTTGCTATGTTAAAAAAAAAAACAACACTACATATACTGTGATTTTAGAATAGCATAATACAGAGCATAATTTCTCAATGAGGGGTGATTTTAGCCACCCTCCTCCCCCCACCAATGACATCTGGCAATGTGTGGAGGTGTTTTTGGTTGTCATAACTATGGTTGGGAGGGTGGCTACTGGTATCTAGTATTCAGAGCCTACAGATGCTGTTAAACACCCTACATTGCACAGAACAGACCCCCTAAACAAAGGATTTTTTGGCTCCAAATGTGCATAGCACAAGACTAAGAAATCCTGACATAGAGATTAAGAAAGTGGATGAGGTCTTCCCTGGTGGTTCAGGGGACGTGGGTTCAATCCCTGGTTTGGGAAGATTCCACTTGCTGCAGAGCAAGTAGGCCCGTGTGCCACATCTACTGAGCCCTCACACCTAGGGCCTGTCCTCACAACGAGAGAAGCCCACGCACTGCAACCAAGAGTAGCCCCGGTTGCTGCAACTAGAGAAAGCCCATGCGCAGCAACAAAGACCCAGTGCAGTCAAAAACAGAAAGAGGATTCTGGAGCCCAACTATCTGGTTTTGAACCCTAGCTCTGCCCCCTGCTATAGCTTTGTAACCTTAGGTCAATTACTTGACCTCTGTCATCTGGGAAAGAATATAGTAAGTTTCTACCAAAGAGGGTGCTTGTGACAATTATTAGGACTTAATGTTGGTAGAGCATTTTGAATGGAGACTGCCTTCCACGAGGCAACTAGTGAATGTCCACTCTTTATTTTAAGCATTTGAATAAGCACTAGACTTTGTGAGAATACTGTGACTGGTACCAGGACCTCAGATAAGTTACTTAACTCCTTGTTCCTCAGTTTCTCCATCTGTTAAAAAAAAAAAAGTGTTGTGGAGGTCAGATGAAATCATGGATAGGACAGCACAAAGGAAACAGTGGAAAATCTTACAGATACACTTGTATCATCATTGCCTCAACTCCAATAGGAGAATGTTCTGGGAGTGAAGCAATCAAGTCTCCTGGGCCAGGCTGTAACTCAGCAGAAGGGACAGCCAGAGAGAGGAGGTGCTCAGAGCAGGACGTTGCAGGCCAGCAGTGGATTGTGCCTTAAGTACATCCTCAGCTGTGGATGCAGGAAGTCGCCTTTACTGCGCTGTTATGTGCAAACTGCGCCCCAGCTTCACATACCACTTTTCCCAGAGGAGTGCTTGGACAATCGGCATACACACTTGCTCTGCCGGCTCTAAACTCAGGGAAAAACAACAGCTCAGATGGAAAGAGTGCCCTGAAAGCCCCTTGCCAGGGATCTGTTTCTGTTCCTCCTCGGTCTTCTGTGGCTCCAGTTTTCTCAGATGAGGAAACTGGATTGCTGGCCTGGGCTCCGAGGCTTCCTGAAGTCTTGGCTCTAACCACACAGGATGGAGTCAGGATTATTATCATCTTTAACAATTATATCTGTAAACAGTAACCTAGCAGGGATTGTGTCAAGCAATTCACATAAATAAATTGGTACAATTCTCAGAACAACTTTGTGAGACATTAAGTATTATGGCCTTATTGCTGATGCTCAAAGACAGTAAGCAAATTGCCCAAGAATGCATAGAGCCAGATCCACATCTCTCTTGACCAAACACCCTGTAGTATATCACAAGCTGGAATGTGCAAGTGAAAGTCACTCAGTTGTGTCCAACTCTTTGTGACCCCATGAACTGTAGCCTGCCAGGCTCCTCTGTCCATGGGAATTATCCAGGCCAGAATACTGGAGTGGGTAGCCGTTCCCTTCTCCAGGGGATCTTCCCAACCCAGGGATTGAACCCAGGTCTCCCACATTGCAGATGGATTCTTTACCATCTGAGCCACCAGGAAAGCCCAGCAAACATCAAACACAATGAACAAATATTAAGTGCAAAGAGTCTGGCAAACACCAGCCACTTAATACCGGTTCATTGTGTTTGATGAATGAATACCCAAGGGCAAATCACAAAGTAACCTGTCCCTCATCCAGCTCTGACCATCTTTGCCTCTCACTACCTCATCCCTTCTTGCCTGGATTCCTGGTGCTTCCTCTCTCTGGCTGAGACCATCTTGGCAATAAGTCAAACTGCCTTTGAAGGGAACTTCAGTGACAACTGCAGAGACTAGCCTTTCCCAATACTGCATCTGCTGAGCCTGCTCTGTGCCAAGCACTGAGGGGGACTGGGAGACACAGAGCTGAGTCATCCCCAGCACCTGAGGGGAGTCTACGTCTGTGGAAGGTGGGCGGGGGTGAGAGTGGAGGCTGATGAGTAAAGCAGCTGGTCACTTGCAAAATGATCAAAGCAACCTTTGCAGGGAAAGGCTCAGGGACGCTTTCCCTGGGGCTGAGGCTGCTTTTGAAATTTGCATACCTGTACTTGGCACAGACTGGGCCACAGCTGCCTTCTCCCATCAGTCCCCGTTTATCCTTCATGCTGTGTGCTGACACTACACAGTGGAAAACTTAAGTAGCAGCCTCTCCAGCAGCTCAGAATCCACACTGGGGTAAAAGGGAGTGAGAAACTGCTGCTGAAAACCTACTGTGTGCCAGATACTTTCATCTACTTTGTTTAATACACATAAGTAGTCAGTGAGGTAGACATACCCATTGTGGAGTGAGGGAAGAGTGTTCAAAGAGATTAGGCACTTTGCCAAAGGTTCCAGAGGAAATTGCTTTGAGGAAACTTGCTTATAAGGAGACTTGCTTAAAGATAAGTAGGTAAGTAGGTGAACTGGCCTCTCCATTTTGGATCCCTGTGCAGGTCTACTCTCATATGGCCTCTGAGCCATATGTGTTGAGGTGTCTATCAGGCTGAAGAGTCTGGGTGAGGAGTGAGGATAGCTTAGTTTCTACAGACTCCTGAGGGTTCTCTGGTCAAAAGAACTCAGAGGATACTCACCTAGGGAGTGCCCATGCAGACAAGGGCAAGAGCACAAAATGTGGCAAGACATCCCCAGATCCACATCCAAAGGTGGGCCTTTGGATAGGGATGTGGGCTCAGGGGAGAGGCTTTGGAGAGACAGACCTTGCCCCTCTGCCTGGGACTGCCCAAGACCAGGCCAACCAGCTGCTTTGGGGCTCTCAGTCAGATCTACAGAGCTGAAGTTGTGCTGCAACAACCGTGATGAATAGATCTGCAGACACAGGCATGACAAGCTACTGCATCCCCACTCATTAACCCAATCACAGTCACCCCCAGCACGCTAACCCTCCACTCATCCATCCTTCAGGCATCCCTTCCTCCTCCCTCCCTCAGGCATTCCTCTACTGCACTCAGTCATTTCTTTCTTTCTTTCAACAAGGGTCTGGGACACTTGTCAGGCATCTCTAGGATTTTGCCAGGATCCAAGAAGCCTTCATCATGGTGCAGAAAACATGAGACCCAAACCTTGACAGATGAGCTGGATCTTTGGCAGGAAGAAGTGGGTTAAAACAAAGAACAGTCCAGATGGAAGGGATGGTGTGAGCAAAGGCAGAGAAGCTGTGAAATCTGGGAGAAGGGTAAGCAGTGATCTGTCATCCGCACTGGCAGAGCAGCATTTCCTCAGAATATTTGACCACAGAGCATCTTGTGAGATCAGAGACCTGAAGAATGCCCTTGAGGAAATTCTTTGGTATCGTGTGTTTGCGTGTGTGTGTGTGTGTGAGAGAGAGAAAGAGAGAGAGAGGGGGGGAGGGAAGGAGGGGGAGAGAGAAGGAGAGAGGGAGGGTGGGCAGAAGGGAGGGAGAGAAGATAGTGAGGGTGAAGGCATTTGTGCTTGTTCCTAGAGATGGGGATTCCCAGCATCTAGTCACAGAATACTAGCCCCCAGAGATGCTCTGTAGAAACACTGTCCTGCAATAATTGTAGGAAGCTGCACGTGCAGTGTCTTCCTCGGGAACCACAAGGCACAGTAGCATTTAAAGGGCACCTCACCTCCAAATCCTGCACAAAGACTTTAACTTTGCTTAACCCTACATGGACCAAACTTACTTCACCACAAATCCATTTGTTTCAGGGGACATCTTTATTTGGGGGATTAGGGGATTAATTTTGTTTTTTAAGTTAGCATCTGTTTACAGTATGAATACATTTTCAAACAGAGCAAGGGGGTATGCTTTGAAGAGTTGTCCTCCCACCCTTGCTCCCTTGGTCTTGCAAATTCCTCCTTCCAGAGGAAGGGAAGTGTAACTTTTCCCTTATTTTCCTAGGAATTCTAGGTTACACAGGATGTGTCCTACTCTTTGTGACCCCATGGACTGTAGCCCGCTCAGCTCCTCTGTCCATGGGGATTCTCCAGGCAAAAATATTGGAGTAGGGTTCTGTGCCCTCCTCCAATGGATCTTCCCAATCTAGGGATAGAACCCAGGTCTCCTGCGTTGCAGGCAGATTCTTTGCCATCTGAGCCACCAGGGAAGCACCTTTCAAAAGACAGTTGGAGACAACTAATAAGTACATCTTTTCTGCAGGCATGTTCCATCCTAGGGATATGTCATGTATCCTTAGACATTCTTCTACTGATGGACATTGAGATAATTTCTAATCTTTTATTAATCCAAACCAAGGGTTGGAAAACTACGTATGCATGCTAAATCATTTCAGTCATGTCCAACTCTGTGGTCCCATGGACTGTAGCCCACCAGGTTCTTCTGTCCATGGGATTCTCCAGGCAAGAATACTGAAGTGGGATGCCATTTCTTCCTCCAGGGGATCTTTCTGGCCTAGGGATCCAACCCATGTCTCCTGCATCTCCTACATTGACAGGTGGATTCTTTTACCCCTGAGCCACCTGGGAAGCCCCCAGAAAGTTTGAATACCTCTATGCAAAAAAAAGGAAACCAAAAACAGCAATGACAACTGATCATATCTTGCATCGTATACATAGATTAACTCATAAATGGATCATAGACCTAAATGTAAACCCTAAAAACAACCAAATAATACTGCAATGAATATCCTTATCCATTACTGTAAAACATGCAAATAGCTCTCTCATAAATAGCATCCTATTTGATCTAAGTCAGTCTGAAGGTCATAGTTCAAAAAATGCATTTCACTGATATTTTTAGTTGATTTTTCTTTTGTTTTGAGTGATGTTAAGCATCTTTTCAATGTCTATTTTTCTCTTTTTCGTATATATTTTTTTCCAGTTGGATAAAAAATATGAGCAAAGGCATTTTTCTTGTTGCTTTATAAACCATTAAGGGAGAGCTTCCCTGGTGATCTAGTGGTTAAAAATCCACCTTGCAATGCAATTGACACTGGTTCGATTCCTGGTCTGAGAAGATCCCACTTGCCTTGGGGCAACTGAGCCCATGTATCACAGCTACTGAGCCCATGCGCCCTAGAACCTGTGTTCCACAACAAGAGAAGCCTGCATACTGCAATTGGAGAGTAGCCCCTGCTTGCCACACCTAGAGAAAGCCTGGGTACAGCAACAAAGACCCAGCACAGCCAAAAATAAATAAATAAATTTTAAAAAATATTAAGGGAATTAGCAATTCGTCTGTTTTGGGTATGTTTTCTCCATTTGTCATTTGTCTTTTTTTTTTTTTTTTTAATTTGGAAACGCTCACTTCTCAGTGAAGTGAAGTTGCGTTTGAGTGCTGGCAGCAAAGGGAGTGGAGGTCCTAAGTCAGGTAGATAGTTCTGTCCGTTGAGCCCCTACCTTGTTCCAGGCCCTGGGAATCCAGCGGTGAAGGAGATAAGCAGTGGTGACAGTGATGGGTGTTGGGCAGTAAGCAGTGTTCAGCGAGAATGTCACAGGGCTCTATCTGATGAATGAGGAGGGACAACCAGGGTCCAAAAAAGTTCTGAGCAGTGACTCATACAAGTCTAAACCTCAAAGAGACGAAGGTTTCAGAGTCAGGTTCCCGGAGCCCAGTCTGTCCTTGGGTGGGTGACGAGGTACCTGGCATAGCCATGCCTGGGTGGGCCCGGGGGCCAAGGAACAGAGTCCAAGGAGTCTCTTTGAGCCACTGAATAGACTGAAAGCTGCTCCAGTAGGGCCTGCTCTAGGCAGGGGTTTCCTCTCTGTGTATAAGGGAAGAAAGTGAGTCTTGGGCCTGAAGTCCTCTGGCCAGTGGAGGCTTAAACCTAGGTGTGCGTGGTCAGGACTGGCCAGGGTGGCAATGAAGTGTTGCACTCTGGTGGGAAGACGATGCTGACCTCTCCTGGAGGGAAGTCCTCTTCCTGCCTCTCCATAACCCTGGCCCTGTTCACACCTCTCCAGAGAATCAAAGACCAGGTGGTAGGCAGGTAGGGAAGGAAGGACCCTGGAGGGAGATGAGACAGAAGAGGGGGCGGAGACCAGAACCTTGGGCCTTGAATGGCAGGCTCAGGCAGTTAGAGATTGCTGGAGGTGAAGGGGGCCAGGGAGCCTGGGAACTGCTCCCCTGCCTGGAGCCCCACCCCAGGGCTCCTTGCAGGTGATGACAGGATGACGGCGGGGAGCTGCAGGGAGAGCCAAGAGCTCACAAAGATTCTGCTGTGCTTGGCCAGGGCCTCCGCCAGGGCCTGCTTGCTTGCTCACTTGCTCGGAGGGAAGGATATGATTTAGAAAGGTGATTGCCGGGGGCTCAAGGCCAGCCCTGCTGGCTGCCAGCCGAGCATAGCACCCCCACTCCAAGCTCCCCATCTTGGGGCCTCCTCATTTTCCTATGGTGCCCCTGGTTAGACCCAAGTAGGATTCTACAGCCTTGAGTTGAGGACTTACAAAACACCAGGGGCCAGGGCTTACCTGAGGACCCGGGTTTGAGGACTGGGGGTTGGAGTGCAGCACTGGCCCAGTGGGCACTTCATGGAGAAAGAAATGCATGAAGGCTGCCCTTCACTGAGCAACTACCATATGTCAAGCACTGGGCATTTATAGGCTTCACACTTAACCCTCTCAACAATCCAGCAAGGTAGGTATTATTATCTACATTTTACAGATGAGAAAAAGAGTCCTAGAAAGGCTGTGTCTTGCCAGGGTCACATAGTGAATCAGGGGTAGATAGGGCCAGAATTCTACCTCAGGTCAGTCCTGCCTGTGAATCTAATGTCTCCTTAACCTCTACACTACTTTGTACAAAAAATGACCCTGTGTCTCCCATGTGACTGGCAAAGAGTAAGGAAGGGTATCCCACAAATGTTGACTTTGTCATGTACTCTCTCTCCTAGAGCTTGTGAACCTCACAGCAACCCTTCAAGGTCAGTACTGTGTATCTCAATGTAATGATGCAAGATCAGAGAAGTTGAGCAACTTGCTCAAGGTCACACAGCAAAGGTTCGGGAACTTGGGAGAAATTCAAAAGAAGAGGGTGTGGAGTGGAGCAAGCTAGCCCAAGGAATGACAGGGAATTTTCAAGAAACTCAGGGTACCCACTGAAGACTAGGAGTGTCCCTGGAAATTACAAATTTGAGGGTGAAGTAGTGACCCTCAGCCCTGACCCTCAATGGGCTCTCACCCATCAGAAAAGCGGCACTTTAAGAGCTGGGCTCAGGACACTTGCCTGGCCCTGACTGTTCCATGTGTGACCTTCAGCAAGGAAAGGCCTTCATCAGGCGTGTTTCCTCTTTGTCATATGAGCACAGCTGGACTAGGTGTTTGATTCTCTTTTTTTAAAGCAGTGGTAACTTTCTTAAAAATAACCTTAAGCTAAACCTTAATATTCTTTCATCCATTCAACAAAGTATTTATTGAGACCTTCCAGGGGCCTGGAACATATGGTTCACTGGATTCTCTTCCTGCTTTGAGGCACTCTGACATATGGCAGAAAAATTAAGGGTCCCTACCTCTCCACTCAGGGTAGGAATCAGCCACCTGGGCTGCCAGGAGTCCATGTCCTCATCTGGGAGCCCACCCACCACAGAGCTGAGCTGAGAGGCTCAATGACAAGACCCTTAGAGATATTCCCATGCTCACAACTGTCCATTTCACAGATTAGGTAATGAAGGCCCACAATGTAGAACAGGTCTCGGGTCCCTAGTCAAAGAAGCTTTGTGGAAGCAGGCGTGTCTAAGAGGAAAGAGAAGCAGGAAAAGGCATGGCCTAAGCAAAGCCCTCAAGGAGGGAAAGAAGTCTTGCAGAGGCCAAGCCTCCCACCCGCTTCCCTCCCCTACCTGGCAGAGCCTTTTGAACACCCCCCCACTGCACTCCGCCCCCTGCCCCCGTAGTGGCCCCCACCATCCTCTGCCTGGAGCCAGGGTGTCAGCTTGGGTTTGGTGACAGCAGCCCCAAAGGAGGTGTTGGATCTCTGAAGCCCTCCATTGTAGAAACTCTGGCATCTTCCATGAACCCAGCCTCGCCAAGTTGTCCTCCAGCCAAGCTGGAGAGCGGCTGGCTTCTGGGGGGGGGGACCCACTCCAAGCAGGAAACTTGATCCTCTGCAGCCCAGCACCAGCCTATCTCTGGCCACCAGAGCTGGAGCCTTGAAAAGTTTATGGCAACACGGCAAGACTTGTGAGCCCCTTTCAGAATTAGGAAAGGAGACCACCAAGAGCCCCAGAGCCGAGAGGCGTGTGGAGAATATGGGGCTGGCAGGACAGAAACGCAGGCTCTAGCCCCAGCTCTTCACTCATTTGCTGTGTGACTTCAGGGAAACCGCCTCCTCTCTCTGGGTCTCAGTCTAGTAGAGGGGTGGAGTCCAAAAGCTGGCAGAGGCACTGACTGACCCAGGTCTCTAGAAAGTCTCTGTCTGCAGCATCCCTTTAGGCGAATGTCTTACTGCTCTGTGCTGGGTGATCAGGGTGCCTGTTGGCTCTGACTCCCAGACCACCTGGTCACCTGCCCCCTCAAGCAGTAGAGGGAGCAGGCGCTGGTGGTTGCTCTCCTGGTCCTCAGCCTCTCTCAGCTCTAGTGGAACCTTCCAAATTCAGTGGAAGGACATTCCAATTCCCTCAAGATAATCAAATGAAACAAGAACCGCGATAAAACTTAAGTACAGCCTGGAAATAGACTCCTAAATTGACAAAACTGATGTATGAGTAATTGTGTAAAATAAAGCTTTGTTTCATCCCTGGAAGTTTTTTTTTTTTTTTTTTTTTTTTTAACTTTCATACATGCAAACTATGCTATTGTGAATTTACCGCTGCCCTTTTTTAGGACGACTGACTGTCCTTCATTGAGATTATGCCTTTCCCATTTAAATGTCTTTTAAGATTAAATGATGGTGTGATAGTACATGATAGTTCTACGAGTAAACTTTTTACAAATTCTAACACACAGTCACACTCACACGTGTCCAGCTTGATGCATTTCCACTAAGTGAACACATTCCATCACCACCACCTCGATTAAGAAACAGAACATTGTGATAATTCTTTAAAAAAAATTTTTTTTTTACCAAGCAAAATAAAAAGTTGGCAACTTTAGGCTGGTCTCCCTTCTCTTTATTTAAAATTTACTCATCTGTAAGACTTAAAATTTGGCTAGATGACCTCATGTTCTATGCAGGGTGAGCACTCTGCGGTTCGACCTGAGTCCTTGGAACTGGCATCTTCAGAGATGCACCAACCAGAGGGAAGCAGTCCTGACCTGGGATTCCGCCACCCAGTCCTGGGGGATAGATAGGGAGGATCTGGACAAATGTCCCTCCGGATATGGGACTAAACATCGCTGGCTGCTGGAAGCCAGGGCCAAGAGAGAGTGAGGAGTGGCTTTTGGGCAGCGATGCTGGGGATGAATCATTGCTCCCATCGAGGCTGCTCTCTAGCTGCTTTTCATTAGCTGTAACTCTTCTCTTCCACCCACTCGCCTCGCCTGGACACACAAGAATCCCTGGAGGCTCCTTTGTGCACCATCATCACCACCTCCTCTCCCCGCTACTCAATTCCCAGGTCAACCCTCCTAGATGCAGAAAATCATTCTTTACCTCTTTTTTTTCTCTTCATTGATATATGAGGAAATCCTGGCACCTTTCTGAAAGGTTAAGAAATGTGATAAAATCATACAGCAGGCCGGGAATCCAGGAAACTGTATGCACTCCACGGAGGCAATGCACATTTATCAAGGACTTGATTTGTCCCAAGAACTCAGGCAAGAATAATTCTAGGGAAAACGATCCTTTCTGTTCAAATAAGTATTATTGTGTCCGATAAGTATGTGCCCGGGCCTCACTAGATGCTGACCACTCATGCATTCAGCAAGTAAGTATCGAGCAGCTTCTCTGAGTCACTTGGCTGAAGTCACTGTCCTTGTGGAGAGTGGACAGCTTGGTGGGACAAACAGAATATCTACAATTGAAGCCGAACAGCACAGTAATGACAGTGGGATAAGGGATGAGGGGAAAGGAAGTAGCCATGAGGTTGCAGGAGCCACAGAAAATGGCTTCTGGAAGGCGTGGTATTTGAATTTGCCCTTGACAGATGAATTGCATTCCATTCACTCGGTTCCCCAGAGTCCCCCAGGATGTTCCTCTCCTGCTAGCATTTCAGAGTTGGTCAGTGTCAGGCTAAGCCTTATGCTGAAAACAAACTGCCCTTCTGGCACTAGTGACATTTGCTTAGGAGCTTTTTGTCATTCACTCAGTTTTTACAAGCTTTAGTTGTACATGTATGTAGTTTAGAAAATCTGTAAGACTGGTAATGAAAAATAGTAGTCTCCCACTCAACATATACACACAGGCCACTTGGCACTCTGCAGAGGCAATTGCTTTCAATTCTAAATTATTTCTTTATATTGCTACCTCTTGATTTATTTTAGTGTTAAGTACATTTCTCTCGCCACCCACACCCTTTATCCTTGCTCTTTCCACACACACACGTCCATTTTGTGTTCCCTGTCACCCTCCCTGTATAATTACCTCACAGGTTTGGTTGGAACAGTATTCACTGTGTGCATTATTAGGCAGTATAAATGCCGTTGACAAGTGAGCCATGTAATAGGCAGTGATTACTTTTCCTTTCCTTTCCTGCATAACAATTACAGTTATGTAATCTCCTCTTAATATGTTTAAATGCATTGGATAGTCTACCAATTTCACCTTCTTGAAGGAATCTCTTCCAGAGTCTCCCATCCTGTTCCAGTCAGGATTAACTACTTTCTGCCGTACAACCATTGACCTGGGCATTCCTCTGCCTCCTCCTTTGTGTTATCTTCTCCTCCTTCAATGCCATGTCCTCTTTTTCTTGGTTTGCTCACTCATTGCTTTTGAAGCACATCCTCCAGTAGCTTCCTGAGAAGATGTGCAAAGAGATCTTACATGACTGTTTTTAATCTTCACCCTTATGATCATGTGGCCGGTATAATCTGGGGTGGAGATAATTTCCCTCAGCATTTTGAAGGGACATTTTAGTGTTAAGTACCTTTCTCCTGCCACTGTCTCCCAGTTTTCACCTTGTTATTTAGAAATCCAATGTCACTATGATTCTTATCTTAAAAAAATATTTTGCTTATTTATTTGGCTGCACCAGAGCTTATTTGCGGCATGTGGGATCTTTTCATTGTGGCATGAGAACTCTTAGTTGTAGCATCTATTTCCATGACCAGGGATCACACCCTGGCCCCCTTGCATTGGGAGTGCAGAGTCTTAGCCACTGGATCACCAGTGAAGTCCCCATTGTGATTCTTAAGACTTTGTATGAAGCCTGCTTATTTTTTCTTTTACTGGAATCTTTTGTGACCTCTTTGTTCTCAGGGTTCTGAAATTTTGATGTCTTGGTGTCGATCTACTTTTATCAGTTGTGCTGAATCCTCAACTTGGCATTTCAATCTGAAATTGATGTATTTCAGTTCTAGGACATTTTCTCTAGGACATAATCCCTCTTTCTAGAATTCCTGTTATTCAGATGTTGAGTTCCCTTGACTAGCCCACAAACTATCATATCTTTTCTGTTTTCCATCTCTTGGCCCTTTTGCTCTATTTTCTCAAATTTATATTCCAGTCATTTTTTTTTAAGTTTTTTTATTTTCTGCTTTTGTAGTTTTAATTTCCAAGAGTTGTTCTTCTTTTCTTTTTTTTTTCTGTAGCATCCCATTCTTGTTCATGGATGCAATATCTTATCTCCTAAGACATTAATGACAAGTTTTCTCTTCTGAATCTCCTTTTTGCATAGTCACTATCTTTTAAGTTCCTTTTTTTGTCCCAATATTTAACTTCACTCTTATCAGAGGCCTTCTTCTTCAAACATTTACTCATCCTGTACTGTCTTCTTATAATTAAGAATGGGACACTAAAAGACTTGATACATGATGGTCATGATTGGGGTTGTCTACATGGATCTATTGGGCCATTCCATGTCTTTTCTGTTGAGCGGGTCAAGAGAAAACTCTTCCAATCTCCTGCCTGGAGGGTACTCTCCTGGCAGCCAGAGTCTGGGTAGCTGAGTGGGGAAAGAAAGCTAGAGGCCTCAATATTGCATGCAAGGTGTTGGCTTTATTCCTGTCAGTGTGCCCCCAGAATAGAAATACTCTGTTACCTCTCCTGAGAACAGACCTTCAGTTTTCGACCAGGTGGGGAGAGTGTCTGAAGTCTGATTGCTTCTTAAATAGATTTTCAAACAATTTTCCTGTTTTTAAGCCTCCCCACCCACCCAATTTCCAGAAATACCTGGGACAGCCAATTCTTGGACCATTTGGGGGTTTCACATGTAAACTGGACTGCTCTTCAACCTTCTTTATTGCCTGTTTAGGATTCAGTCAGTTACCGTTCTTTGTTGGCTGCCTCTGGTTTCCAATATTTTTATTAAATCCCTTTACTGTTGTTTTAGTTGGTTTCAGGAAAGACCACAGTGTGTGTTCAACTTGCTATCTTTATCCCATTTTGATTTTTAAATGAACAGCGACACATTTCAGAGCAGGAATTCTCTGCTTCCAATTTACAGAAGTAAATAAAGTGTAACCAGAATATGAAGAGGGCCTGTAGGGGCACTCCCCACCAGTTCTTTACCTGTTACACTCTCTCCTGGCTTTAAAAAGCACAGATCAAAAGCCACCCCTTGTGATGCCTTCCTCAATCTCCCAAGCTTGTATCTTATTTTACCCAAGTACTGAGTGATAGACATTACAGAAACTTACAGTCATCATTCCACTTAATCTTTCATAGGTTATAGCTACAGAGGCTCAGAGAGGTGGATCCACAGACCAAGATCCCACAACTAATGAGTGATAGGACTGAACTCCTGTCTCTACTACCCAGTCTCTCTGACATTATCCTTAACTCAGAGGTTCCCCAAAGAAGGAGCTCACATTCTGGTGAAAAAATATCAGCCCTAGGCAGAGAAGGGAGCACTGAATAGGGGTAAAGAAGTTGAGTGGTGTGCAGTCCAGGGGAAGGATGGCTTCATCCCAAGTGACTGAATCACGGTGGGCTTTACAGAGGAGGTGGCATCTGACCTCATCACCACCACCACTTCAGCCTGGCTTCTCTCCTTGCATAGAGGATTGGCAGTGACAGCAAATAATAGTGATGGTGGTGGGTCAGTGTGCAAAGTATTTTTACACACATCTCTTTGATATCATAGAACCTGGTGGGCTGAAGGTTATTTCTATTTTGGGCCAGAGAAAAATGAAGGCACAGAGAGGTTTATCACTAGCTCCTGGTAATCCAGCAGAAAATGTTGGTTTCGGGATTCAATTCCATCCCTTCTAATCCCAGGTTCCCTGCTTCTCCCACCCTCTTCACTCTAGCTTTATCCTGGCCGTCAGTTGAGGGGAGCCCCCCCCCAATTCCAAAATACCTCTTCACCAATGTTTCACAATGTATGGCCTGCTTGCTTATTTTAAAAAGCTAGTTATTGGCTCCCACCCTAGACCTACCTAATCAATGGGAGACCCTAGAATCCGCATTTAACAACTGTCCCCTTGATTCTTGTGCTCACCAAAGAATGAACCGCCCTGGGCCTGCACTGATGCCAAACGGCGCAGTGGGCAGAGCGGCGACCCTGGAGTTAGCACTGCCCTTCTTGGCTTTGTTTTGGGACAGCCTCAGTTTCCTGCCTGCGAAGCGGGAGAGTCACGCGAGGCTCCGAGGGCCGAAGTGCCGCGAGCACTTTCCACACCTGCCTCCCTCCCCAGGCTGCTTGCCGCAATCATCCGCCTCGCCCGGAGTGGAAGGAAACAGCTGGGGGCTTTTTAGTTCCAGGCTGCGGTCGCCTCCCTAATAGGCTGCGGACGCGCCCTGAGGTTGGGGGCTCGGGATCCCCTTTCCGCACGCGCCGGCCCCCCGCCGGGGACCGCAGGGGACCCGAGTGCACGGCGCTCCCCGCCTGCTGGGCAGCCGAGGCCCCCGCCTCCCTCCGACCAGCCCTCCAGCAGCCCATAAATATTCCCTGGGTCAGAGCGGGCGGAAACGGACTTTCCAGCGCGCCTTCCGGACCTGGACCATCTCCTCTCCGCGCGAACTGGGCGAGGAGAAGCCTGGACGCGAGTCAGCGCGTTTCCGCCTGGAAGTCTGAGGGCGCATACGCACTCCCGGACAGGGTAAATGCTACGGCGCGTCGAGCTCCAGCCCCGCGCTGCCCAAGTGCCGGGCCCTGGCCGCGGAGGCGAACAGACCCATGAGGGAAATCTGCAGGAGGGTTCTGCACTCGACCCAAGGGTCAGGGAAGGCTTCCTGGGGATATTTAAGCCAAACTCTGAAAGATGAACGCATCCGGACAGAGGGAACAGAATATGCAATGGCCGAGGGTGGCAGTTGGGGAAATAACAGGTATTTTGTGTTAATGAAGTATTGAGTTCAAGGTGAAGTGTCACAGGATGGCTCTGGAGAAAGTGGCAAAGTGTGAAAGTGTTAGCTTCTCAGTTGTTTCCGACTCATTGCGACCCCATGAACTGTAGCCTCTGTCCATGGAAGTAATTCTCCAGGCAAGATTACTGCAGTATTCCATTCCCTTCTCCAGGGGATCTTCCCGACCCGGGGATGGAGCCCAGGCCTCTCACATTGCAGGCAGAATTAGATTCTTTACCATCTGAGCCATCAGGGAAGTACCAATCCGAAACAGGGCCTTGTAAACCCTGTGGGGCAGGCACTGTAGCCTTGTAAGCAGCACGTGTGTTTTGACCAGATTATTTGCTTTTAGGAAAGAGCACTCTGGCATGTGTGGGAGGTGGAATAGATGGGTGGCAGGACATGAGTGAGGAGACTGTAGATAGAGATCATGGTACCTGGGTCAAGGTGGTTACAGTGGGAATGGAGGAAAGGGGATGGACTGGAAAACTTCTGAGGGTTATGGATAGGACTCAGTGCTAGACTGGATGATGGGAGGGTGGCCCACCCTTTCCCAAGTAGGAAGCAAGGAGGAAGATGATGTGTTCCTCCCACGATGTGCCCCTCCTTTTCTATCCATCCAGCTTAGATCTAAGGCCTCATTCAGTGTGCCTCACCTCACCACCTCCAGGAAGCCTTCCCTGCTCCTTTATGGATTTCAGAACATCAGAACTTGTGTTTGGTTATTTGCTGTCTTGCACTGTTGTAGAATTAAGTTGTGTGCAGCAGCCTTCAAGGGAGCCCAGCATGGTGATTAAGATCACATTAGAATCCTAGCAGACCTGCTCTGTGACTTGGGAAAGTCATTCATTCTCTCTAGCCTTGCTTTCCTCATCCATAAATGGGGATAATAATCCTCCCTTGAAGGGTTCTGTATGCCAGGCATGAGGGGCTTGCTCAGTGAGTGAGCTTTCTTCCCTGCACTAAAGTTGGTCAGCCATGAACCAACTAAAGGTCTCTAAGAGTGTCTCCTAAAACTTCTTTTCTGGAATTTTCAGAAAGAAGTCACAGAGTGGGTTAGCAGAATGATTTTAAGGCTGGGATTGGAAGGCACGAGGCTCTGCTTTGGACCTCCCAAAAGGCAGATCAGGGCCCCTTTGCCCACCTTGGACTACAGGGGTGGGTAAGATAGCTCCTGGAGTCCCCACTGTTGCCCCTTCAGTCATCCAGTTTCTAGTGGAGTTCCATAGCTCCCAGAAGGCTCTGAGCACTACAGGATTAGCGGTACTCTTTCCCAGGCTGCCATGAGCTCCTCCTCCAGCCTGCGAATCTGGTTTCCCCCTATAGCCATCCTCATGGGGAAGCAAAAGTACCCCCTCCTACAGAGCCAGACCTGGGCCTAGTCCCCCAGGCGGGCTTGGAGTCTCATGGGATTGGGCCTGGGGTTCCTTGGGAGGCAGAGGCACCTGGAACACAAGCCCGGAGCTGCAGTTCCAAGAGAACTAACTGGCAAGGGCCTGGCTTGGAACGGCTGCAGCAAGTATCAGGGCATGGGACGTGGGCATCTTGGGAACAGCAGGATGAGACATATGTGAGCAGAGCCATGGGAGATCCCCGCCAAAGGAACCATTACAGTGGTGTTAGCACACCCTTCTCTTTGCCCCAATGAAAATTAAGCGAGCCACCATGGTCATGCAGCAGGTTACTGGTGGGAACAAAATGATAAAGGCTTCTTGGTTCAACACAAGTGAATTGAGTTACTGAAATGGGGTAAGGCATGGGAAAGATTCTAGTCCAATGACACTGAGTAGATGCTTAATAAATGCTACTTAATTGAACACCAGACCTTACGTGGGGAAGCAATGGTTCACACCCACACTCTCTTTCCTCAGAGCTCAGAGTCTGAGAAGAGCAAGAGATGAACACAGAAACATTCCTGGTTTATGCAGAAATAAAGGGCAGCCCAGGGAATGACAGGAGTACCCAGAAAAATATTGTCTTGAATCCCTGCAGTGGGGTAGGCTTGGGGCTCAGTGTTAAACTTCGAATATAAGGTGTGTTAAGGAAGGCTTCACCAAAGAGGTGGCATTTGCATAGGCCTTACACGGCTGTGTGGGCTTCACTGATAGTTCAGTTGATAAAGAATCTGCCTGCAATGCAAGAGACCCCAGTTTGATCCCTGGGTTGGGAAGATCCCCTGGAGAAGGGATAGGCTACCCACTCTAGTATTCTTGGGCTTCCCTTGTGGCTCAGCGGGTAAAGAATCCACCTGCAAAGTGGGAGACCTGGGTTTGATCCCTGGGTTTGGAAGATCCCCTGGAGAAGGGAAAGGCTACCCACTTCAATATTCTGACCTGGAGAATTTCATGGACTATACAGTCCATGGGGTCCAAAAGAGTTGGACACGACTGAGTGACTTTCACTTGGCTATGCAGGAGTTTTCTAAGCCAAGAAGGCTGAGAAGGATATTTTCAACAAAGGCAAAGCCATGGGGATGGGGAAAATGCAAAGAGTTTAGGGGGCTGTTGCGTGTTTTGCTATTTAGGAATCGAGGCTGGGGTCTCTGGAATGGTGTAGGACCTTGACTGTTAGGCTGAGTGTGCATGGAACCCCAGGGCAATGGGGAGCCATAAAATATTTCTGAACAAGAGAATGATGTGGTCAGAGTCCACTAGAGAAGGGAATGTATTTGGTAAGCCACCTGGAGAGGCCCAGGGGAGAGGGAACCAGGGCAGAGGGCCCAATAGGAACCCTTGTGTAGGCTTCAATCCCTGGGGGCTTGTTAAGGTTGGAGCCAGGCTCCTGGGAATGGTGAGATCTTCCCAGCTCGACAGTAGATGGCGCTGCCTCCCTGTGCATCCAGCCCCATGGGCAGCGCTACCTGCCCCTCACCTGGGTGGGGAGACCCCCAGGCCTGCTTGGGCCCTATCTCTGTTGATGAAGTGCTGAGAAAGGTTAGGTTGGGGTGCATGTGTGTGGGGCGGGGGTGGGTGGGCTTTACTCCCCAGGGAGGGTGGGCTACTCCCCCGCCTCCAAGAGCAAAGAGGGCCACTTGCTTTGCTTTACAGAATTGCAGGATGTTTAAGGTAACTAAGGTCCAGAGAGGGAGGGGCTTGCTTGAGTCGCTAAGTGGGTTAGTATCTCATGGGTGCTCCTGAGTGCCTGATGTGGGAAGTACTGCTGTCCCTTCCTCCTCGAGTCCCTCTTCCAGTTTGCCTCTGCCTCGCCATCCCCACTGCCTCTTTTCCACTCAGTCCTCACCCATCTGCCTGGCCTGGACCTTCGTCCCCATCTCCTCGCAGACCCCTGCAGGGTGGTCTCTTCCATGCCTGCCTGTGACTCTCCTCACCCCACCGTGCCCCCACTCAATCCAAAGATTTTTCTCATACACAGATCTGACCTTCATCCTCCCTGCTGAAGCGCTTCCCCGCCCCACCAACCCTGGGGGATGCTCTTGAGCCTGGAATTCAGGCCCTGGAACAAGGCCCACGTCTTTCTCACAGACCTCATCTGCCCTGGGTCCGTCAAGCTGATCCTTCCTTGTCCTCTGTCAGACTCCTATTCAACCTCCATGACTTGGTGGGGCTTCTGAGGTGTGGGAGTTTAGGTATCCCTTCCTGGGCTCCCGAGGCTGTGACTGTACCGTGTGACTGGGCGCCCCTGGGCCTAGCTCCTCTGCTGGGTGCCCTGGAGAGCCTCTGGGTGGGGAGCGCCAGCTGGAGCTCAGGGCAGCCTCTCTGGGTGACCAGGTGACTGACAGGAACACTCAGGGCAGAGCGTTAACCAGGTCAGTGCATGCTGCCACGAGACAGGTGCCGTGCTAGGCGCTTTTGCACACTCACAGCCTCTCTGATCCCAACAAAGCCTGGGCAGGTAAGAGGCTGCAGTTATTACCTTGGTTTTGCAGAAGAGGAAACAGAAGTGCAGAGGGTGAGTGAGTGAGTGGAATGGAGATCAGCAGGCTGCGGGCAGGGTAAGGTTTCAGCTGAAGGGTAGCAGGAGCCACAAGTACCCAAGGGTCTGAGTAAGGCCCATGGGGCTGTCAGGGGTGCCTGGGGCGGATGGCCCTCAAAAGTGAGCTCCCTCTCCCTGTCTTGGGGCTTGGGAGGCCTTCAGTTGTTCTGAGTCAGGCAAGGCCCTGGGGCCTGATACCAGATGGTCACATGGCGGCTGTGAGATAGCAAGCTGCGGCCGAGGCCAGGGAAGAGGCTGACCCGGTGAGCTGGGGAGGGGCAGGCCCTGCTGGTAGGTGGGTGGCTCATGGTCTGAGATCAGACCAGGCCCGAACACCAAGACTTTCCAAGGAGCCCTGTGGTGAGTGGGCCGGATGCCGGGAAAAGCCAGAGGTAAGGCTGCCCACAGGAATCCGGCCAGCAGGAGCAGGACATGGTAACGAGCTGCAAGTATTTGCCCCAGAGAATCCCAGGGCTGGGGATGGGTGAAAGGAGGGGCCCACAGAGTGTTCTGCGCTTCTGGGTCACAGTACAACGATGGCTGTGTCCTCCGCTTGCTGTATGACCTTGGCCTGGTCTAGGCGCCAGTGAGGAAAATTCTAGCCTGGAGTCCGCCTTGGGGCCCCTAGGTCTGGTGCCCAGTTTTGAAGCCACGCACAAGTCAGAGATAGAAGGGCCCTTGGTGTTGAGACCTGGGCCCTGTGTTGTCTGAAGGAGAAACTGAGGCACAGAGTGGGACTGCGCCTGCCCAGTCCCACAACAAGCCAGGCCCAGGACCCAGGTCTCCTGACTCCCAGGCTGACTTGGTGATGACTCTAAGCACATTCCCTCCTGTTCTTCTAAGACTTGTGCTCAGATTCTTTGGGGGGAGCATTCTGGGGGTCACTTAGGGCTGCCCCTATGGCTGGACTTAACTCTAACCCTCTAGGAGGTAGCGTCCAGAGTGCTTTGCTGGCCTAAATCCACTGTGAGCAGTGCTGGAGAACTTCCTTGAGTCTATCCCTGCCCACACTAGCTGCAACCAGGCTGCTTGGGGATGTGTGGGGGGCAGGGCATTGTGTGGAGTTCCTGGTGAGAAGGGGGGTGTCTGCCTAGTGGTGACGCCCAGCTCATCCTGACGCGTGCCCACCCAATGGCATCACTCAGCTTGGTGAGGTCATCCTCTCTCGGGGAGTCCTGCTCCCGGGGCCTCCCATGGAGTCCTAGTCATGTCTTCTCCTGGACTCAGCCAAGGGGCCCAGCCACTTATAGCAGGCAGCTCTTTCCGTGGATCATCAGTCTCAGGGTGGGGCACCTCTCCAGCCATCTTGTTCTAGATGACAGGCTTTATGGTGGCAAATCCCTGCTGGTTTCCTGGTGGGAAAAGTCACATCAGCCCCTGGGATGGTGCCGCCAGCTCGCCTTGGGGAACTCGTAGGGAAAAGCGTCTCCCTTCTCCAAGTGGGGCAATCAGGCAAGTCTCTGCATGCCCCAGAGCCTCTGCCCCTGGCCCCCAGCTCTTCCTCAGGCCCTGCCTCATCCCTGAAGCATCCTCTCCCTTCCTGGGGAAGGGTGCTCGCCCTGACGGTCAGGGCGCCAGGGGACAAGCCTCTTCTGAACTTCCGCTGGTGCTTGGTATGCCTGCCTTCTCTGGGCAGTCCTCACAGTCACTCTGAGTGGTGTGGGTGTCACTACTCCAATGGCCAGCTGAGACCCCAGATTTCCAAGTCACTCAGTGGGGGAACCAGGACTTAAATGTGAGTCTTTCTAAATGTTTTATAGATTCAGAAGCTGTCCCAGGACTTCCCTGGTGGTCCAGTGGCTGAGACTCTACGCTCCCAATGCGGGGCCCCCAAGTTCCATACCTGGTCAGGAAATTGGGTCCTGTATGCTGCAACTGGGGAGTCCAATAGCACGTCACAACTAGTGGATCCCGCATGCCACAGCTGGAACCTAGCACAGCCAAACAAATACCTATTTTTTAAAAAAGCTGTCCCCATTCATGTAGAGGGAAAGACCATGATTGCTCCTTCTTAAAATGATTGTGACTGGTGAGAATAACCATTCCCTGGTGGCTCAGAAGGTAAAGAATCTGCCTGCAGTGCAGGAGACCCAGGTTCGATCCCTGGGTTGGGAAGATGCCCTGGTGAAAGGAATGGCTACCCACTCCAGTGTTCTTGCCTGGAGGATTCCATGGACAGAGGGGCCTGGTGGGCTGTAGTCCATGGGGGTCACAGAGAGTCATATCAGACTGTAGACATATCAGACATATCATATCTGATATGACTCTCTGTGACCCCCATGGACCACGTAGTATGGGCCTAAGAAGTGTTTGTTGTGGGAAGGAATGAGTGAATGAACTAAATCTCAAGGACAGGCGGCTGGATGAGGGGACCTGCCCTTATGGGTGTTCAGTCCCAGCCCAGGGAAGGAGCTGCCCCTTGGGGCCCTGAGCGCAGAGCCACATTTGTCCCTGGCAACTGGCTGGAGTGTCATTTCCTCTCCATTTCCCCCTCACCATTGAGGGGTAAACAGTGCCAGTCTGAGGAGGGGGAGAGAACCAGGATTTGGGTGGGTGCTGAGTTAGCAGTGGGGTGTCCCCTGTGGGCTCCTGCGTCTTGTCCTCCCACGTGGCTCTCGTATCTCTGTGCTCCCCGCTCTGCTGGGAATTCGCCCCTGGGGGCCCCTCTTCTCCCACAGTCTCCACCTTCTCCAGGAGGTCACTTTGTACCCCAGGCTGGACTAGGCTTCACTCCCAGCTCTCCAGCCTTGTGAACTGTTGTCACAAAAGTTCCATGTTGTCATTGACTAGTAATGTGGTTGTTTGCCCATCAGACCAGGAGTTCCCTGAGGGCAGGGCTTGTCTGATTCCTCTCTGAGTCTGCAGCTCCCATGACACAGCCAAGAAGGAAGGTCGTTGGATGGGTGAATGAATGAATGAATGAACAAATAAATGTATGAAAGAAACAGAAAGGTCAAATATCCTCCGTTGGCAAATTTCGGGCCTCAGTTCTACCAAGAGGCACCTGAAGACTTTGGGTAGAGCCGTGTTCCACTCTGGCTTCAAGTCTCCCATCTGTCCACTGGGGTGATGGGACCCTTTAGCAGCCCCTCAGAAACTGGGAGTGAGGTGCATGCCCAGCATGACACTGCCCCCCACCCCCTGCCTCACTCTTGTCCCCTCAGCCCTGAGCCCCACAAGGCCAGGGTGTGAGAAGGGCCTACCAAGTTGCTTTAACTCCACGCCGCTTCACATCATCTCATCTCAGAATTGCTCCATCTCAGCTCTGATCTTTCTGCCCTGAGCAAGCCTGCTTGGCCAGCGGACCCACTGACATCAGCCAAGGCTTTGCTGGGGGCAGATCTTGGAATCCACTCCCAGGGTTGGATGGTCTGCAGTACTCTGCAGGTCACCAAGCCTGCACCCCTCCTCACAGCTTAGGGGCCAGCCTCTCAGTGAGGAACCTGGGACCTGCAGGGGGAGGGGTCAGGTGGGCCCTTAGCACTAAGTGACCAGTGACCCAGCTGGGAATCTGAAATCAAGTCTTAAACTCCAAACTGGTTTACTTCAACCTCCAGTTCTGCCTGAAGGTGTGAATTTGGGCAACTGAATGACTTCCTCTGGGCCTCGTTTCTTTATCTGTTTCAAGAAGATAACTATTGCCCAGTATTCCTGAAGGTGCTTGTAAAGATGGAGAGGCTGTTTGCGGGGAAAAAACTCTAGACTAGGAACCAGGCCTGGCTCTGTCTCTCTCTGGACCTCAGCAACATGTCTGTACAAATAGGACGCTGACTATGTCCTGTTCCTCCTCCTTCTTCTCTCTTTCTCTCCCTCAGCCTCACACAGAGGGTGGTGAATACAGTAACATCCTGTGTCCTGGTCACTTTTCAGGCCTGGGCTGGGTGGTGGGCATCACAGCCTGAGAGATCTTAAAGTTCTCCAAGGGAGAATACATATATCCATTAGTCCATACATCCATCTAGCAAATATTTACCCAGCAGGGTCGCTGTCCCAAGCCTAGGCTATATTATGATGGCAGAGCAGACCCCCACTGGGTCCCTGCCCTCAAAGACCCACAGTCCATCTCCCAGCAGTCCCCATATCTCTGTCACTAGCCTGGACTTTATTCTCAGGTATGGATTCTTATTCTCTCACCTGATGTGAAGAGCCGACTCATTGGAAAAGACCCTGATGCTGGGAAAGATTGAAAGCAAAAGGAAAAGAGGACAGCAGAGAATGAGATGGTTAGACAGCATCACCAACTCAATGGACGTGAATGTGAGCAAACTCTGGGAGATGGTGGAAGACAGGAACGCCTGGTGTGCTGCAGTCCATGGGGTTGCAAAGCATCAGACACAACTTAGCAACTGAACAATGGATTCTTATATCTCACAGATGCCTGAACTTCACTCCTTGGGTGCCCCCAGGCTCCTCAAATCAGAACACCTGAGCATCATTAGCTCCACATTTTTCTCTTCCAGTTTTCCCAGGTCAGTAAATGACGCCTAAAATGTCAGCATCTTTCCAGACTCCTCTCTCCCTCCCACTTACTTCTGACACCCAAACAAGCAAGCAGTGAGCTCTGAGGATTGTTGTTCAGTCGCTCCGTCATGTCTGACTCTTTGCAACCCTGTGGACTACAGCACGCCAGTCTTCCCTGTCCTTCACCATCTCCTGGAGCTTGCTCAAACTCACATCCATTGAGTCAATGATGCCATCCAACCATCTCATCCTCTGTTATCCCCTTCTCCTCCTGCCTTCAATCTTTCCTGGCATCAGGGTCTTTTCTAGTGAGTCAGCTCTTCGCATCAAGTGACCAAAGTACTGGAGCTTCAGCTTCAGCATCAGTCCTTCCAATGAATTTTCAGGGTTGATTTCCTTTAGGATTGACTGGTTTGGTCACCTTGCTGACCGAGGGACTCTCAAGAGTTTTCTCCAACACCACAGTTCCAAAGCACCAGTTCTTCGGTGCTCAGCCTTCTTTACTCTCCATACGTGACTACTGAAAAAGCCATAGCTTTGACTAGACGGACCTTTGTTGACAAAGTAATGTCTCTTCTTTTTAATACACTAAGTTTGTCATAGTTTTTCTGAGGCTACCACCTTCAAATATGTTTCTGCTATTTCCAGTTTTCTCTGTCTCCACCAGCACCACCCTCTTTGAACCCTCCTCACTCAGGTCTCATTTACCTGACTGGTCTCTCTCACCGGTCCTCCATGTGGCAGGGGGATACCTTTCCAAAATGCACACCTGACCTTGTCTCTCTCTGCTGGAAACTCTTCCAGGTTCCCATTGTCTGTAGACTAAAGCCATGTTCTGTGTGTCTGTGTCCAGCTGTGCTCACCTTTCCAGGCTCATCTTGTGCCCCTCGGCCATCTATGCCCAGTTTTCTTTCAACTCCCCCAACTCCTACCTCAGTCTTTGCTTGGGCTGTTGTCTTTGCAAGAACATGTCTTTCTGCTCCCTCCATCCTCCCCTCCTGGCATCCACTGCTGGCCACCTTCCACCCTCCATCAGCTCTCAGTTTAAACATCACTTTCCTGAAGCTGTCTTACCTTCCCTTTCGAATCTAGTTAGTTTCCATGTATACTCTCCAACTCCCTCCCCTCTTCCCTCTGTCAATATCATTTTACTTCTCCATTTCTTACCTCCCTTCTCTCTGGCACGTAGGTGCTCAGTTGTTTCATTCCTGCCTGACTCTGTGACTCTATGAACTGTAGTCCGCTAGGCTCCTCTGTCCATGGAGATTCTCTAGGCAAGAATACCTAGAGTGGGTTGTCATGCCCTCCTTCAGGGGGTCGTCTCGACCCAGGGATCGAACCTGAGCCTCCTGTGTCTCCTGCACTGCGGGTGGATTCTTTAACCACTGAGCCACCTGGGAAGCCCTCCTTCTCTTCCCATCTTCATTAAGCACCTTCTACATATGAGGCTTAGAAATACACAAGAATAGGCATGGTCCTTGTCCTTTTGGAGCTTAGAGCCCAGTGAGAGACTTAATTAGACAAAGAACGCCCTGTAAATAATGACACACTGGGACAGGCATTTATCATGTCTCAGGCAGCATCTGTCACGGGTTGGCTTCTGTGAGAAGGGTTCTCTGAGATGGAGACGGGCTCGCAAGGTGTTTATTAGGTGTGCTCTTGGAACCACCTGCTATGGATGGCAAGGAGGAAGCAGGGTTGGGTAGAGGGAGAAGGTGACCTCGGCCAGGCCCATGTGGAGCTCTGGAGCTGGTACTGCCTCAGACTTGGCCCAGTTGTGGTGGGGAGCTGGGCCCCCCCTCCTGCAAGTTGGTCCATCCTTGACAAAGGCTGACTCTAGAAAGGGGAGCGATCCTTGTCAGCAGAGCCGTCCAGTCCCCGGGAAGGGCTGACGGCTGACGTAGCATTCCCAGCGCTTCCTTCCATGAGAAGGTCCTGGCTGGCCCAGCACAGTATGTGTGAGGTACATGTCATCACCCTTGCGTGATGCATGGGGAAACTGAGACTTGCAGAGGTTCCAAGATTTGCTTTTGTGATTGCTGTGTGATGGCATGGCTTCTCAGTCTCAGCTTGCCCAACCTTTCTTTCTGCCCTTGGCACCAGCTATACCCTTGGGGAGACAGGGGCAGCAGAGTACCAGCCAGTCTGAGGAGGTGCCACATAATTAAATGACCCAGTGCGGGGGCTGTGAATGGCTGATCCCTCTGCCAGGCGACCTCACTTGGGGCTTAGAGGGACGTTGCAGAAGCCGCTTCTGGGGGACCCAAGAGGGAGGGGATGATCTCACACCTCCTGCTGGTGTTTCACAGCCTTAGGACTGTCCTCACTTGGCCCTTGGTTCCATCCCTGGTCCCCCAACGCCCTTCAGAGGCACAGCCTGGGTACCGGCAGAGAGCCAGCAGGTGATGTAAGTAACGTGTTTTAGTGGAAAGACAGGTGAGGCAGAGCTGGGCCCTGCCATTCCCAGAATCATGGGTTAGACAGGATAAACAACAAAGCAAAACAAACAAAACAAAATGCCCAACTTCCCAGCCATCTGGAAGTATTTGTCAAGTGCTTTACCTGTGCTCTCTATACACTGCAGGTAGTTCTCACAACTCTGAGAAGATGTACAATTTATTATCCCATTTGAAAGATGGGAAACTGAGGCTTGGGGAGCTGCAGTGACTTGCACAGTGGTATCCAGTTAATAAATGGTGGACAGAAGGAATGTCGATGAGAGGAAGAGAATTCAGAAAGGAGAGTCAGAGAGGGAGCCACCACCACTGTCCTGGAGCTCTGGCAGCAGGGTGCAGCAGAAGCCCCTCCAAGGGCAGGCCTGGCCAGGTCCTCTTGAGTCCATGCCTGGAGGTGAGTTGAAGTGAGACAGGTTCAAGCTGCCTCAGCCACAGAGCCCTGGATGAATCTTGTGTGAATCTTTCTTCTGCTTCTGCTGAGCCCTGGGAAGAGGGAAGAGAATAAGTGGGAGTAGACGCTCTCCCCTGACAACACGGTCATTAGCCACAGAACCAGAGAAGTTCCATCCTGGGTAAGGAGGCTGGGGGCCTGATTTCCTACCTTCCAACCCATTGTAGAGATTCTCCATCTAGGGCTAGATGTAGGGGTCAAGGATTTATTATCAGGAAGCCTATTCTTGGGATTGCCCTGGTGGTATGGTAGATAAGAATATTCCTGCTGATGCAGGGGACATGGGTTTGATCCCTGCTCTGGGAAGATGCCACAAGCTACAGAGCGACTAAACCTGTGTGCCACAACTACTGAGCCTGCACACCTAGAGCCTGTGCTCCACAACAAGAGAAGCCAACATGATGAGAAGCCCATGCACTGCAACGGAGAGTAGTCCTTGCTCTCTACAACTAGAGTAAGCCCACAAAAAGCATTGAAGACCCAGTGTCGTCAAAAATTAAAAAAATAAATAAATAAGACTTGTCAGAGCAATTTGACTGTTGTCCTAACCTGGCAGCTCTAGGACTGTGTTCACATCTGCTCTATCTTGTGTGAACCTGATGTGTGCCTGCCCTGTGTGAGGCTTATAATTAGTGGTCTCAGCGAATCCACACCAGGGCCTGGTGGGAGAGAAAGCTGATCACTCCCATTGCTCTGATGGGGAAACTGAGGTCCAAAGACATACAGGGCGTTACCCAGATCTCCTAAAGTTCCCTCGGCTTTTCCTACTTACTGCCCCAAACCATAACTCCCATCTCATATAATCCCCAAATTAGGGAGCAAATATCAGTGGGAAGGAACCTCTGGTTTGACTTTATTTTTACTGGGGAGAGGTTTTGTCTGGGCCTGCCAACCCTCACTTTTCCTATCTGTAAGTCAGTATTAATGTTAGGAGTAGCGCTAATATGTAGACTCTGCCTTTCTGTGTGGCTCAGGGGTCAGCACAGGCCAAGGGCCTGGGGCACAGGGGCTGGGGTTGGGGGACGGCTGTGGAGGGGGTCCCGTGCTCCAGGTTGGTTGGTATTTCAAGGTGGGCAAGGGAAGGAGCAGGCAGACAAGGACATCCTCATCTGCCCCACCCCTTCTAGGGCCTGTGCCCCTTGCCTCTTCACGAGAGGGTCCTTGGCAGGGCCTGGGTCCCCTGTGGGGGTGTGGTGTGCACCCTTGAATTCAGACATGGGTGTGCTGCTGCTTCCCGCAGACCAGGGCCCCCAGGCCATGTCTCTCCTTCAGACTGGGGCCCAGCCCAGGTAGGTTCTGTTCATGGTGCCTGATTGCTTAATGAGCTTGGCATCAGGGTATGGATAATTGCACCATAAAGTATGCAAATCTAAGCATAACAACACCACGCTGCAAAACTCCGCATTCTCTCAGCTCTCAGGTGCCCTGCTCCTGGGACAAAACTTCCGTGGGAACCACTCCGTACAGCTTCCTCCTACTTCTCTGAAGTTGTAACTGCAGTGTGTACCTTGGCCTCACAATTACAGTAGCATGAAGGGCTCTCTGCCCGCATCCCATCTGAGCCTCACAACGATAATGGGTGAACATCTGCAGAGCGCTAACAGTATGCCAGGCAGGGTTCTAATCATTTTACAGATGTATTCATGTCATCGCCCTAATCACCCCATGGGATAAACATCATTGGATCTCACAGATGAAGAAGCTGAGTTCAGAGGGATTTCATAACTTACCTAAGGTCACACAGCTGCTAAAGTGAGAAATCAGGAAACTTGGCAGGATGGGAAACTGAGGCACAGAAGGGCAAGGAAGACTTGTCCAACCTCTTGTTGTCATTTGGGGTTTACCGAGGTCTCCGGGGAGCTCTTCAGCCAGCTTTGGGTTCTGTGAGGGCCCAAGTGTCCCCCTGCTGTGTGCCTTTGTGGCCAAGAGTGTGTGTATTGGAGGTGTGGACCGGGGCCTCATTCTGGGAAAGTCAGGGGACGCAGCCAAAGCAAAGAACTATTTTAAGGCCTCTCCTGCCCGCCCTGCTCCCCACACAGCCCCTCTGCTGAGCCAGGCTGCAGCAGCCCGGGGCCCAGGCCAACCATGGAGAGCTCTGTTCCGAGAGCAGAGGGAAGTCTTGGCTCCAGAACATTCACACTCAATGAATTACTTCAACGCTAGATTAGACTTGCAGGCTCAGAGCAAAGTGATAATAGGGCCCAATTAAATTAATTTATATGTACTCTGTGCTTTGGGCCCCTCCCTCGGTGGTGGGGCAGGTGTGACCCACCACACCTTGACCCCTGGGAGTTCTGAAAGGCAGCAGTGAGTTGGGTGTGGGGGTTTGCTCCTTCCTTGGTGGGAAAGCAGAGCTGCAGAGGGAGAGGCCAGGATTGTTGTTTTGTTTTCAGCCTGATGTGCAAGTTGGGAGAAAATGACCCTCATTAAACAAAGACTTTAGGAAGCAAATTCCTGGTTAGGGATGGTAAGGACTGGCAGGTCTGGCTAAGGCCCGATTCCCAAGGTCTGGGTGGGTGGGGGGCTTGAAGGGGTCACTTGAGGAGGTCCTCACCCATGGCCAAGCCTCTGTCCCTCACGATTCCAGGCAAGAGGACATATGGCTCTTTGTGGTGAGCGGGTGGGTGCAAGAGAGAGCTGGGCATCTGGGCCACTGTCTAGGCTCTGCCTGCAGCTTGCTGTGTGAAGGATGTATTTGAACCCCTCTGGGCTGAGGGTGAAGCCCATTTCCTTAACAGGCTCCTAGAGCCCTCCCCCGGCCCAGCCCCCACCCTGCGCTCTTCCTTCTGTCTCACCTACTCCCACCAGACACTGGAGATGCTCTGTATCCTCCTGTATTTCTCTGACTGGCGAGCTTTGTCTGCACCCCTGTTCCCAGCTCCCTGGGCCTTTGCCCTTGTGGTTTCCTGGGTCAGGCTGTCCCTCTCCCCTACTTTCCCTAGAGAGCACCTGATCCTTGCCCCATCCCTGCCCTTAACACCCCTAGTGCGGTGCCCTGTCTCTTCAGAAAGTGGGGCACAGGGCAGATCTGACCTCCCCCACCTTCCCGTGCCCCCAGGGCCAGGACAGAACCTGGGGCCGAGGCAGTGCCGAGGAAGTTTCTATAGTCTCAAGTGTCACCCCCAGCGCTAATACTGTGACCCCGTCACGGCCCCAGCACAGGCCCGGGTGATCATTCAGCTGCACAGGCCACACTGGGTGAAGAACCAGGTGCCTCGTTCATGACTCAGCTCAGCCACTGACCTGAGACCAGTTACTTCCTTCCCCTTTTGGTTTCCTATTCTGCAGAGTGTGCCTCTTGGTGGCCCGTACCTGAGGAAACTGCTTGGGGATTCCAGCAGTTTCCGGTGTGAGTCTGGCTGCAGAGAGTAAAGGCCAGTGCTGATGCTATGTGGTGAGGGGTGGCAGAGGTGGGCCCTGGGGCTCAGCCCCAGCCTCCAGGCAGCGCGAGGGGTTTCCCAGGAACTGGGCCTCCTTGCTGCCTTCTCCTGGGCAGGCAGGGCTCTTTCTACAGATCTTTATCAAATGCTCAATGTGCTGGGTCCCTGCCGCCACTTCTTCCAGGGGTACTCCACTTTGGGGTCCTGGCTGCCTTCTGCAGGGCTGGGAACTTCAGGTATGGCTCTGAGCCCCAGAGAGCCCCACAAAAAGTCTAGGGGTCAACTTCCCCCTCTCCCCCAGTTTGACCCTTTGTTTTCTGAATCCTGATAACGGAGCATGAACATCACCTAAGAAATGTGGGAGTCCCTGCCAGACAGGAAATGGCCTGGTCAGATTGGGGCTCAGGCGATAAACTTGCCTTAAGATTCCTACACGTGGGGTCCCTATGGGCAGGCCCTGCCTCCCCCACCCCTCAGCGCTGTGTGGAAAGTATACTTTATCTCCATCAGACTTTCCAACAAGCCGTTGACTCTGTAGGGCCATGGGGCCAACCACGGAAAAACTCACCCTCCCCACCTCCGTCCAAAAACACTGGACCTTTTCGGGGTTATAAATTTATGGCAGAAGCGGAGGGCCAGCTCTTGCTGCAGGCAGCCTTTGAATCTCAGCCCCACACTCAGCGCCCACCGGGGGCCTTTCCTCCAGCCAGCGGGAGCAGGCCCTTGGCTGGGAAAACCAAAGGCATCCGTGGGGAGGCAGGAGACTTTGTAACCCCCTGACCCCCGACTCACCCCTCCAGGGCCCCAGAGGCAGGCCTCGCTGGCTGAGCTGCGGGAAAGGCTGACTTGCGGGCAGCCTGGGGCCAGCTCCGGCCCTGTGCTGCCACAGGCCTCCTCTTCACATTTCTCTGGTCAGGACTGCCTTCTCTGGGCCTCAGTTTCTTTTTCTGTAACAATCGGAGCTTAGATAAAGCCATCTACAAGTTTTATTAGGGGGTCTCGTGTTCCACTGCAATTCACATTCCTTTCTGAGCCCCCTCTTCTGCAAGTGCTGGGGTCTAGAGAGTTGCTGGGGGCCTGTTGGTGTGTGTGTGGGAGGACGGGGACAGGGAAGGGCACCGAGGGAGCCCCAAAACCAGGTCACTCAGCTGGAGACAGAAGGCAGGAAAGAGTTTTCACAGTAAGAGAGAGTTTCGTTGAGGATGGAATTGCTAATGCATTTATATATTGATTAGATAAACATGGAGTGAGTACCTACTTTATGCTAGAAAACATACTAGATGAAGATGATGATGCTGTGTGTAAAACAGAGACGAAGAAAGACATAACCCTGAGAAAAGAAGTCTTCAAACTGGTGTGGAGGGAAGGCATTCCTGGCAGAAGAAGCACTAGGCAAGGCAGTGACTCATGAAAGGGTGTCGTGCATTTGGACAGGAGCACAAAGTTCTTTGTTGCTGAATTGGGAAAGTGGTGACTGCTTCCTGGTGTAAATGGCTCTGGAACCAAAGAGACCTGAGATCAAATCCTAGCACTGCTCTTACTAGCTGTAGGACTCTGAGGGTTGCTGGGTTGTCTGAACCTCAGAGTTTGTAGAGAATGGAATATAATTCTAACATCTGGGAGCTGTGAGAATTAAATAAAAGAAGGTCGGTAAACACCCCACCTGGGTTTTGGCAGAGGTTGGCGCAGAGGTATCCAGTGGGGGCACCACCAATAAGCAGAGCTTTCTATTTGCCAAAGTCTTCTTACTATGGGAGCAGATGCCAGGTAGGGGTTTATCCGTCAAGGAGGCTGTGGGAAGAGAGCTTGAACCAGAAATCTCTGCTGTCTTCTAGTTCTTGGGTCTGTTATTCCACCGAACACACAGGGCCACCTATTCCCAGCACCCTTGCAGAGGTTTGGAACTAGCACCTTTGCCCCCCATCTGCTCTTCTCCAGGGTCCAGAGTTCTCACCTCCCTAGTCACCTCCTCTGGTCACACAGTTCCACAGTGATCACTGCTCTCTAGGAATCTCGTCAGTGTGGAGTAGATTGAGAAAATCACCTCCTTGGGTTCAGACACAATCTCTATTGATATGGCCAAAGAAGTCAATGGCTGGCCACTTGCCTTTTACTTAGCTGCAGCAGGGAGACCCACCCACTTAGGCTAGATGCTCTCAGACATTCTCAAGATTTGTAGAAGCACAGAGCATTCCAGGAAGTGATAAATCCTTGTGGGATGAATGAATGAAGTGTCTGATTTTGGGCTCAGGCCAGCCCTGAGGAGGGAAATCCAGAGAATTTAGGGGGGCACAGAAGGATCCCTGCAGCTGGGGGCTATGTTGCAGTCTTTCCCTGGGAGCTCAAAATGCTTCCTCTCTCCTCATTCATCATTACTCCACCCTGCTGGTCGCTGTCTTCACAATACCCCTCTTTGGGGGATGGAATGGCAGGCTAATAGACTCATAGACTCACAGGCTGTCAGCACTAAGGGGCCTCTACAGAGGGTCCAGTCCAGCCTTCTCATCATACAGATGGTAAAATCGAGGCTGGATAGGGAGAGGCTGTCAAGGTTTCCTAGAGTCACTTGGTGAGTCGCTGATGGAAGGCGATTCTGCCAGTGGTGAGGACCACTCTGGATGATGTAAGTGCAGGTGGCCCCTGACCTAGGGGAGACAGCTGGCTCACCCTATTTGTGAGGCTTCTAGGTTAACCCTGTTCACCACCACCACCCAAGAGCCATGCAGAAACTAAAAATATCATTGGGCTCCGTGACCCTGGCAGATGCCCAGACCCTGCTGGAGGACCCTGGGAAGGGACTGTGGGAAAGCATCCATCCTGGGGTGTGATCACAATGCTGATACAGGGACATGGCCTCCGACTCAGGTTCTGGTTCTGGCTTTGCTTCTGCTCTCTGTGTGACCTGGGGCAGGACCCACCCTGCCTCTGAGCCTCAGTTTCCCCATCTGTGAAGTGACAGTGCCAAATTGGACCCAGAGGCCTCTGAGCTCTCACCCGCTGTTTATCTGAATGCTTTAGCAGGGAGGAATCTGCACTCACCTTCAGCATTTCCTGCCTTGGCACACGCCGAGCCCCCTATCTAATCCTGGGGTCCCAGGCCTGCGCTCTGGGGAGAGATTGTTGTGATTTAAGGTTCCAGATTTCCTGGACCATTAGTATCATGATACTTTATATCTGGGCCTCTATTGCTTTTTAATTAAAACCGAATCCATCCAATCCCTGGTTTTACATGCATCTCCGGGAGCCTGCGGAGGCTCTGCTCTGCCTGATGCTTTGTGTAGCCCTGCTTCTGCTTTTCTGCTTCCTTTCTTGAGTTCCTAGCTCCTCTTGTTTTAGGAAGAGAAGGGTCTGGAATTCTTTATGGACACCTTCTTTGACTTGGATGCTGAGGCCCTAAATTGCATTCCACTGATACCCAGCACCCCACATTCAAAAGCATCTGTGCAGGACAGGACAAAAGGATGACCTCAGACCAGCTCTGTGTCTGACATTCACTTCCAGTCCAAGGAGGAGTTGGAAGGACTGGCTTGGTGTGCAAGGTCTGTCCCCTCCTCGTGTCGGTCCTGGAGTTTTGGGGCAGAGGGCTATGTGTCTGATTCTCTCCTGAAACAGCATCTGAAACCTTGAGGCTGGAGAGAGAGGAGAGCGGGCTGCAGGGTCAACCCTGCCCTGCTAGGCTTTGCAGACAAAGAAAACAAGATTTCTGTGGGCCAGTTGGGCACTCTGGAATGGAGTGAGGCATGAATCATATAGCAAGGACCAGTCGAGGGTCTGCTACCTGTCAGGATCAGGTGACCCAAACCAAAGGTGTCTGCCTGGGATTGGGGGGAAAGTGGACATCAACTGGAAGAGGGGGCATCACCCATGTCAACAAATTTTTCTTAGCAAGGAGTGGGAGACATTGGAAAATCCACAATACACCCAAAGAGAGAAAGCTGGTCTGGGACATTGCTACCACAAAGGGACGCCCCCCCACAACCCCAAGCCAGGTTCCAGCACCCCTTAGGCAAGCCTGGCTGTTGTCACTTTGTGTCTACCCCCCACGCGCCCCTTTACTCTGTCCCCCCATCCAGATCTGACTCTGAAAACAGTAAGTGACACAGTGGAGGGAAGTGAGGAAATAGAAGCCCTTCAGCTCCCGTCCCCCTCCCAGTGGCTAAATCTGGAAATGGGCCTGAGTAGGGAAGAAGGAACTTTAAATCGTGTGTGAGTGACCTTCTGAGGTCAAACTGAGTGCACCCATTTCCACCTAAAAATAAGACTGTCTTTTTATACCTAACCTGGAACGGGAATGCTGGGGTTCAGCTTAGGTCCTTGTTAGAGCTGGAGAGGGAGAGACCTTAGGGCAGATTTGAGTGACAATGATGAAAAAGTTAAGTTTTTAAAATCATTTGCACACTACAGAATTTAGCCTGTTCCGCATGCCAGTTACATATCTGTTATTCCAAGGAATCTTACACCATTCCTGAAGTCAATTGTATCATCATTCCTTAATTATAGATGAAAAAAATAGATTCAGAGAAACTCAATGGCTTGCCCAGAGGCCCTTAAACCAGGATTTGAATGGACTTAGGCATCTGGGCAGAAATTTCTACTCTAGCACTTTTTGGGGGGGCCTTCAAGCTCAACTCCCCAAAACTCTGATTCAGATCAGGAGTCACGGCAAGGACTCTGCATTTCCACAAGCTCCTGTGAAAAGCTCCGGTTCAGGTAGGTGGTCCAGAGAACATATCCCAGAAACACCACCCTCACTTTGATGTCCTTGTGGTGAGAATAACACTGCAGGTGACAGGGCCCCTCCAGGGATGCCAAGACCAGACATCACCCCCTCCTCCACGTGGTCTCCATGCCCTCCAGTTCCCATTCAGGTCTTGTGAGTGAACATATAATATGAGCCAAGAGTGGTTATTCCGGGGCTCTGGGGCCAGACTTCACAAGCTCGATCCCCAGCTCTGCTACCTTTCAGTTGCGTGTCCCACCTTCCAGAGCAGGTTACTTCTCTCGCGGCCTCAGTGTCCTCATCCGAAACGGGATAGTGTGGGCACCTATCCCATAAGGTGGCTGTGAGGATTAACTGAGTTTGTTCATGTAACTCAATGGTGTGTCACATGTGATATACGGTGAGTGAGCACTCCATTGTCGCTGTTGTTTAGCTGCCCAGGTGTGTCCCACTCTTTTGTGACCCCATGGACTGTAGCCCCCCAGGCTCCTCTGTCCATGGGATTTCCCAAGGCAAGAATACTGGAGTGGGTTACCATTTCTTTCTCCGGGGGATCTTCCCAACTCAGGGATCAAACCCACATCTCCTGCATTGCAGGTGGATTCTTTACCACTGAGCCACCTGGGAAGGAATCTTGAGCACTCCGTAAATGCTAGTTATTATTTTTATCAGTAGTAGTAACATTACCTGTGTGAGTGAAGCACATTGGGTCCCTCGGGTTGGGGGAGCCAGAGGGCAATGATAGGTCTACATGGCCTGGGTGGAGAAGGGCCCTCTGAAAATCAGATTAGAGGGTTTGAGGGGAGCTCCTGGGTGTGGATGGTGGACACCTGAGCCGAGATTTTTGTTGGAAGATCTTGGCAACCCTGGAACAAGAAGACTGAGTCAAAAAAAAAAAAAGAAGAAGAAGACCAGGTCAAGTGGAGTGGAGTAAATCCCTGAGAGAAGCAGCTGTGACGAGAACAAAATGTGCCCATCCACTGAGGCAGGTGTTGACACCATTGTGCCTGGAAGGCAAAGCTGGGATGAAATAGTAGCACCTGTTGGGCGCGTTTATCTTGTTTGACCCCCACAACAACCACTTGAGGTAGAAGCAGCTGCTCTTACTCTCACTGAAGAGTTGAGAAAGTGGGGAGCTGGCTTGCTGGTGCTGCGCTTAAAGGCCACAAAAGCGGGGTTAAACCCGGGGCTGACTGCGAAGACTGCAACTTTGACCAGGGCCCCACGGGATGGAAGCAGAAGAGCAGCCTCTCTGGCTCTCTTCCTAATACTGCTCTCCAGGAGCCACACAGGCTCAGCCTGGGTTTGGGGACGAGTCCATCAGCTCACCCAGCGCACAGGTGAGCAATCTAGCAGTGCATTCTCATTTGGGTCTGGCTGGGTTGATGTGCATTCCCAAGTCTGTCAGGCCACAGGAGCAGTGAGGCAGGCGGGGGATTCACCTTGGTGGTCTAGTCGCTCGGCCCTGGAGGCCCGTCCTTGGGTTTTGAGGCCCCATTGTGCCCCAGTGAGCTCAGGGCTCCCTGGGTCAGGTGATCCCGGTTGGTCTTGGGGCTTGTAAGCCATCTGAAGTGACTTTATGGGGCTGCTGTGTTCTTGGAGCTCATAAAACACATGGAGCCTGAGGCCCTCAGAGTTTCCATGTCCTCCCGGCTTGGGGCCAACGTGAGAGGAGCGAGCAGCTTCAGAAGCAGCGTGTGGTAGGGCTGCTCCCCATGCTGGCCTACTCTCCACGCTGGCGCCTGACCTGGGGGCCAGTGGGGGCATCCGTGGGAGCTAGGCCCAGGGTGGGCGTCTCCTAGGCATTACATCTGCCCTCGAAGTCCTGGGATCAGGTAAGAGCCATCCCTTTCTTAAGAACTTTTTCTTTTTTTGGTTTGCTTTAATTTTGTAAAATAGTCTTACACCCTCATTTTAAGGAATATGAAACTGAGGTTTGGAGAGCCAAAGGGACTTGAAGAATGAGGTGGCTCTGGGGAAGACGAGGACAAGAACGGGCCTGTTCTGGGGGCCACCTCACAGCCCTCTACCTCCAAGTATAGTAAGAAATTCTTGCATCTAAGAAGTGCATCCAAACTTGAGTTGTGTTCCCCGCCCCCCGCCCCCTCCACTGTATATGAGTGGAATAATGTAACTGTGTTTTTAGGTTGCGAACTGTGTGGGAGGATAGGATATTTTTTGCCTTAGAACAATCCTGAGAGCAGACAGAGCGGGTGAGGGCAGTGAGGGGACAAGACTTAGAGGAAGCCACACGATGAGCTGGTGGCAGGCTGGCCTGGGCCATTTAGTCCAGGAGGCTGTCTGGTATGGAGGCCTCAAGTCCTCCGCAGGCCCCCGCCTCCTCCAGACCTTTCAGCCTGCTGGATCTCCAGTCTGCCCGTACTTTTCTCTTCCTAATATGATCAGCTCTGGTCCCCAGCAGCTCTGTGGAAAGAATCTCAGAGACACCAGATCTTCAGGAGCCAGAACTTTGGCTCTAGCAGTCCTGACCGGGGTTCCTTCCCAGAGTGACTCTTCCAGCCCTCCCTTGATGGGGAGCTCACTGCTCCCAGGGCAGTGCCTCTGTGGGGGGCCACTCTGCCCAGAAGGTCCTTACAGACACTGGTCCAAACCTCTCCCTCCCTCTGCTGCCTTTCTATTGGTCCTCACTTTGCCCAAGGGGACCCTACTCACTCACTCACTTGTTCATTTGTTCAGCAAATACCTGTGAGCTTAATGTGGATAGTACCTAGGTCTGCCATCCCTTCTGCCCAGCTGGATTCCTATGATGCATGGGAGGCAGGGACATGCCAGCGCTTTTCCATCCTATTTCTCGCATTGCAACATATTTCCAGAGGAACTCATAAGCAGAACCCCAGTGAATACATCCACCAAAGAGGAAGTGCTCCGGGTTGAGGGAGGAGAGCGGAGGGCCTCAGAAACCCAACCTCTCAGCCTTCCCTCCACCCTCTTGGCTGCTCCCGAGCCCCTCTGAGGGTCCTGAGGTTTCAGTTTAACACCACCAAACTATTCCCTTCTTGGTCCATTGGATGAAAAGTGAAGGAACTAGTGCCAGCTGTGGCTGGCACTGAGCCCGAGACAGATCGCTTCGAGGGTTTGAGGGCCTCACCCACACCAGGCTAACGTTGGGCACTGGGGACCCAGAGAAGTCAGACACATCTCTGCCCGGGAGCCTTCCTTCTGGTGGGACAGATAGATGTGTGATAGAGACACTGGCTGGCTGAGCCAGCGTTGGCCTTGCCTCTGCCCTGTTATCTGCTGCCACGTATCTGCAGATAATTGCAACATGGGTGGGGGGAGCTTTGGGTTCTATGGTGGGAGGATGGGGAAGGCCTTGACTGGCATCCTGGCTAGAGCAAAAGGACCAACTCAGAAATTTCCAGCACTACTGAGCACTTACTATGTGCTAGGCGGGGCCTGATCCAGTTTTGAAGGACCCGAAAACTACACAATTCTGGGAGCACTCTTTGAGAGGAAAATACAAAAAAAAAATTACAAAACCAAGTACAAAAGTGGATAATCAGAATGAGAAAAAAAGTCACAGCTAATTAAAAATTTAAAAAGTGGATGAATACCACAAACACCAAAAAATTTGGAAAAATATAAATATAATCTTTAAAAAAATTGTCAGAAATACCTTTATAATACCTTTTTTCCATGTAATTTTGGACTACATGCTCTTTCTTTGCCTCCTCATAATAACTTTTGTAATATCGTCTTTAGAAAGATATTTCAGTCTTTCTTCTTGTCTGATCAGTTAAAACTAGTTTACTGTTGGTTGGGATACATACAGTATGCCCTTTTAGACAGAGAGCTACTTACCATTTGTTTACAACTACAGACGGTGCCCTACAAACACAGAACTTTGGATCAGTTCTATTCCACATGATTCCCAGCAAGACAAAAAGCTGTATTTATAATTTCTAATTATACAGGCGTTGTTATCAGTGCCATTATTGACGGGAGAGAGTTTCTATTTTGATAAGGCCCAAATTCTTTGCCTGTGGTTTGGCACAACTGACACTTGAAAGAATATTCCACAGACTAACTTCCAGGTGCATTCATTTCAAGACTTGTTCTTCTCCCACTGATACTTCCCGGGGCTGGGTGCAGTTCCAAGGATAAAAGAAGCTGGCACAGTGGGAGGCAGGGGTCTTCATGCTGGAAGCTGTTTCCACGCCAGGACAGCTAACAATATTTGTACCCATAGGTGACTAAAAAGGGTATACGTACACATTACTAATCCCCCAATGCTGTAGATGTATCCTCAGCTCAACTTCCCTTTAGCCAGATCTCCAGAGTGCCTCAGCCACTCAACACCATTCAATAGGAAAAGAAGATGGAGGGAATTCAGGGAGAAAAAGTGCTACTTTTGTGGCCAAAATAACTTACTTTTTACGAAAGTTTTAAAAAATATGTGACTGTGAGAACACATTTTGAGAGTACCTTCCAGAGAAGAGAGTCCTTCCAACTGAGTCTGCCTTGGTGCCAGGCACTGTTCCCATCAGTCTGCCTGTCTTGTCTCAGGGAATCTCACAACTACCCAGCGAGGCAGGTTTTTTAACTGAGGCCCAGAGATAGATGGAGAGAGAAGCCAAGGGTCATGCAATACAGGACAGTTCTGAACTTGAAACCATGTGACCCCAAAGCTTGCACTTACAGCTTTGCTTCCCAGAACCTGATGAGACTATTGTCAGGAGATGGATGGAAGGATGGATGGGTAGATGGAGGGATGGACAGTAGGTGGTTAGTTGGATGGATGGATGGATTCTTGACTTACCATCTGGTGCATTGGGTATTCAGCTATTTTTCCTGCTAGACATAAATGACCCAAATGACCCAAAGGAAAGACTGACTCTGATGCTTCTCTGGCCCCAAGAGCTCCGCACAGGGCAGAGCACAAAGGAGGAGCTTAGAAGGGTCAGGCTGGGGACAGAAGGGTGAAGAGATTCAAATCCCTGCCCTCAGGAGCACAGAAACAATGTAGGGAAAGAAGCCACAGACTGGGCAGAGGTGACGTGTCAGAGGGCCGTGCCTCCTGGGTACCAGTGCAGGGTTCTGCTGAGAGCTAGCATGCAGGACAAGCTCAAGTCCTTCTCCCCTTAGGCCATTATGCAGCCTGCAGGGGATCCTTGCCTAGGACTGGGGGCTGGACAAATCAACCCCTCAGGACCCCAAGTCTTACAAACCCAACTTTGTTCACTCCTCTGCTCTGAGGCCTTGCCAGGCTTCCCTCTGGAGTTTCCCAAGGTGTCTAGGAAATGAGATGCCTATCCAGGTGGTCCATTCCAAGATTCAAGAGCTGGAACGGACAATGCCAGATCACTCTAAGCCAAGCACAGTTCCGCCTGAGGCATTTTATGGGCCCGGCCTGGATAAACACAAGTCCCATTAATGCGCTAGGGGTTCCACCCCTGCTGCTATTGGTCTCACCTGCCAGAGCCATAGGCACTAGAGCGTGAAACCCAAGGGCAACTTGGAGAAGACCAGGGGCCGAAATGGCTGCCTGCAAGGACCCTCAAACACTTTCCAGTTTCCAATCACAGGTTGGGGACTGAAATTTGGGGAGCAGAGGGAACAAGGACCCACTGAGACAGAGTCAGAGCTCAAACCCCAACTCAAGCCTCACAGCCCACTGCGTACCCCACGCTCCGCCCCCAGGCCCTGCACCTGCACAGAGATGATTTCTGCCTGGATTGTGCTTTCTGAAACCTCAGTAGAGACACATGGTCTGCATGTCTGCCAATAGCTGAGCTCTTAACAGGGGCAACTGGAAAGAAATCGTGAAATCAGAATCTCCTGGAAAACTCCAGGACTCGGCTCCTTTGGCTCGTTTATCACCCTTTCCTCCGCTTACTCCATACGCCCTTTAGGCAGTGTCAAGTGTCATGTGGGATATTAGTTCCCCCACCAGGTATCGAATTCATGCACCCTGCAGTGGAGGTGCTGAGTCTTAACCACTGGACTTCCAGGGAAGTCCCTCAACACACCCTTCCTGATGCTGGCTCCACTCCAGGCCCCAAGGTGGGGCTGGTGACCCCGAGATGAATCAGACCTGGCCTTTGTCCAGGTTGAGGTCACAGTCTGGTGGGGAGACAGGTGTGGACACAGGCAATGACAACGACAAGCCAGTTGCTCAGTGCTAGGACAAAGGGAAGCTCAGGGGCTGTAGAAGGCCTGTAGAAGGCTGTAGAAGAACCCTAACACAGCCTGGGTTCAGTAAGTTCCCTGGGAGGATGGGGAGAGGAAGCCTGGCCTGAATTTTGAAGATGAGTTCATCAAGCAGCGAAGCTACGGGAATGTCCTACAACAGAGGGAATGTGCAAAATGACAATCCTTTAGAGAGTGCTGGGGCAGAGGGCCTGGCACATGGTTAGCCCTCAGTGACTAGCTTTTGAATGAATGTGAAGAAGCTTGGGGGTATTGTCATTAAAAATTCTACACTGTATATTTGAAAGTTGCTGAGAGAATAGATCATAAAAGTTCTCATCACAGGGCTTCTCTGGTGGCTGAATGGGAAAGAATTCACCTGCCAACACAGGAGATGTGGGTTTGATCCCTGGTCCGGGAAGATCGCACATAAAGCATTAACTATAGAGCCTGTGCTCTAGAGTCTGGGAGCGGCAACTACTGAGTCTATCCTACGTGCTGCAACTGCTGAAGCCTGCGCGCCCAAGAGCCTGTATTCTGCAAGAGAAGCCACTGCCGTGAGAAGTCCACACACGGCAGCTAGAGAGTAGCCCCTGCTCACCGCAACTAGAGAAAAGACCGTGAAGCAAAGAAGACACATCACAGCCAAAAATAAATAAATTTATTTTATAAAAAATTCACATCATAAGATAAAGAATTTTGTAATAATATGTGGTACAGATGTTAACTAGACTTATTGTGCTGATAATTTTGCAATATATACAAATATCGAATCACTATGTTGTACACTTGAAACTAATATACTATTGTATGCCAGTTATGTCTCAATATGAAAAAGGGGGGAAATGGATAAAAGCTGTGTCCACTGATATGCTTTGAGAAAAAAGAAAAAGAAGCTTGGTAGAGCTAGCGTAGGGTGGTTGGAGGCAGTCAAGAAGGTTGAGTGTTGGTTTTTCTCTCGTTATTGAAGTATACCACAATACAGGAAAGCACTCAGATTGTAAACACAGGGCTCAGTAAATTATCAAAAGTGAACCCGCCTGGGTAACGACTTAGCAGGAACAGAGAGAGGCGAGCGCCCTGGGCTCTGTCCAGGCAGGACCTCGTCCAGGCTGACAGGGATAACCTGCCCTCCGTCACTGCAGGTTTATTTTGCTGGCGCTGGGGCTTCTTCGGGCAGTGTG
Organism: Muntiacus reevesi; assembly: GCF_963930625.1. NCBI lineage: Eukaryota > Metazoa > Chordata > Mammalia > Artiodactyla > Cervidae > Muntiacus > Muntiacus reevesi. The sequence continues at coordinate 35,445,463 of NC_089257.1, forward strand.
TCCCCATTTGTGTCCGGCTGCTCTCGTTCAACACAGAACACCTGAAGGTCACCCATGGGGCTGCACGGAGCCTCAGCAGCTTGTCCTCTCGCGTGGCTGCCTGACGTTTCACTGTGTGAACAGACCAGCGCTTGCTTACTGTTTCTACTGTGGTCGGCATGTGGCAGCATCTAGTTTGGAGCTATTAGGAGCAGAGCTGCTATGAATATTCTAGTCCTTTGTATGGGATGTATCTAGCGGTGCCAGCACTAGGGCCCACTGCATACCTCTCTTCCCAACTCTGCATTCCGTGACATGGCCTGGGTACATAGTTCGAAACAGACCCTGGGAAACTATCTGCACCGTAGGCATTGCCAAGTGCTACAGATCGGGGCTTTTTAAAAAGAGCTGGTGGTCAACACTTACCATCACATCACCGGGGCCATTCCTAGTGCTGGTTCACAGGAGCTGGAATGCATATATTCAGCCTGGACAGCAGCGCCATCCTCCAAAGTACTTGTGTCAATCTGACCGCCTTCAGAAGCGCCTGAGAGTTATAGGAGCTCACAGCTTCACAGTGGGAAGGTTTTCAAGAGGCCGGGCCGCCAGGCCTTGTCACAGACTCACTGTGGGGAGGAGGGAGAGGCGGGATATTCCAGGAATGGCCAAGCTCTGGCTTGGCTTAGGAGGGTAGGCGCACTCCCGCTGAGAAAGAGAATGCGGGGAGAGCTGGCGTAAGGGTGGGTGCTGAGGTTTTGGACAGGTGGAGTCTGCAGGGCATGAGGGGTGTCCGGTGCTGTTAGACTCTTTATTAGCGCCCTGGACTCTACATCTGTGCCCTCCCCTGCCACCGATTCCTCTGCAGACCACACCCCTTCTTTCACATCCTCCTCTTCCCCTGCATTTAGGGTGTGGGGACCCCTATAGTGAACCTGGGTTCAGGGCCGCCTTCTGTCCTAGTCGCTCCCAGCTACACTCCACCAAGATTAGGTCCCACTCCTCTCTGGACCTCAGTGTCCCCTTCTGTCCAATGGAAGTCCTGGGCTGGAGGCCCTTCTGGAGGTAGTGAGAGGCAGGCTCCAGGCTTCCACCTCTGGAGGCTCCAGGCCATCTCACCCACTTGGGAATCTCTTCAGCACTTTCAGAGTGAATTGCTCCCTCCGCCCTGAGTATCTGTTGCCTTATAACCGGCTTATAACTAAGGACAGTCTAGGGTTGCTCAGGAGAGAGCCCCTCTGAGAACATCTCGTGGCATCTGCTCACCACCTCTGCTCCTCTGCACAGCCTATGCCACCTGGACTCAGGGACAAGGTTCCAGGGTTTCCCCTGGCCACACAGCCCTGGGAGTGGCCAAGTCAGGATGCAAACTCAGATGTGGGCTTACAGGATCTGGCTTTTCTCCTTACCTAGGTCTCCTTATCCAGATGGTCAAAGCCTTGAGGAAAGACCAGGGCATGGACTCCTGTCATCCCAGTGCCCAGCCCAGGCCCTGGCATGGAAACGATGCTTGGTGGGAGTCTACTGAATAAAAGAACACTCTGCACCTGTCCCAGGCCTCTGTGCAGGGCTGGCCAGATGGGAGGCTTGGGGTCAAGACTGTGGATGGGCTGAGCGTGTGTGTCTGTGGGGACATATATGAACTGGGATGGGGGATGGGGCGGGGGACATATCCTTGACCAGCTGGGTGGTAGAGAGGGATGCAGACTATTCTGAGACCACGGCCCATTTCACCAGGGCAGTTCTCTGTGAAGGCAGGAAGTGGTTTGTATTTTTAGAAGGAAATGAGTGGATTTTGCTCATGGGGAGCAGACAGCTCTGGGAACTGGCTCCAAGGGAAACAGGGCAGGGAGGGGGCCAGGGCAAGCCCATCTCCCGCAAGGCAGGCAGGTGTCGCCCACTGAGCTGACAAATGGGCTGACCAAGCGGACCGTGTCCCTTCCTTGATGCCGTTGAGAGATGCCTCCTCTGAGGGAGTTCTCAGCTTCAGAGCCTCCAAGAGGTGCATGTAGGCCAAGCAGGAAGGGGAAGGGGGCCCAGGCCCCTTTCACCACCTCAGGGATCCCGCAAATCAAGGCCAGCAAGGGCAGGGTGAGGCCCACTGCTGCCTGGCCTAGGAGGCCTCAGCAGGGATGCCAGAGGGGCTGAGGACTGGCTGGCTGGAGGCCTTCTGGAGATGGGTATGTTCTTCAGTCACTTCATTCATCTGTCCTCCTTCCCCTGTCTTTACTCATCAGTCAACACCAAACGCAACTGAGGTCCCCCTATCTGGGAGTAGGGAACTCAGAGATGGAGGCAGGCTCAGATCTTGCTTTCAATGAACTCTAGGCCTGGTGTGCGGAAAGGAGACTGACTGGTATACAGCTAATGAATGACACAGGGGTGCCCTGAGGCTGGGGTGACCAAGCCTGCCCCGAGATCAGCAGCAGCTTCAGGGAGAGGTAACATCTGAGTCGAGTCTTGGTGGAAATAGGAGGACGTGGGACGGTGTGGGTGGAAAGTCTCAGGCCTCAGGGGGTACTAGGAGCAGGTGAGGGGCAGGAAAGTGGACATATGGCCCTAGGCTGGCCTGGGTTCAGTCCTTTCTCTGTTCAACTCTCTGTGTGATGCCCACCAGAAGGGCCCTGCCCCGTTCAGCCCCTCGGAGGCAGAGAGGAGCTCTGGAAACAGCCCAGAGTGAGGGCCGAGGGTGGCCCCAGTGGTAGAAACAACTTGTGGAGGCTGAACTAGAAGGAGCAGGCAGTGCGTGTTCAAGGTCAATGCAGATGGAGAGTGGAGCCTGGGGAGAGGGCCCGAGGCGAGGCTTCAATCCTAGGTAGGATCACAATCACTGGAGGATTTCCATGACTGAGCATCTTCACTGCCCGAGCCCAGATGGGCACTGGGGTGACAGGTCCATGAGTGTGTCCTGGTCCTGCCCCAAGAAACACTGAGTCTTGGAGAAGAGACATAAAAAACACACCTGGACATCTGAGCATCCTTTGGGGGCAGAGGGACAAGTGAGGGGGGCTATTGTGGGTCCAGGTGGGGGTGGGGATGAGATTGCCCAGGAAGAGAAGTGCCAGGAGAGCATAAAAGAGGCTCAGTCCAGAGCCTGAGAAGCTCCCAAGAATTCTGCTTATTCTCTCCCTTATTTAAGTTCCCTCATTCTCTCCATACCCCTGGGTGGCTGTGTGGTGTGTACTATGCTAGGTCCACAGTTGGGGCTCGATGAAGAGATGGGATGGTCAACATGGCAAAAGGCACAGGGCAGGACCGCATGGAGAGTCTGTGATGGGGGAGCAAAGAGTGGCAGGGAGTGATGCGGGTGAGGGGCACTTTTGGAAGGCCCCTTAGGGATGGCTGTTCCCCTTTGTGCTCATGTGGCCAGGCCCTGAGCTGGGAGGGGTGTCTATATAGCTCATCCAAACCACACAGCCCCCTGTGAGCTAGGTGCTGGTATTATTCCCATTTGATGGAGGAGAAAACTGAGGCATACAGAGATATCACACCCTGTGCAGGTCAAAGGCAGGACCAGGGCCTAGAAGCATCTGAGTCCAAAACCCAAGTATAGGACCACCCTGTATCTCTGTAACACAGGGTTTACCTCTGTAACTCTCAGGGAAACTGAGGTCCCAGGAGGACAGTGGTTTCACCAGAGCCTCCCTGGCTTTGGGTCTAGGTTGAACTCCACCATCCTAGCCAGGCCTCCCTAGTTGCACACTCCATGGCACGAGCCCTTCCTCAGCACCCCTGGAAGAAATTCAGAAGCAGTTAAGCAGTAATGCCTGAGGGGCCTGGGAGGGGCACACTGCCTGGCACCTCTGTGAGTAGGACCCCAGTTCCAGCGGCCTCTTTGAAGGAGGTTGAGAGCAGATGTGGGGGCTGTGGAATCCTTGGAATGTGTGTTTTCTCCAGAGCTCAAGACTGGGAGCAGAATCTCAGGAGGAAGGACTCTGAGAACAATGAGGGTCTGGGTGGCGGGCGGCTTCTGGGACAGACAGGGCAGGGCAGGGAGGAGCAGGGCCCTCGAGGTGCGGGTGGCTCAGATGAAACCACAGACCAGACAGGGAGCAGTCTCCTCTCTCCTGTCCCAATGGGTGCCAGGCACAAGTAGCACCTGCATCCCAGAGGATGCTCGGTGATGACACACGGCTCCTTGAGCCAGATGCTTAGAACATCTAGAGATGCTCTTACCTACACAACTCCACAGGCCCTTGACAGCTTGCAGGATGGGTCTGGTGGTGATCATCAGACTTCACAGGCTAAGAAACTAAGGTTCAAGGAGCTGTGGATTACCTAAAGTCACTCAGCATCCTGGGGACACACACCTCTGATTGGGTCACATCCAGGAGTCCCAGACTTCAGAGTGATCCTGGGAGCACCAGGCAAAGGACGTAGACTCAGATGTCACCAACACATCGTGTCGAGCTGGGAAGCCCAGGAAGCCCAGGAACCCAGAGTGGGGAAGGCCTAGGGAGACTGTCAGAAAGAGGCATCCTTGATCCCAGCCTTAAAGTACAGAGAAACGCTCCGGGGAAATCAGAGGAGGAGGTGCTGATGGGAAGGAGGCCCTGGCTGTCAGGAGAGAGGTGGGGACAGGGGCTGTGTCCACCTCCACCTAAGTAGAAACCCTTAGGTTGAGGGGGTGTAGATGGGAGCGCCAGCTCCCCCAACCCACACTGGTCAAGTTTGTCTTGGGGTGGGTGGTGACTGCCCTTGTCCCAGGCCTGCCCAGGTGGACTGTCCTAGACTGAGGGTCTGCCCCCACCGCCCTGAGGCTGCGCTGGGCTCCTGGCACTGTGGCTACTGAACACTGCACCCTGCTCCCTGCCTCTGCCCTGTGATGGGAGACCCAGCCCCAGCAAGGCCCCCATCCAGAGAGCTGGGCACTTCCCCTGTGACCATCCTGGCACTTCCATCAAGGCTCTGGAATCTTTCCTGACCCCGCCACACTCTCCAGGCCCACTGTCCTGGTCTCTTCCTACTTTCCTGGCTCTCTTCCAGATTGTGAACACAGGGCTCCTTCCTGGAGCAAATGTGTCCTGTGTGGGGGCCTCTCCAACCCCTCAACCCAGCATCCAAGGCCCTCTCCATCTACCCTCAATGTGCTCTTCAGTCCCTTCTCCTGCCACTGCTGTCTCCACCCCGTCTTGGTCCCTGAGCCACACCAGGACACGCCGGGGCCCCAGTGGGCCAGGTCCCCTCCAGCTATGAGCATTTCCGGTCTGGTTCTCTGTGCCAGGAGCTGGTCCTTCAGCAGACATCTCCACGTACCTCCTCCATGCCAGGCACCTGCCAGAGACCTGCCCTGAGGAGCTCTTTGTATTGGGTGGGGTGATGTCTGTGCACTCTGGAGGAGGTGAGGCAGGCGCAGGGAGGCAGGGAGCCTGGGGGACATGTGACAAAGTCCAGAGGAGGGATGTGAAGGAACAGGCCACAGACGCAGGGCCAGAGTGACCTGCAGAGGCCTGAACGAGCAGCCCTAGCTCTCCCCTTCGACCTGTTCCCAGCACAGGGTCCTGCAAGCATCCACCCACAGCCTCTGTCAGCATCACCCATCTTAGAAAAGTCAAGTCAGAAAGAAATCTCTCCTCTACAGATGGAAACTGTAATGTCCAGAGTGGGCCAGGGACGCCCCCCCTCAAGGTCCCTTGAAAGACAGGAATCTTCCTAGTCCAGCCCAGCTCCATCCAGGCCCCTCCAATGCCCTGGTGCCCATTCTTGGGGGAGGCTGCGGGCACATTGAGCTGAGACCAGCCCTGGGCTGGGGCCTTCCCCCTGGATATCCACGTAGAGAATAGGTGGGCTCAAGGGCAACTGGCCCTGCAACACCGCCACCCCGTCCCAGCCAGGCCATGTGGCCCCACCCTGCTCTTTCCCATCTGTGACTCCGGCAGCAGGAAGCAGCAGCCGTGCTATGATTTTCCTGGCTCCCCTGACTGTTATGACGGCCTCTATTATCACACAGCGGTGCCCCTGCCATCCGGTTCGGGAGCCAGGGGACCCCTTATCTGAGCAGACCATACCTCTGCCTCCCACCTGGAACCCTGCTGGGACAGACACACAGGTGCCCTGAGGTTGCATATCAACAACAATGACCGTCAAAAAACAGAGAGCTGCCCCCCTGCCCAAGGATGTTCACACGTATTGTCTCCCTGGACACTTCTGCCCATCAAACAGTCAACATGGGGAAACCGAGGCCCTGAGACGGTATGGGGCTTGCCAAGGCTGCCTCAGAGATCCCAGTGTCCCAGTATGTGGCACTCTTTCCTCTCTGCTCGCCCCAGACACTGAGCAATTCCGATGCAGGGGCCTCGGCCCCACAGCTGAAGACCTGGCTGGCCCGTCTCCCTGCCTCTCCTTCCCCAGGCGTGGGCAGAAGCTAGCTGCCAGCAGAAGGCCAGGTCCTCGCCAGTCCCCGGACATGGCAAGCTGTGTAACTTCCTCAGTCTTGGACTCTCTGCTGCTCTGAGAACCCCTCCCTAGCCAAGGCCTGCCACACACAGGCCCTCGTCTCTCTTTCCATAGGGGCATGAGGCTGCCCAGTCTTTCCCATCGAGAGTGGGAGACCAGGAGGTAGCAGAGAGCAGTTCCTGCCCACAGGACTGGGGGAAAACCCAGGACCCATCTTGTAAACTGTTCTAAGGTGGTAGGTGGTTCTGGGTCAGACGAGTGATCAGGTGACAAGTTGCAGGGTCGGGGGGGAACTGCCATAGGATGGACAGGATCCTGCAGCCTGGCATCAAAGCCCTAAAGCCTCTTGTCATAGGCAGGCTTTGCACCTCGGAAGTCCCTCCAGCTCCTAGCCTCAAGATCCTTGTTTCTAAAGGGATGGTGGTTGCAGCACCTACTTCATGACCTTGCCTTGAGGATCCATTCCAAGGGCTTATAAAGCACATAACAAGTGCTGGTACTTAGTAGATGCTTAATAAGATGTAGCTACTTATATTCACCAGTCCATCCTAAAGGAAATCAGTCCTGAATATTCGTTGGAAGGACTGATGCTGAAGCTGAAACTCCAATACTTTGGCCACCTGATGCGAAGAGCTGACTTATTTGAAAAGATGCTGATGCTGGAAAAGGAGGGCAGGAGGAGAAGGGGACAACAGAGGATGAGATGGTTGAATGACATCACCGACTCAATGGACATGGGTTTGGGTAAACTCCGGGAGTTGGTGATGGACAGGGGAGCCTGGCATGCTGTGGTTCATGGGGTCTCAAAGAGTTGGACACGACTGAGCGACTGAACTGAACTGAACTTATATTTACCACTTATATTATGGACACTTTTAAACTAGTGGTGAACAGGCCAGCTTCACCCAGGTGCAGCTGTGGAGCTGAAGGCTGGGCCTGATTTAGAGACAGGGGTGAGTTCCTCTCTACTGAATACCCGCTGCACGGCCATCATCATCTCTGGGGCAATGACTTTATGGAGGAGGGGTATCTCAGAGAAGGGGAGTGTCCTGGCTGAGACTGCACAGATTTGGGGGGTGGGGCAGGGATTCTATGGGACCTTTTGTCCAGAACACTCACAGCCACAGCCCTTCCCCAGGCGAACCCTGATATGCCCCCTCCCTCCAGCCCCTCATGCTCAGGGTCCTTGGTGGGTCTCTGGATGTCCGGGCTTTTCCAGGAGCAGCTAGTGCCCTCCCCTCTGTCTTCTCATGCCCAGCTCTTTCCTGCTCAGACTCAGCTGTGGAGCTGTCATCCCGGCCTTTGAGGACCTCTTCACCTGTACCTGGTTGTTTAAAGGTTTCACCTGGCCCTGGTCTTCTCCCTTAGTCTTTGAACTTGACTGGGGTTGGGACTGGATCACACACTGTCTGGGCCTCCCCACAGGTGTGAGGTTTGGGGCAATTGCTTCCCCAGCCACTGTCCCCTGTTTCACCTCCTGCACATGCAGACACCTGCTGAGTGGCTTCAGTGACAATGCATTCCCTCAGTCAGCAAATATTTGCCACCTGTGGCTCAGAGCACCTGCAGGCCACCCAGGAGGGGTGAAGAGAGGAGGGTGGCCATGAGCCAACATTGTGAGGCTGCAAAGGCTGCCAGTATCATCTCTGGCTGCATCACCAAGAGGCATAGAGGCCAGGATCACAGAGGGGGTGTCCTACTTTGGAGAATAGCCCCCTCTGGGCTCCATGGACAGACTGGAGCTTGCTCAGGGGAGACAAAATGTTGGATAGGTCCTCAAGCGTGTCCTATGAAGTGTGGCTGAGACAGCAGGGGTGCCCACCTGGAGAAGGGTAGGCTTGGAGGTGAGGGTGGGAGTCCAGAAGGCCACCCTTGCCAGCTCTCTCTCTCTGGATGAACTGGAACTCATTAGCATGTCATGTCACAGCTCCATGTGATAAATGATGTTCTCCTGGATGGAGCCAGCCCACAGGGGCTGTCCTGGGAGGCCGAGCTCCCTCCATGGAAGCAATCCAAAGCGATGGATATAAATTCCTTCCTCGGGATATTGAATCTTCATGGTTGGTGAGTCCCAGGGGCAGCTGTTTGTAGGGAAAGCACTGGAAGGGAACCTAACACATGGCCTCCATGTCTGGTGCCATCATGAACTGGGGGATCTGACATAGGTCCCCTGTCCTGCTGAGCCTCAGTTTCCTGATGTATAATGTGGGTGTGTGTATATTTACCTCTCGTGGCCATGGGCAGTGGAGAGATGAGGCCCCGCACAGTAGTCTACCCCATACAACAGCTGGCACATGAAAACGTCATCATTCCTGCTTTATCAGATGCTTAGGTTTGGTGATCTGTCCTCAGATGCCCAGTGACTGAGCCAGGATGTCCCTCCAAGGGACATTGCTGCTGGTGCTCCCTGGCTGAGGGGTATGGATGCTGTGTACTACAGTTGGGTGGGGCCTCCCTGGGGGTGGGCAGCAATTCTGCACTGGAAGTGCCTGGAAGCTTAAGCTTAGTCTCTTCTCCATGCATTGGAAAAACAAATTCTTCTTTTTTTTTTTTTTTTTTTGAGGGAGTAGGCCTGTACCAGGCGACTTGTAGAATCTTAGTTCCCTGACCAAAGATCGAAACTTCATCCCTTGCATTGGAAGTGCGGAGTCTTAAACACCGGACCGGCAGGGAGGTCAAGCTTAATCTCTCCTCAGAAACAAGTTGCAAGCTGTCAGCTGAATGCAGAGCAAGTGGTGGATGAGCACCCCTGCCCCGCACCTCTTCCCTGATTCCCTACCCCTACCCTGGCTAATACCCACCTCCCCCTTGACCAGTGCCTGTTCCAGAGCCTTCTGTGGCTCCCCAGTGCCCACAGCATTCTTCTAAACCTATAGGATGCAATTGTCTCCTGGACCCGACCTCCCCCTTCAGCCTCACACCCACTGCCCTCTGGCCACACCCCGCTCCATCTGGGCAGGGCCTCTCCCTGTCTGTGCCCTTGCTGCTCCCTTCACTTGCCATGCCTTTTGCACCACATCTCAGCCTGTAAAAAAATCCCATCACCAGAGATTGAGGAAGGCTCGAAGTGGGTGCTGTGGATGGAGGGAAAATGAGTTAACTAGGTCAATGCATTTGGCGTTTGAGTCAGTGCTGACTGTTTATAGAGTGTGATATGAAACTAGTGAAAACAATTCCTGCTGCTCTGTGGGTTCTCTCTTTAGTGGCACTTGGCTGCTTGGGTCAATGCATTAAAAACAGGATAGTTGGGTTCATCCACTGTTGGATTCTTTTTAGATTTCGTGCAGAGAAAAGGCAACAGGATTGGAGGATCAGCAAGAGTGTTATTGATATGACGGACTGTGGGTCAGGAGGGAAGCAAAGAAAGGAGAAAGTTTACGGAGTGGGAGGAAGTGGAGAGATCAACTCGTGGAAAAGCCCAATGAGATCAGGAAATTATCGACTAAGGGACTGATCACACGGACAAATGGGAAGGTGTTGATTGACTGAGAGTAGTTGGCTGAGAGTTCGGGTTTAATCAGTGCTTTGAAAGTGGAGCCATAGTGGGTGGTGGCAAGATCCAAGATGAGACTGTGGTAGTGAAGGCTGGAGGGGGTGGAGAAAGGGAGTGGAGACAGTGGTGGGAAGGACTGAGGGGCCAGGTAGTGGATCGTCATCTTCATGGTCCTAAAAACTACCCAGGATCACCACCCTAGGGCTGGAAAGCACGATTCCAATCCTGAGAGCAGAGCTGTCCATGAATAATGGAGGATGGATGGGTAAGAGATTGGAACAAGGGCTGGCAAACTTTTGCGTGAAGGGCAGATGTAAGCATTTTTGGGTTTGCAGCCCGGGATCCTTTAACATCTCTATAGCAACTACTGAACTCTGACTATAGGGCAAAAGCAGCCACAGGCATAATGTAAATGAATTTGCTGGTTGTGTTACAATAAAACTTTATTTATAAAAACAGGCAGCAAGCTAGAATTTGTCTCATAGACCATAGATTGATAACCCCTGGATTTGAGGGTAATAGCAGTGAACTGGGAAAGAGGGAGATTTGTCAAGTTTTTCTTGAAGACTGTTATGTATAGCTAGTGGTACTTGAGATGATTTTAGGTGATTAGCGAAAAAGCTTTACAAACTTAAACTGTGTAAAATTTAAAATATTTACACAATTAGATAAGATAGGATAATGAACTTCTATGCACTGATCACTCAACGTCAACAATTATGAATAGACATCCAGTCACCTCCACCTCCAGCAGAAAGCCTTCAGTCATCCCCAAATTTTGGTCACAGCGTTGGCCTCCCCAGGGATCTTTGAGCTCCTGGAAAGCAGAGACAGACGCTGGTCCATGTGTGTGCTCAGTTACACCTAGGCCTAGCTCATCTCAAGGGTCATCAAGGTGGTTGGACTGAATCACCAAGAGGAAGGAAAGCAAACATCGTCTTCTGAGCACCAACTCTGGTTTGAGAGCTGTCCCATTTATCATGTCCCTGTGAGCATGGGGATATTATTCTCATTTTATAGACAAGGAAATGGATACACAGAGAGGTTGGGTATCTTACCCAAAGTCACGCAGCATTAAGTGGAAGAAGTAGGCTGGGAACCTACATTTATCTCGCCCCCAGACACACTGTGATCCTTGTTAATCCTTGCTCAGAGAAGACCTGGTGAAACTTTTGTTTTCAAAAGTCAAGTAGCAGACCTGGGGGCTTCCCTGGTAGCTCAGGGGTAAAGAATCTGCCTACAAGGCAGGAGACGCAGGTGCAATCCCTGAGTCAGGAAGATCCCCTGGAGGAGGGCATGGCAACCCACTCCAGTATTCTTGCCTGGAGAATCCCATGGACAGAGGAGTGTAGCGGGCTACAGTCCATAGGGTTGCAAAGAGTCAGACACGTCTGAAGCAACCTAGCACACACACACAGAGTAGTCCAGGCCCTGACTTTCAGGTTGTGATAGTTAGGAGTTAACTGTCATAACAACTTTATAAGGTGAACAACAGCAGCAGCTCTCAAGATATTGTATATCAGCTGAAACACAGAGGTGAAGCGGCTTGCCCAAGGTCACACAGAGGTGGCTGTGATTTTAACGCGGGAATGTGGCTGGAGATCCCCCGGGTTTAGCTATTCTGTTCTCACTAACTGGAACCCACTCTGGGTTTGCCTGCTGGTGGGGAAAGCTGCCCTGGGCCCGAGGTGTCTCTGGTCCTCTCCAGTCCACCTCCTCCAAACCCCTGCCCTGCCTACCGCCCTTCCAGCTGCCTCAGCAAAGGAGGTTTCGATGGTTTATTCACTGCCACTCCTACCCCAGCAGGAGCGGGGAAACAGGAGGGCCTGGGCAGTGCTGCCGACTCCCCGGCTCTGCTGAGAGCCCCCCAACCAACCTAGGATGAGAGCCCATGGCCAAGGCCTGCCTAGCCCCAGATGGGCCTCCCCAGTGCATCCTGCTCGCAAAGGCAACAGACCGTGGCATCTACAGACCGTGACCTCCTCCCAGCAGACAGCAACTCCATCATCATCACCAGCTCCTACGCCTCAGTGCGCTTGGTGGGACCCAGCCCCAGGGCTCAGCCCCCTGCCTCCCTGAGCCCACCCATGTGAGCCGGAGAGGGACTGTGGGTGGTGGAGGAGGCCTGGGACAGAGAGGCAGGTTGGTGTTCCTGACTCCGTTGAGCTGCTGCATGGCTGTGTAACTTTGAGCAAGTTATTTGAGCTATCTGAGTCTCTGTCCCCTCACCCACTCTTTTGTAGGTTCAGTGAACTAAGGTGTGAAAATAGGTTTTGCACAGGCTGTGTGGGTGGGAGGGGCTCCCGTTATGCTCGCTCACTCTCCCATGACCCATTTCTCCCGCCCTTTCCAAGCGACCCCTGTGGTCACGTCACATTGAAGAGGAATGTTTTTGAGTATTTCAAGGACCATTGCCCTAGCTTGAGGGCCAGGGCTGCACACTCTCCCATGCAGAGAACGCAGACCATCTCAGGCAGGCAGGGACTTAGGGATCCTTCAGCCAGCCCCTCCCTGGGCATTGGAGGTACAGGAGACTGGTCAGGAAGCTACCAGTCTAGGCAAGCAGAAGCAAGTGAAGGAAAATGTATGAGTGGCAGAGGGAAGCCGGGCCCATATTGTTGTCAAGCACAGCTTTGAAGTCAGACAGACCTCAAGTCAAATTTTGACTTGGAGGAAGGGGCCATAGGAGAACCATCCAGCTATATAGGCTGGTTCTGTACCATTCTAATAATGCAAAGGGCCACCCTTTGCGTTACTGTCTTCTGGGGTTTGTGTATTTACTAATATGGTTTTCTGCTTGGAAAAGTCACCCTTTACAAATGTGTGAAGGTGCTAGTTCTCCTTTTGTCATTTATCTCTTCCTGCTTCTCCTGCACCTGCCACGGATGGACCTGGGGGCAGGAACTGGGTCTGATCATCTCTATTCAGAGCCTAGTACAGAAAGAAACCTTGCCAAGCATTTGCCAGTGACTGACAACCCCATCACCTCCATGCCCCCACTGTGTGCCCTGCAGCTGAGGGCCCTTGTTAGGGCATGAACTCAAAGCTTCAGATAGATGTGAGGACATCAGAATGGCTGGGTAGGAAAGTACATTGGGTCAAGAAGAGTATTTCCCCCAGACAAAAGCATATAGCATGAGACACCCTGCTAGGGCAGTGTACAGTTGTTCAGGTTGCACACTGAACAAAGAACTAACTGAGGCACTGGGGGCCTCAGCCTATACCATGCTGGTGTAAGGCTCCACGGCCAGGAGAAAGAGCAGATTGTTCTAATTCGCACTTTGTCACCACATGGCACAGCTGCAGCCCTGCCCTTGTCCTTTGTCCAGACTCAGACCTCTCTCCAGAGCCTCCCAGGCCTCCCAGTCACTCTCTTTAGTGACTGTAACGTGAATATGTGACACAATTATATGGCAAGAGTAGTGACCGTGGCCTCTGTGGTCAAACAGATCCAGTTCAAGGCCCACCTAGCTTTGCCCTCACCAGCTGAATGATCTTGAGGAAGTCACTTAACTTCTATGAGCTTCAGTTTATTTATTTATTTTTTTTTAACATTATCACAGCATTTTTAAGTGGAAGTGTAATTGACGGAGGGTAAAGTACACCGATTTTAAGTGTACAGTTCAACAACTCCAGATGTATACATCTGTGTAGCAATCATGTGAATACTGATTTTTGTCAGTATACTGATTTTTGTCCCCATAGAAAGTTTCCTTGTTGGGTCTCAGTTTCTTTATCTGTAAAAATGGGGAAACAATAGCTCCATAGACTGTTGCAAAGACAAAACGAGATGCAGCTTGCCAGGCATTTAGCACGGTGCCTGGTACACAGAGTGTACTCAGGCCATGGCAGGCTATTTCACTCTCCCATTCAGGCACTTAGCAATTTCTGCCTCATTTGGGCTTCCCCACAGGCCTCTGCTTTACCTCTGGGGAAACCGAGGCCTGATGAGGCACTAGCCCTGGCTTTGCTACGTGACTTTAGCAAAATCACCTCCCTTCTTTGGGCCAGTGGAGTAATCAAATTAGAAACTCCCTGGGTCTCATCTGATCTTTTGTTGGAGTCTGTGTTTAGGTTCTGTGGTCTGAAGCCGGGGGCCCTTGCATGTTTCCACTCAGTCAGGGTGGGGGTATGGGTCTGGGCCTCTGTGTGGGTTGTGTGTGTTGTTGTGGGGAGGGCAACTGGATTTTGGCTGGCAGTCAGCTGGGCCAGGCCTTGGGGATGCACCCACGGAGCTGTATATCTGCATGAACTTTCAGCCCCAAATTGCACACAAGGCACTTTAGGAATCTGTTTACATCCCCTGTGGGCCCCAACCCATTTCACATTTGTCAGGGCAAAATTGGAGGAGTCAGAGTTGCCCTTCCTCACCTCAGCTACTCCTGGGACTTTCCTGGGTCAGAACAGAGCGAAGGTGACAACCAAGAGAAGAATAAATCCTGAAAGACAGAGCCGCACGTTTCCTCCATTTGATACAAACTGGCGCATTCCAGGCCCTTCTCTGTACAGGAGAGGGGAGGAGACAGACAAGAGAGCAGAAATCTAGATTTGGATAAAAAGAACCTACTCCCCCCGGATGGGAAAGCTCAGCTTCAGTCCAGCTATCCAGGCAACTCCATCCTGGATTTATTGCCCACTGGCTGGCCCAGAGTCCGACATTCTAGCCGCCATCCGCCGGGCTGTCTCATACATCAGTACCAGGCAGGGAATGAAGCCAGGAAGGAGTCAGGAGGCCTGGGGTAGGAAGGCAGCTTTGCGGGGTGTGAGCACCCATCATGGGAGGGTTCAGGCAGAGATGAGAGGCCCACTGGACAAAGAAGTTTTACAGGGACCCAGTCCGGCTTGAAGCCAGACAGACGAGAGTTTGAATTTTGGCTCCCTCTTCTATTAGTTGGTTGATTCTGGACAAGTGGGCAGTTGCCAGAGTGCCAGCTTCCTCAACTGTGGTATAAGGATGATCACAGCTTCTTCCAAGATGGCTAGGGGAGCAAAAGTGGCAGTGTCTGCTAAATGCCCAGCCAGAGGCATGAAATAGGATCCAAAGGCTCACTGGGGTAGCGGGATTTGTTGTTTTGCTGTCTGTACTCATTTTCTATGGCTCCTGTAACAAAATAGCTCAAATTTAGTTGCTTAGAATAACACAATTTTACCTCGCAATGCGGTAGCCCAGATGGCCAAAATGGGTCTCACTAGGGTACAAGCAAGGTGTTCGCAGGGCTGTGTTCCTTTCTGGAGGCTCTAGGGAAAACTCACCCTCCAGCTTCTAGATGCCGCCAGCATTCCTTGGCTCACGGCATCTTCCCTCTTCAAAGCCAAGCAGTGACCAATTGCATTTCCTCATGTTCCCTTGTTCTGATGTCAATTCTCATTCTGCCTCTTCCACTCTCAGGGACCTTTGTGATTACAGTGGGCTCATTCACGTAATCCAAGTAACCCAGGATAACCTCCTTGTTTTAAGGTCAGCGGTTCACAACCCTGATTCACAACCCTAATTCCATCCACAGTCTTTTTTTTAAGTTTTTTTTTTTTAAGTATTTACTATCTGCCTGCGTTGGGTCTTAGTTGTGGCAGGCAGGATCTTTGTGGTGCACAGACTCTCTGGTTGTAGCATGCAGACTTAGTTGCTTCTTGGCCATGTGGCATCTTAGTTCCTTAACCAGGATTGAACCTGTGTCCTTTGCATTGCAAGGTGGTTTCTTAACCTGCCTGCAATGCAGGAGACCTGAGTTCAATCCCTGGGTGGGAAAGATCCCTTGGAGAAGGGAATGGCACCCCACTCCAGTATTCCTGCTTAGAGAATTCCATGGATAGTGCATGAGGTCACAAAGAGTCAGACACAACTGAGCGACTAACACTTTCAGTTTTCTTAGCCATTGAACCAAAAGGGAAGTCCCTTCGTCTACCTTCTTAGTTCCTCTTTGTCATGTAATATAATTATTATAACATATTCACAGGTTCTGAGGCTTAGGATGTGGACTTCTTTGGGGGACTATTATTCTGCCTGTTGCTGCATCCAAGTAACTGGTTGCTCCGTCAAGACAGAGTTTGCTACTCCTGCTCATCAGGAACTGATTGATACTGTGGACCAGTGGCCCTGTGTGCTGCTGCTTTTCTTTCTTCTTTCAAATAGGAGTTGTGATTGCAACTACTTTATTCTCTCTTGGCCATTGCGAAGTAATAGCAGGTTGGGGTGGTTATCATTCAGGCCACAAATGACAGGACCTTAAGAATACATCTGACTCTGAAGGGAAAGAATGTCAGTCTCCCAGAGATTCGAAAATCAGTAATTACAAGTCTTTGGTTAGAATCTTCCTGCAATGTAGGAGACCCAGGTTCGATCCCTGTGTTGGGAAGATCCCCTAGAGAAAGGAATGGCTATCCACCCCAGTATTCTTGCCTGGGAAACCCCTGGAGAGATGAGCCTGACATTATACAGCCATGAATTGGACACGACTGAGTGGCTTTCACTTTTAAAAGCACATTTGACTCTGAAGGGAAAGAATGTGAGTCACCCAGAGATTTGGACTCAATAATTACATGAGTCTTTGGTTTGTCTTCCATGTGGGGGAGAGGAGGAGATGGGAGGGTATTATTTTGTATGTGAATAGGGATATGTGTGAATGTTAGTCCAGCAAAGTGGACTCTGTGGGGCAGTTATTCTTTTTCCAGTAACATCCTTTCCCCTTTCCTTCTGGCCACAGCACTCTGATTTTGCTTTAGGGCAATCATTCCTCTCACTCTCCTCCTTAAAAAACTCTCCTCCTCTAAAAACTCCAGAGACATAGGCCTGGCCTATCAGAGATACATCCCTGACCACAAGGGTTTGTTCAGGGATGGACACATGATATCAGAATCAATAAGGTGAAATATTGGAATACTTGCTGGAAATATTGAGAAAGGGATGCTCTATTTTTTTTCCCAGCTGGTTCTGAACCTGGAAGATAACTTCACAGTTATCTTTCCACCACACAGAGCCCAAGAATGAAGCCAAAATGAAAATCAGGAGACTCTAGAAATGGGGCAAACAGATCTGAGGGACAGAATTTTAACCTTTGAAAAAAACCATGGCTGAAATTCTCATACTCTTGGATTGTTAGTTATGTGAGTCAGAACTTTTAAAAGATTCACTTATTTAATTTTTTGGCTGCACTAGGTCTTCCTTGCTCTGCACAGGCTTTCTCCAGTTGCAGCAGGTGGGGCTGTTCTTCGCTGCAGTGCACAAGTTTCTCACTGTGATGGCTTCTCTTGTTGCAGAGAACAGGCTCTAGGTGCATGGGCTTCAGTAGTTGAGGCACATAGGCTTAGTTACCCTGAAGCATGCACATAGGATCTTCCTGGAGCAGGGATCGAACCCATGTCTCTTGTATTGGCAAGAGTGTATTCTTACCTGCTGGACCACCAGGAAGATCCAATACTTAAAAAAAAAAATGTTTGCTTAAGCCAATTTTGGGGCATTAGGATTGTTATATGGCAATGGGATTGTGATTATAAATAATATCCTTACAGTACTCTCCCATTTACAAAGAACTTTTATATCCATGACTATGTAATAATCACAGTAAGCTTATAAAATAAGGGTTGTGTGCCCTGCTTTACGGATAAGAAAACTGGGCCTGATTTGATTTGTTCATGGATGCATGTTAGTTACATGCTAGGGCCAGATTTCCCAAAATGAAAACTTAACGTTTTTTCTCCCCTCTGTGTCACCATCTCAGAAGGTGAGGAGTCAGGAAAAGTTCTGGAATAAGGTGGAATTTGAGCTGGGCCTTGCAGAATGGGTAAGATCCCAATAGAGAAAGTGGGAAGGACATCTTTGGAGGGAGGGAATATGTGAGAAAAAGCCTGGAGATGGAAGGGGCAGGTGTGGTAGAGAGTGACAGGTGACCACTAAGGTCAGGTGACCACATAGGGCCCACTAAGGTCAGGTGCACGGGAAGAGGCAGAGTTGAAATTAGGCCCCCTGGCGTCTGAGAAAATGGGCTTTGGAAGAGGCAGGAGGGTCTATCTTGAGTCCCACAGATCACACACTGTGGACTGAGGCCACTTTGCTCAGGTTGCAGAGGTGACCCCTCTGTTTCAGATCTAGATCTGCTGTCATCTTATCTCAAAGTTGACTGCCCTGGGCTTGCACTTTGGCCCTTCTGCTTCTAAAATATGTGACATTGGCCAACTCGTTTTACCTTCCTGAACCTTGGTATCCCTTCTGTAAGTTATAGAGTGTGACAAGGATTTGCAATAATGAAAGTGAAGAATGAAGCAGGTGCCCTAAGGATGGTCCTTAGTGTAAGCTCTGATCCAATATGACTGATCAGCCAGTGCGTGCTCAGTCATGTCAGACTCTCTGCAACACCATGGATTGTAACTCCCGCTAGGCTCCTGTGTCCGTGGAATTTTCCAGGCTAGAATACTGGAGTGGGTTGCCATTTCTTACTTCAGGGGATCTTTCCAACCCAGGAATCAAACCTGCATCTCTTGTGTTTCCTGCATTGGCAGGCAGATTCTTTACCAACTGCGCCTTTCCTTCCTAAGGATGTTAACTATCATGATTATTATCCTCAACATCTTTATGAACATTGTTATTATACATCTGAACCCATTCTTCCTTCCATTCTTTCTCCTCATGCAGACAATAGACCCTGATTCCTCTCCCTGGTGCCTTTGGGCCTAGATTTCTGTTTCCCTACAGCTTTGAGCTTGCCTAATTCTTAGCCTGCGGAAGGAAATCTTCGGTTCTTTGACTCAGGGACATTGTAACTCTTACCGCAACTGTGATTCATTACATATCCTTTTGTGTTTGTCTCTCTTGTTCTGCTTGTTCCTCATGGGGCGGGCCTGTGTCTGTCTTGGTCAGCGTCTTGCTTAGTGCCTAGTTTATAAAAGAATTCCCTAAATATTTGCTGAAAGAAAGACTGAATGAGTGACCGGTGATTGAACTGTCAGAGTGAACAGACAGCAGTACTCAGGGTCTTGGGCAAGGCCCCCAGCCTCTGAGTTCTCTGGGAAGCACCGTTGACTACCTGTAAAGGGATGGTAGAGGTGAGCAGCTCCTGGCAGCAATCTGAGGTAGGCAGGATCTAGCACCATTTTAGAGTTGAATAAGTTGAGCTTTACAGAGGCTTGCTCAAGATGAGCCTTCCTGTAAATGGGGGGCTGAGCTTGACACAAGATCCGTAGCTGGGGCTTCAAAGCCTGTCTAATGCTAATTTCAGTGCCCACAAATCTGCATGCTATTTTCATCTGAATGTTTTATTTATTTCACTGATGATTTCTGTTTGCAATGGAGCTTTCTCCAAAATAATATTGGGCAAACCTAGAAAAAGGGACAGTCATTCCTAAAGCATTTTCCAGAGCCAATGAGGGAAAATGGAGGATGATTCGGGCTGCCAGCTCCTGCTATGATTCTCCCAGACCCTAACGGCAGTCATTACACGAGCAAGCTGCTAACCTGTAAGCAAATGTGTCAACTTAACGAACAATCAGGCAATTCCCGATCCGTGTTGGATATTAGCCGAGTGCTGGATATTGGCCAGCAGAGTGAGTTGCACAAGGCTCTCCCTGGAGGAGAGTTGTTGGATGGGGGGGATTTTTCAGCTCGTGACTTGGATGAACCCAGAGCTATTTCCCTATTGAGGAGCCCCAGCCTGAGAGGCACCAGCAGCCTCTGATGAGGGTGGCTGTGGGACAGAGCGGGGAGTGGGCCGGCTCAGTCTTGTCAGGCCTGGACTGCTGGGGTGGCCCTCAGAAAACATAGTAGGATTTAGAGCTACACAGCAGCCTAGGAGAGCCCCTTGGAAACCTAGCAGCTGTGACTGGCAGGGGGCTGGTTTCCAGGGAAACAGAGCACCCAGCAAAAAGAGGGGGCTGAAGCCTGAAGAGAGGCCAGAGCAGCAAGGGAGGAGACCCCAGCCCTAGAAGCCGAAGGGCCCAGGGCGGGAGAGGAGGACGTGGTGCGGAAAGAGGGCAGGAGGGGGATTTGGCACAGGCTTCGGCTGCCTGGTCTCAATTTACTTGTGAGGAGCCTCCTAATAGCCGGGTGAGAGCCGTGCACGCTTTCCTGAGAGCCTGCTAAGTGTTTATGGAATGATTTGTGAGGAGAAGTTTCTTTGGAAGCAGCTTGGGGAAGGTATGTTATTAAGAGCTTTCTCTCCAAGCTCCCCTTGGCCCGCTTCCCCCCAGGCCCCTGGGGTCTGGGCAGCCCATGGTCACAGCAGCTGTTTGTTATTTTGTAGGCCACGGGGCCGGGGAGTGTCCTGGGGCTGGGGGAAGACAGAGAACTGGGGCAATTTCCTCTTCCCCCGAGGTGGCCTCCTGCAGCAAAGGAGGGCTAGGGGCTGGAGCCAGGAGCCTTCCTCTGAGGAAGGGACCCTGGGCCCAGGAAAGTGTGGGGTCTGTTACAGGGGCCAAGGAGGAGGACGATCTCAGGCTCAGAGGCAGTCGAGAGGTCACGGATGATGGGGACTGAAGCATGGCCATTAGCCACCAATGACGTGGAAGGCACTGGGGAGTGACATAGACAAGCCAAAAAGATGGGGAGTGGCCAATGACTCAGTGATGTGTTTGCCTTCCCCATAGAATGGGGGGGGAAGGGGCGTCCCTGGCATTAAGACTGTCTGGCTCCTCTTTCTTTTTTTACTAATTTTTGTTTATTTATTTATCTATTTTGGACTGTGCTGGGTCTCTGTTGCTGTGCTCAGGCTTTCTCTAGTTGCAGCAAGCAGGGGCTACTCTCCATTGTGGCGCGCAGGCTTCTCATTGCAGTGGCTTCTCTCATCGCAGAGCACAGGCTCTCGTAGTGCAGGCTTCAGTAGTTGCAGGGCACGGGCTTAGTCGCCCTGCAGCCTGTGGAATCTTCCCAGACTAGGAATAGAAGCCATGTCCCCTGCAATGGCAGGCAGATTCTCATCGCTGTACCACCAGGGAAGTCTTGTCTAACTCCTCTTGATCTCCGCATGGCCAGTGGACATGGCCCAGAGTGGGGGGTCAGCTGAGTGAGTGATGGACCCTCACTCAGCCAAAACCATCTCCATCAGACAAGGCCCCAGTGAAGGCACTGGGACAACCCTTGATGTTAAGTTCACTGTGACTCTCAGTCTGGGAAGCCCAGGACTATCTCCTCACTGTCCCATTAGTGGAAATCTCCCCAGTCTGGCCTCCACAGAACAGCTTCTTTACCCTCTGGAGTTGGCAGCCAGCTTACACAGGTCCACTAGGAAAGACCAGTGACTGGTCATTGCTGATTCTGTGAGGCCTCTGCCAGGGCACGTGGGCCCATCATGGGCTTTATCCCAATTTATCTGCACAGCAACTCTGGGGAGATGGGAGGGGGAAATTTAACTTCTACCTTCCCAATTTTACTGCTGAAAAAACTGAAGCCCAGAGACTATGGCTATACTGCAGAGGTCATACAGCGAGTACCTGCCCAGGTGGGGCTCATATTCAGGAGTCAAGACCAAAGCTGGTGCTTTGGCCTGTAAACTACACCTGCTGAAAGACCCTCACCTCTGTCATCTCAGTTGGCACACTGCACTGTCACCGTCTGTGATGTCTCTCTCTGTGTCTTACTCCCAGCTTACCTGGGAGATCCCTGAGGATAGGGGTCAGATTGCCTTCATCCTGGATCCTTAGGTCTCAGTGCTGGGCCTGGCATGGAGGAGTTGGATGGATGGATGGATGGATAAACTCTAGGCCACAATTTGGAAGATAACACATGAGCAAATTAACAAAGCTAGCACGGCAGGAGTCTTGGAGAACAGCCTACTGGGGTGAAGGGGTATGTGTTTGGGGTAGTGGTATCTACAAATGCCAAATACCAAACCAAGGATCTGTACTGGAAATCTGTGGGAATCATTTTTTTTGATGTCACGGTGATTAGGGCCTCCACTGACATTTTGCAAATGAGCACATTGGAAAGTCCTGTGGGACATGTGTGCAAATGAAAAGCCTGTTTGTAGCCACCTGTGCCTTGACCCTAACTCTATTTTATGTGTGAACACAAAGTATTTTTTACACAATTCTAATACACCCTGACTTTTCCAGGAATACAATTACTTTGTAAATTAAGGGAAGATTGTCCTTTGTTCAGAACATCATTAAGACTGGTTCATCATTTCAGAAATATTATGTCACTGATGGCAATACTTCTCATGGTTTTTGAGTGACCTGGCCATTTGTAGGCACAATAATAAGCCCTCAGATAGATCCTCCCATTATGCATTCTTAGGGGAGCTAACCCTGGGCATGAAAATACTGAAATATGTATTTTGGGGATAAATGACTTTCCATTTATTTCGTTTCAGTTTTATCCAGTGGTGTACTGGAGCTAAATCACATAGGACAGATGAGGTGTGTGTTTCTTCCTAACCTTGCATTCAGTGTCATCATGCTGGTAGCTTAAAATCTGCCATTGTGGAAGTATTCACACCATGAAAATTGTCAAAAAATACAAGCCTACCTTGGAGATGTGAGTTTGGCTCCAGACCACCACAATAAAGCAAATATCGCAATAAATCAAGTCACACAAATTTTTTGGTTTCTGATGCATATAAAAATTATGTTTACACTACAGTCTGTTAAGTATACAATAGCATTATATCTAAAAAAAAACATGCAGACCTTAATTAAAAATTATTTTATTGCTAAAAAGTGCTAACCATCATCTGAGCCTTCAGGGAGCCATAATCTCTTTTCTGATGGAGAGTTTGAAATATCTCGAGAAATACCAAAATATGATGTAGAGACATGAAGTGAGCAAATGCTGTTGCAAAAATGGTGCCAATAGACTTGTTCCACACAGGTTTACCACAAACCTTCAATTTATAATGAACGCAGTATCTGTGAAGCACAATA
This sequence comes from Muntiacus reevesi, assembly GCF_963930625.1. Lineage (NCBI taxonomy): Eukaryota > Metazoa > Chordata > Mammalia > Artiodactyla > Cervidae > Muntiacus > Muntiacus reevesi. The sequence continues at coordinate 35,468,174 of NC_089257.1, forward strand.
AAACCAGGTATGCCTTTATAAAGCAAGTTTTACTTTTTCCTTCAGAGATCTGATTGTTAAACATTTATCAGCCCACCACTGGTTGCACTGGGTTTTTCATTGTGTATATAGGCAGGCTGTATTATCAATGAAGATCATTTCATGATAAAATTTTAGCACAATAAAAGGAGCATTGGGTCTCATCGGATGGAGACCCACAGAAGGAGGGAATTGGGCTTGAGGGCAGGATCTCCTGCCCATGACAAGTGAGAAGCAGACTCCTGAAGAAGCAGGGAGCTTTGAATATTTGTGAAGAGGACTTGAGGGGGTGTCAGGCAATCCACAGAAAGTTCTACTCTCCCTACCACCTGCTTCCAGGGAGGCAGGAGCCCCACCAGAGGCAGCCCCACTTCCTCCCTCTGAAGTAAGTAAGTGTTGGTCGCTCAGTCGTGCCCGACTCATTTCAACCCCATGGACTGCAGCCCACCAGGCTCCTCTGTCCATGAGATTTTCCAGGCAAGGATTCTGGAGGAGGTTGCCATTTCCTTCTCCAGGGGATCTTCCTGACCCAGGGATCGAACCCGGGTCTCCCTCCACAGGCAAATTCTTTACCGACTGAGATGGAAGAGAGGCAGGAGGCCCACTAGAGGTGGCCCCCATTCCTTACTCATCCTTCTGGAGACTTCAGCAATTTGGTATGACAGATGTTGGGGCTGCTCTGTTGTACTGGGCTATTTTATCTGTTGCAGTTTTGACAAATAGAGTTGATAGAAAAAGGAGAGGCCAGGTGACCTTGACAGTGATCAGCCCTTGACTTGTCCTCCTGGGGATTTGGGCCCTCCATCAAGTCCCCCATGGGGTTGGCCCTCGCCCTCTTCATGCTGTCACGCAGGAGCCCATTACCCAGGTCTCTACATTTACCTAGTGGTAACAATGCCCAGCTTGTGAACTTCTCCTGTATGCAGGCCCTGTGCTAAGTGCTTCTCATGCATGACTTCCTGGTACTCTGCCCTCTTCACCTCCCCTGAGATGTCATGCTTTTTTCTCCATTTTTCAGCTCAGAGAGAAGAAAGGACTTGCCCAAAGTCACCCAGTCAGCAAGTGGTGGAGCCAGGACCGCAAGCCGGGCTGTCTGACCCCCAGCCAGACTCTTAACCCCACACTCAAACTTTCAAAGGGAAGATGGTATCTGTTCAACTCCTCTCTTTGATGAGGTCCAATGTGTAGGTCAGAGCTGGAAGGGACCAGAGAAATGACCTAATCCTTTGATTCTCAACACTTCATAAATCCATGCCCCCTTACCACCACTGACATATATAAACTTCTCTATCAAAGAACCTGCTCCCACCATGAGAGAAGCAGAGGCTTCACTTTTTCTATAAAGGATGTTTCTGCTGGTCTGTTTATCATGTAGGTAGGGTCAGGCTGAATAATGGTGATTTCAGCGGTGTCACTGAGAGCCAATGTTATTGCTATGGCTTTAAAACACAAACAGAAAAAGAATCTATTAGTCACTGAGGAGTGTAATAAGCCTGTTGAGTAATCAGCCTGCCGGCCATGGTACCTGCAAACCATAAGGATGATAAATGAAATACCACAGCCAAATTCTTGGACACTCAAGGGTGGGTGTGGGGCCTGTGAGGACCAAGGCCACAGGCCTTGTTCTGGAAACTCTGCTTCCTACCAGTGGGCTGAGGACCCCCTGCTCAATTTCAATTTTCCGTTTCATAGATGGGGAAACTGAGGCCTAGAAAGGAGAAATGTTTTTATTTTTACCCAAGGTCACTGTCGAGCTCAAGACAGTTAGGGCTGGGAGCCAGTTCTAGCTGGCTGTCCACAGTCTGGGAGGACAGCAAGTGCCTGTGAGCATGGCTTGGGTCACGTGGAGTGTTCTTTATCCCTTTCTGACCTGTTTTTCTCCTCCCCGCCCCTCCCCCCCCCCCCGGACCCCCTGATATGCCCTGGCTGTCTTCAGAATCCTTCCTCCTCCTCTTTGCAGATAAGGTTGCCAAGGCTTCCAGAGGGACTTGGGGACAGGGTGTGGTTTCCGAAATGTCCAGACTCGGGGACGGTCTGGAGAGAGACCAGGATTTGTGTCTCCTTTCCCCTTCCCCAGGCCTGTCCATTTGCAGCTGTGTGGGTGGATCTAGACACTCTAGGAGTTGCCAAATGGGCAGAGACACCTAAGGTTTTCCCCAAATCCAATCAGGAAGGGCCTTCTTGGAGGGACTTAAAAACTAGGAAGGAAGTGGCCAGAGCTTTGACTTCAGAGCACTCTAAATGCTAGCCACTGGAGTGAGTTAGTCATTTCCCTTGTCTAGGCCTCAGTTTTCCTCTTCTGTAAAATTGGAAGAGTGAGGGATGCTCATCTGGTCAATGAAACTTTACTGAGTGCCCATCATCAAAGTTCAAACTTCAGTGCTTACTACGTTCCAGGTGCTGAGCTAATTATTATCCAATACTTCTTGCATTTCAAACCACCTTCAAGCTAGGTTTTATATCTCCTATTTTAATGACAAGGTAACTGGGACTCAGAGAGTTTTAACAGTTAGTCCAAGATTCTGCAACATATCTAGGACACATATTCAGGGGCTCATGGGAGGAGCCTAGGCAGCCCATTCCTGCCACATTTTGAAGGTACTTAAAAATATATATACATACTTATTTTATTTTTGACCGTGCTGGGTCTTCATTGCTGTGTGGACTTATCTCTTTTTTCAGCAAGTGAGGGCTACTCTTTGTTGCAGTGCACAGGCTTCTCACTGTGGTGACTTCCCTTGCTGCAAAGCTCAGGTTCTAGGGTGCATGAGCTCAGTAGTTGCAGTTTCTGGGCTCTAGAGAGTTGCAGTTTTCAGGTTCTAAAACACAGGCTCAATAATAATGGCACACAGGCTCAGTTGCTCTGTGGCATGTGGGATCTTCCCAGACCAGGGATCTAACCTGTGTATCCTGCATTGACAGGCAGATTCTTTACTACTGAGTCATGAGGGAAGCCCTTGAAGATACTTTAAATGGGAATATAGTGTCAGATGGAGCAAGAAGGAATCTTACGTCTAACTGTGGAGATATCAAGTCAATCCTCAGAGGATACGGCTTCACCCTGGGCATAGAACCCAGTTCTGGGACCCACCACTCTGAGTTTGAGAGGAGAGCATGTGACTGCCTCCATCATGACATCACTGGTAGGCTGCTCAGGGCCCATCAGTAGAGCTGGAGAGACAGAGGGCTATTTCATGCCCATCCCCTCTGAGTGGCTCCTGGACTGGTAATGATGGCTGCTATGAGGGGAACTGAGTTCTAAGAACAACACCAGTTACAAGGCCAGCCACCAGGAAATGAGGCAGGTATTTTACAGACATTTGCTGATTTGATCCCTCAGCAGTCCTGGGAAGTATGGATTATTAGCCTAAAGTGACTTCACTTTCACTTTTCACTTTCATGCGCTGGAGAAGGAAATGGCAACCCACTCTAGTGTTCTTGGCTGGAGAATCCCAGGGATGGGGGAACGTGGTGGGCTGCCGTCTGTGGGGTCGCACAGAGTTAGACCCGACTGAAGTGACTTAGTAGCAGCAGCCTCATATATTGAATGAAGAGACTGAGATCTAAAGATTGGAAGTGACTAGTTGAAAGTCATCCAGGACTATGATTTTGACCAGAGTCTGTTTGCCCACAAGTCATGGTTTTTCACTGTTCTCAGCCCCAGTTTATGGTTGTAGGATGCTGTACAAGTCACTACACTTCCCTGGATCAGGGGTTCCATGAGATGAGAAAATTCATTCTTACCCTTGTTCAAAAGTAGTGAAAGATTTCAATGATATCATGGATGGAGATGTGCTTTGAAGTTCTGACTGTAACTGACATTTTGCTATTATGGATTTCACGTGTATTGGTAACTCTACAGCTTAAAAGTATCATCTCCTCTGGCCTGTCAGACCTTAAAATTCTACCCTAAGAGCTGCTTCCCCAGGGTATGACTTTGTCTCCAGTAAGTCCTCTGAAAGAGCAGATTGGTGGGGGCAGGCAGGATTACCCATTATCAGACACTAGGGCCTTTACAACATTGCTCTATGGTTGGATCAAGTCCCATGATTTCCAGGTAGGCAGATGGTCTGGGAGAGATGAACCATTCCTTCAGACCTGGGTGAGAGACCTGGGTTCTCTGTGTATAAGCTTGGTCCCATCTTCTTGTGGGCAAATACCTCCCATGGAGAGCAAACATAGCCAATAACTCTGGTCACAATGGCTTTGGGCCCCAACAGTTCTGGGGACCAAGATCTGGGAGTCAGAGAAGTGGGCTCTGAGAGGTCCAGCTGTGTGGAATCTAGGCAGACACGAAGCGTGTGCAGAAGACTGAGAGCCCCGTTGGGTGCCCAGAAGCTGCCTGGAGCAGGTATGACGAGTATAGAGATCAGAAGCCATTGCAGATCAACCCAGAATGGACAGACAGAGCCAGGTTAGAAGCAGGATACGAGTGGCAGAATGTCACAGTCATTACCTCCAGGACTTTAATTTACAGAGGTGGCTGAGTTTTTGAGGTGATATCATCTCCAGCAACAAGCTTCTGGGCCAGGGCAATGTCCTCTTCGATGAGGGACTGGGGATTCCTTTCCAAGTGGAGGCCCACTAGCTGATGTGGGCCTTAACATTGCCATGTTTGGTTGAAAGTATGACTTATTTCAAGGGTTTAGGCCTCTGGATTATGAATCAATGAACACACACAGACCAACAACAAGATCACAGTCACCAGAACGGTGGGCAGCTATTCCTGACAGGTTTTTGTTTATGGTGGAAGTTTAGGTTCAAACGAGTCCCGTATCAGATGAGTAGTCACCTGACTTGTGGGGCAATCTGTGGTTAAAGGGTCCCAGGGTAGTATGACCCTCGGTTTAGCCTCCAGCCAGGATGGGGATGAGGTAAAAAATTCATAGAGATAATTAAGACTTGGGGCAAGACAGAGACTCATTGGGGATTTTTTTTTTTTCTCTAGATTGGAAAAGAAGCTCTTTGGAGGCCATTGTGCCTCTCAGTTAAGCCAGCTATCTGGGACCTTTCAGGGACACAAGAGTTCTCATGAATGCCTTTTGCAAGGCCCCAGCATTGTGTATTTTGATAAGTGAAAACATGTACCTTGGCTATCACCAGGAAGTCTGTAACCTGAATGAGAATATGGAGAGGCCTGACAAGGTCTCATGTTTTCACCTAAGTACACATGGAGATATGTGTGACTTTAATTTATATTGTATCTGTGAGGCAAGAGATTCCTTGAGTTCTCTATCTTGAAGCAAACAGCTTCTAGGTAACAGCCCAAGTGTTTACAATAAATGGAAGGTGGGACCATTTGTTAGCCAGAGTATCTGGTGCTAAGACCACTGACTGCCTGAAGTTTGGTCTGGTGTATTGTTTACTGGAAACTATCCTTTATGACTGCGGACGGACGCCGCAGAAGCGCGGCCGAGAGGAGCTACCCCACGTCGGAGGTCAGGGGCTGCGGTCGAGAGGAGCAACCCCATGTCCAAGGAGTAGCGGCTGCATGGGGAGAACTAAGAGGAGCTACTCCACGTTCAAGATAGGAGGGGCGCCGTAAGGAGATACCCCCCCCCCCCCTCCGTCCAAGGTAAGGAGTAGCGGCTGTGCTTTGCTGGAGCAGCCCTGAAGAGATACCCCACGTCCAAGGTAAGAGAAACCCAAGTAAGATGGTAGGTGTTGTGAGAGGGCATCAGAGGGCAGACACACTAAAACCATAATCACAGAAGACTAGCCAATCTGATCACAGGATCACAGTCTTGTCTAACTCAATGAAACTAAGCCATGCCGTGTGGGGCCACCCAAGACGGTCGGGTCATGGTGGAGAGGTCTGACAGAATGTGGTCCACTGGTAAAAGGAATGGCAAACCACTTCAGTATTCTTGCCTTGAGAACCCCATGAACAGTATGAGAAGGCAAAATGATAGGATACTGAAAGAGGAACTCCCCAGGTTGGTAGGTGCCCAGTATGCTACTGGAGATCAGTGGAGAAATAACTCCAGAAAGAATAAAGGGATGGAGCCAAAGCAAAAACAATACCCAGTTGTTGATGTGCCTGGTGATAGAAGCAAGGTCCGATGCTATAAAGAGCAATATTGCGTAGGAACCTGTAATGTTAGGTCCATGAATCAAGGCAAATTGGAAGTGGTCAAACAGGAGATGGCAAGAGTGAATGTTGATATTCTAGGAATCAGCAAACTAAAATGGACTGGAAAGGGTGAATTTAACTCAGATGACCATTATATCTACTACTGTGGGCAGGAATCCCTTAGAAGAAATGGAGTAGCCATCATGGTCAACAAAAGAGTCCGAAATGCAGTACTTGGATGCAATTTCAAAAACGACAGAATGATCTCTGTTCCTTTCCAAGGCAAACCATTCAATATCACGGTAATCCAAGCCTATGTCCCAACCAGTAATGCTGAAGAAGCTGAAGTTGAACAGTTCTATGAAGACCTACAAGACCTTTTAGAACTACCACCCAAAAAAAGATGTCCTTTTCATTATAGGGGACTGGAATGCAAAAGTAGGAAGTCAAGAAACACCTGGAGTAACAGGCAAATTTGGCCTTGGAGTACGGAATGAAGCAGGGTAAAGGCTAATAGTGTTTTGCCAAGAGAATGCACTGTTCTCTTGTACTGGTCATAGCAAACACCCACTTCCAACAACTCAAGAGGACTCTACACATGGATATCACCAGACGGTCAACACCAAAATCAGATTGATTATATTCTTTGCAGCCAAAGATGGAGAAGCTCTATACAGTCAGCAAACACAAGACTGGGGGCTGACTGTGGCTCAGACCATGAACTCCTTATTGCCAAATTCAGACTTAAACTAAAGAGAGTGGGGGAAACCACTAGACCATTCAGGTATGACCTAAATCAAATCCCTTATGACTATACAGTGGAAGTGAGAAATAGATTTAAGGGACTAGATCTGATAGACAGAGTGCCTGATGAACTATGGACAGAGATTCGTGACATTGTACAGAAGACAGGGATCAAGACCATTCCCATGGAAAAGAAATGCAAAAAGGCAAAATGGCTGTCTGAGGAGGCCTTACAAATAGCTGTGAGAAGATGGGAAGTGAAAAGCAAAGGAGAAAAGGAAAGATATTCCCATTTGAATGCAGAGTTCCAAAGAATAGCAAGGACAGATAAGAAAGACTTTCTCAGCAATCAATGCAAAGAAATAGAGGAAAACAATAGAATGGGAAAGACTAGAGATTGCTTCAAGAAAATTAGAGATACCAAGGGAACATTTCATGCAAAGATGGGTTCGATAAAGGACAGAAATGGTACGGACCTAACAGAAGCAGAAGATATCAAGAAGAGGTGGCAAGAATACACAGAACTATACAAAAAAAGATCTTCATGACCAGATAGGTGTGATCACTCACCTAGAGCCGGACATCTTGGAATGTGAAGTCAAGTGGGCCTTAGAAAGCATCACTATGAACAAAACTAGTGGAGGTGATGGAAATCCAGTTGAGCTATTTCAAATCCTAAAAGATGATGCTGTGAAAGTGTTGCACTCGATATGCCAGCAAATTTGGAAAACTCAGCAGTGGCCACAGGACTGGAAAAGGTCAGTTTTCATTCCAATCCCAAAGAAAGGCAATGCCAAAGAATACTCAAACTACCGCACAATTGCACTCATCTCACTCGCTAGTAAAGTAATGCTCAAAATTCTCCAAGCCAGGCTTCAGCAATACGTGAATCGTGAACTTCCAGATGTTCAAGGTGGTTTTAGAAAAGGCAGAGGAACCAGAGATCAAATTGCCAACATCCACTGGATCATCGAAAAAGCAACAGAGTTCCAGAAAAACATCTATTTCTGCTTTATTGACTATGTCACAGCCTTTGACTGTGTGGATCACAACAAACTGTGGAAAATTCTGAAAGAGATTGGAATCCCAGATCATCTGACCTGCCTCCTGAGAAATCTGTATGCAGGTCAAGAAGCAACAGTTAGAATTGGACATGGAACAACAGACTGGTTCCAAATTGAGAAAGGAGTTTGTCAAGGCTGTATATTGTCACCCTGCTTATTTAACTTATATGCAGAGTACATCATGAGAAACGCTGGGCTTGAAGAAGCACAAGCTGGAATCAAGACTGCCAGGAGAAATATCAATAACCTCAGATATGCAGATGATACCATCCTTATGGCAGAAAGTGAAGAGGAACTAAAAAGCCTCTTGATGAAAGTGAAAGAGGAGAGTGGAAAAGTTGGTTTAAAACTCAACCTTCAGAAAACTAAGGTCATGGCATCTGATCTTATCACTTCATGGGAAATAGATGGGGAAAGAGTGGAAACAGTGTCAGACTTTATTTTGGGGGGCTCCAAAATCTCTGCAGATGGTGATTGCAGTCATGAAATTAAAAGATGCTTACTTCTTGGGAGGAAAGTTATGACCAACCTAGATAGCATATTAAAAAGCAGAGACATTACTTTGCCAACAAAGGTCCGTCTAGTCAAGGCTATTGTTTCTCCAGTGGTCATGTATGGATGTGAGAGTTGGACTGTGAAGAAAGCTGAGCACCAAAAAATTGATGCTTTTGAACTGTGGTTTTGGAGAAGACTCTTGAGAGTCCTTTGGACTGCAAGGAGCTCCAACCAGTCCATCCTAAAGGAAATCAGTCCTGGGTGTTCATTGGAAGGACTGATGCTGAAGCTGAAACTCCAATACTTTGGCCACCTGATGCGAAGAGTTGACTCATTGGAAAAGACCCTGATGCTGGGAGGGATTGGGGGCAGGAGGAGAAGGGGATGACAGAGGATAAGATGGCTGGATGGCATCACTGACTCAATGGACATGAGTCTGAGTAAACTCCGGGAGTTGGCAATGGACAGGGAGGCCTGGCGTGCTGCGATTCATGGGGTCGCAAAGAGTCGGACACGACTGACCAACTGAACTGAACTGAACTGATCCTTTATTAAGGACATTCAAGGGCTGTCTAGGTGGCTCTAGTGGTAAAGAACCTGCCTGCCAAAGCAGGAGACGTAAGAGACTGGGTTCAATCCCTGGGTTGGGAAGATCCCCTGGAGAAGGGCATGGCAACCCACTCCAGTTTTCTTGCCTGGAGAATCCCATGGACAGAGGAGCCTAGTGGGTTGCACAGAGTTGGACATGACTGAAGCAAGTTAGCATGCACACACACAAGAGGTGGACAGCAGCAGGACCCCACTGGGCTCTGTCACATATGGGGCTCACAGTGCCATTCCTCTCTTGCTGGTCACTTAATTCATCCCAAGGGTCTTGCCAAGGCTTCTGATGTGACCTCCTCCAGCAGTATGACATCTGGCAAGGGACCGAAGTCAGGAAAAGTCACCCCTTCCTCTGGAGTATGCCAGAGGACCTAGGTTTGACTCCATCCTGTTCTAAGGAGGGCTTGTAGCTGTGCTAAGCTTGCAGGGTGGTTTCCATGACCCAAAATGTAATGGGCAGGTGGGTGTGGAGAGTCACAGGCTCAGGGTCCGAGAGAGTGTCTCTTGCCAGGAGAGCTAGATGGAGGAAGGAACCTGCAATATGAGGGAGACCATGAGGGGCAGCCAGGTATCCAGAAGTGTGGACCATGGTGTGAGGGGGGTAGTGAGGCAGAACGTGCAGAGGGCTGGACAGTTGAAGCTGCTGCCTGCCTCTCAGCTTGCTCCAGGAACTGTTTCTCTACAGTCCCCTGGTAAGGATGACCAGCTTCTGGGAAAGGTCGCCCCGACAAGACGACCACACCATGGTCACAGGCTTGCTTTGAGATCACTGACACAGCTTGCCGCAGCAGCATGGCAACCTCTGCACAAGGGCTGACCTCTTCAGTCCTTTCACTCCCACGTGGGTGGGAGAGTAAGAAGGGGTGTCTGTTGTGGCATTACCATGAAAAAGACTATATATTCAATGACTGAGCCCCAACACATTGCATATCTCAATAGTGCAAAACAATCCTTCACATGCCCTTTTCCCCCAGCTCTGGGTCGTCTTTCTAGACAGAGCCCCCCTCGGAGTGGACGCCAGCAATTTTCTCCTCTCTCCTCTACCTCTGCCCACAGTGTCTACTCTGAGTGATTTTTAATTTAAAATTTTTATTTTGAAATACTTATAGATTCGCAGGAAATTAAACAATTTTGAAAAATGAGTAATAAAATGGGAGGGTGACCTACCTGATTTCAGACAGATAGCTACAGTAATCAAGACTATGTGTTATGTCCCAACAGGGACCTACTGTAGAGCACATGGAACTCTGTTCAATGTTATGTGGCAGCCTGGATGGGAGGGGAGTTTGGGGAGAATGGATACATGCATATATATGGGTGAGTTCATTTGCTGTTCGCCTGAAACTATCACAACATTGTTAATTGGCTATGTTCCAATTCAGTTCAGTTCAGTCACTCAGTCGTGTCCCACTCTTTGCAACCCCATGGACTGCAGCACGCCAGGCTTCCCTGTCCATCACCAACTCCCAGAGCTTGCTCAAACTCATGTCCATTGAGTTGGTATTGCCATCCAACCATCTCATCCTCTGTCGTCCACTTCTCCCCCTGCCTTCAATCTTCCCCAGCATCAGGGTCTTTTCCAATGAGTTGGTTCTTCAAACCAGGTGGCCAAAGTAATGGAGTTTCAGCTTCAGCATCAGTCCTTCCAATGAATATTCAGGACTGATTTCCTTTAGAATTGACTGGTTGGATGTCCTTGCAGTCCAAGGGATTCTTAAGAGTCTTCTCCAACACCACAGTTCAAAAGCATCAATTCTTCAGCGTTCAGCTTTCTTTATAGTTCAACTCTCACATCCATAGTTGACTACTGTAAAATAAAAATTTTTTTAAAAAGACTGTGTGTTACTGACAGAAGGATAGATATGTAGATCAGTGGGGCTGAATAGAGTCCACAAAGAGATTCTCACAAATATGGCTGTTACAGTCTTTAAAAAGGAACACTATTTTGAAATAATTGTAGATTCACAGGAAGTTGTAAAGATAGAATGGGGAGATCCTGTGTACCCTCCACCCCATTTCCACCAGTGGTTCCATCTTAGACCTTTATAGGACCACAACACACATGTGTGGTGATATAATGCCTGTGTGTAGTTCTGCATCATCTCATCCCATGTGAAGATTCATGCCAGCATCGCCATGATCAAGCTACTGAACTGTTCCATCATCACAAAGACCTCGCTTGTGCTGTACTTTAGTCACACTCGCCCTCCCCACACACCAGTCTTTTGCACTTGCTGCCACGCTCTTTGCCATCCCCTTAATCCCCTCCTAGTCCCCACCCTTCTGGGCACCTGGCTGCTCCTCCTGTCCCACTCATATTGCCAGATTCCTTCCAACCAGCCCCACCATTCCTAACGCCTGGCAAACACTATTCTCCATCTGTTATTTTATCACTTCAAGAGTTTTATGTAAACAGAATCAAACATATGGGACCTGTTGAGACTGGTTTTTTGCACTCATTGCAGTGCCCTGAGACCCATCTAGGTTGCAGGCGCATCACCAGTCCCTCCCTTTATTCTGAGAGGTGTTCCATGGTCCTTTCTGTATTCAGTCCTCTCTCCTTCAAGATCTTTTCTTTGCCTCTGAGCCAGCAAGTCTCACCTGTTTCCTCACTGCTGGAGCTGTGAGTAGGGAGGGGGTCTCTGTTCTTTGGACTGTAGGAACCTGGCGGGGATGAGGGCCACTGCTTCTTTTTCCTTCAGCCTCAGGGTGAAGCATGTGCAGGCCACACAAAGCTGCCTGTGGCTGTCTTCACTGCTTGCGGTTTGATTTCCGTGCTGCTGTGATATTGGACTGCTCCTTCTCTCCCTTACTCAAGACTGTTCAGAGTGTGCCCATCTGTCGTCCTGGCCTGGTGAGCCTGGGGCCTCAGTGGTGAGGGTGTACGTACTCCACTAAAGGCTCAGACTGGGTAGTTCTGCCCCACCATCTGAGTGACTATATACCTGATCCCACCAGGTGTGAGGTCAGAAGCCACTCACAGGGGTCCTACTGTCTAGGGAAAGGATCTGGGGTCCGGGCTTGCCAGGGGTGTAAGGAGAGGCAGATTTCAAGGGGAGCCTCTCTGTTTTGCCAGGGCCGCCTGTGCCAGAATCTACCAATGGAGGGAGTGGGCCGGGAGGTCTCCCTTGCTCTGCACTGATGTTCCAGGTGACTGTGCACCCTTCTGCTCTCTGGGTCTCACCTCCTCAAAAGTGCAGTTAGATTTGGACCCCATGATCTTAGGCCCCTCATCTGTGACAGGCTCAGGGTGCCCGGTGACTGCCTTCCACCAACAAGAAAGGCCTGATCCCCTACTGCCCTCAGAGTGGAGTTCAAGGTTATTAAAGCAGTCAAGGCTCTGCATGGACTGAGATACCTGGTGACTCTGTGACCCCAGCTCTCACTACTTCCTGCCTTCTCCTTTTAGGCTCCAGCTTCATGGAACCAGCCATCACTCCCCAGACCCTCAGCCTTGCTTCTCTTGCTGATCTACTGCCTTGGACTCCCAGTACAGATACTACCTCCTCTTGGAAACCCTCCCTAACTGCCTTCAACCCTCCTGCTCCTGTTCTTATAGGTTCGTGTCTGCTATGTCTGTCCCTGCTCTTGACTGGCTATGCCCGGCTTGGCCAATGAGGCCGAAAGACAGGTGACACAGGGTCCTGGCGTCCAGCACAGTACCAGACACAACTCAGACCCTCACTGAAGGGGACAGAACCCTGGCTACCTCCAGTTTGGTGAGATGATGCTTCCTCTTCCTCCTCCCTCCATCTTCCACCCTTCCCCCTCTTTCCTCCCTTTCGCCTCCTTCTCCTCTGGCTCCGTGGGCTGTCCTGCCTGGGGCGGGTGAACTCACACTCTGATGTGGCTTGGCCAAGCTTTCTTGTGAATGCAATGAAAACCAAACAACTCATTGCTCATAGTTGTTAGAAAAAGTCCATAGGATGGAAAAGCTGCCTGTTTACCCACTCTGGTACCACCAGCTGGATTTTCCTACTCCTCAGAGCCCAAGCTTTCAGGGAAATATAGAATTCTAGGATCTTAGAATCACAGGATAATGGAATCATTGAATCACTGAATCAGAAAGCCACACTAATGATATCTTACTATTATATTACATTAAAGCCAGAGATTCCTTTTACCACATGGAATCTTTGCATATGGAATCCTAGAATCCCCAGCAAGGTGGTGCCAAAAACATCAGGTTGGACCCAAGAGTCCACTGCCTGTGTATCTTTGTGCCATGGACTGAATGTTTGTGTCCCCTCAAAATTCATGTGTGTGCATGCTAAGTTGCTTCAGTCGTGTCTGACTCTTTGCAACCCCATGGACTGTAACCCACCAGATTCCTCTGTCCATGGGATTCTCCAGGCAAGAACACTGGAGTGGGTTGCCATTTCCTCCTCCAGGGGCTCTTCCCAACCCAGGGATCAAACCCACATCTCTTAGGTCTCCTGCATTGACAGGTGGGTTCTTTACTACTAGCGTCACCTGGGAAGCCCCCAAATTTGTGTACTGAAGTACTAATCCCCAGTGTGATGACATTTGGAGGTGGGACCTTTGGGAGGTAATTAGGTAATGAGGGTGGAGCCCCCTCAATGGGATTAGTGCTCCTTATAAGAAGAGACACAAGAGAAAGGATTTCTCTCTACTGTGTAAGGACACAGCAAGAGGCTGTCAGACACAGCCTCTTACTGTGGCTTATCTGCAAACCAGGAAGTTTACCTCACCAGACACCAAGTTGGACAGAATTTTGATCTGAACTTCCCAGTCTAGGCAGCTATGAGAAATAAATGTTTGTTGTTTAAGACACCATGAAAGCCCTCTGTACAGGGTCACACATCAGGAAGCAGAGAACCAGAGAAGGTTGTGGCCCTCCCACCTGGGGCTCCTGCCCTACACAAGACCCCGACGTGTCAGTGTTGGGAGGTTGGCTCCGGTGACAGACGGGCTCAGCTCTGATGATGCTACAACATGTGGTTCTGGACCAGGCACTCAACCATCTGACCTCTGGTTTCATGGCAGCAAGGGCATAATAATTATAGGTGAACAGTCAGCTGGTGGGTAGCTTGTATCTCATGTTCTAGGCTTTCTCCTGCTGTGAGGCGTTCAGGGGCTTGAGCAGTGCAGGGCTCTCCAAGAAGCTCTGGTGACCTGACAGGATTCAGAGGTGAGGGCAGGAAAACATGGTGCGCGTGGACAAAGCTGGGCTGCGGCCACGAACCACACTGAGGACGCCGATCTCAAGCCCGTGGGGAAGAAGACAGACAACTCCTCTGGTTAAGCCTTTCTTGGGTCTCCAGCCCACCCTGCACACCCTCCCTGACATAAATCTGAGACATATGTGTAACTGCCTGAGCCTCCTTTCCTATCTGCAGAGCCCAGGCAGTAACACTCTTGGATCAGGACTAGTAGCAGCGCTCTCCCCACATTTCTGGGCCTCCTTTTCCTCTCTGAGGCCCAGCTTACTTATCTAGCACCTAGCAAGGAGATGCGAGATGGAGTGCAGCTTTTCTGGTAGCAGCTCTGAAAGCAACTAACCTAAAGGAGGGCTTTCCTGGTAGCTCAGTGGTGAAGAATCTGCCCGCCAATGTAGGAGATGCAGGTTCAGTCCCTAGGTGGGGAAGATTCCCCTGGAGAACGAAATGGGAACCCACTCCAGTATTCTTGCCTGGAGAACCCCATGGACAGAGGAGCCTGGCAGGCTACAGTCCATGGGGTCACAAAAAGCCAGACATGACTAAGTGACTGAGCATAGGACTAAGACTCCAAATCTGCAGTTTCCTTGAGGGCAGGACTAAAACGCGTTGACTTTTTAACTGAAGCACAGTGTGGGCAATGATACACATTAAAGACAAAGAATGGTAATCAGCTGTGCCTTAGAGGAAACCGTGCTGGTCACCTGGTCATCTGTCACTCGTGTCTCCTCACAGGTATTCGTGCAGTCATTTCAGCTGCCTCTCAGAGGGGTTGAGTGTCTTCCTCCAGGTCAGACAGTAAAGAATCGGTCCAGAGGTATGTCTAACCCAGGTATTCTGTCTCCCTGCAGCTGTTTTCCTTTTTCTGTTTTACTTCACCGGATGGCATTTGGCTTCACAGCCTCTGACTTATTTACGGATTGGGGGAGGGGGGTTGGGGCTGGGAGGGGGAGCCTCCTTTCAGGACATCAACGTCAGCCAAGCTCGTGCCCTTGGTGGGCGGTGGAGGAGCCTGCCCTGTCAGCATATCAGCAAAGTCA
This sequence comes from Muntiacus reevesi, assembly GCF_963930625.1. Lineage (NCBI taxonomy): Eukaryota > Metazoa > Chordata > Mammalia > Artiodactyla > Cervidae > Muntiacus > Muntiacus reevesi. The sequence goes on from NC_089257.1 coordinate 35,483,391, forward strand.
AGCCCTCTCCAGAGATGTAGGGGTGAGGTGGGGGTTGGGGGCTGGGTTGGGATCAGATTGCCCTGAATGGAAACAAACTCCAACCCCAAACCAAACCCAAATAGAGATTCCAGGAGGAACTGGGTGTCCCAAGATATCCCAGGCTATGCTGGGACAGGGAGGGAGGGGCCAGACGATGAACTCTTCCAGCTCCCCAAGGGGTGTGCGGTTCCCAGGCCTGTGCTGAGCTGTCGGCCCTTGGAGACCCAGGCAGATGGAATTTCTATCCCATGAGCCAAGAGCCAGCCAGTGCAGGAGAGCAGCTCTAGGCCTGGTTCACTGTCTGCCTGTCAAACATCCACAGAGGGCTTGCTGTCTTCTAGCAGCCACCAGAGAACGATGTGGGTGAGGGGCCAGGGCAGCACCAGTGTTTCCAGAACAGTAATACAGAGGCTGTGGGAACATTAAACTGATGGCAACTGGCCTTATTAGGGCCCTTAGCACCTCCTAGAGCACTGGTAGTGCTCAGTTGGGGACCCTTGGCTAGCGGTCTATGCTCACATTTGGGAGTGTGTCTGGCTTCCAAGGCAAATAGTAGCTGAAGGTAAAACCAGCCCTAACACTCATGAGGGCAGCAAGAAGCACCTCAGGCTAATTTTCACCATGGAGGCAGGTCCTTTATTTAAAAATCTGTGGTACCCTGGTACTGGAGGAAGGAAAGGTAGGGAACTAGCAAATGCTTAGTGCCTATCAACTGTTAAACCCTGGGACATGCCCTTATTTTTCTTTTTTTTAAACTTTTTATTTTGTATTGGGGTATAGCCGATTAACAAACAATATTGTGATAGTTTCAGGGGAACAGTGAAGGGACTCAGCCATACATACACATGTATCCATTCTTCCCCCAAGTCCACCTCCCATCCAGTGGGCCAGCCCCTTATTAAAATGCATCCTCAGGTTAGTCCCGACCTGAGAGATAGGGGTGATTAGCATCCCCATTTGGCAGATGAGAACCTGGAGACTCAGAGAGGTGATCAGATCTCCAGTGGGTGATCAGATCTCCAGGGGGTACACTGGTGTGTGGGGCAGGCTGGTTAGGGGTGCGGGTGGGGAGTTTCCTTATACCAGGTAGCCAGGACTTCTGCCCTCTGTTCTTTTCAGCCGGAAAACTAGCTGAACGGGGCCTCAGCTGTGGCTCCAGTGTCCTTGTGGTAGAGGTTTGGAATGTGTCTGTTATCTTTTCTTTACCCTACTTTGTATTTCCTCTGTGCCTAGATTGTTTTTAATGCATCATGTATACGGCTTTTGTATCATTGTGAACTTATTTTCTCTTTAATTTTATTAATCTTTGATTTTTGCTAGTAGGCAGGCACCTTCTGGGGTGAACTGAGCCTGCTAAAAACTCCTCATGGGTCACTCTGGATTGGGCCCTGGCGGCCATGTTTATCCACCTGGGATCCTGGCTCCTGATTGGGCCAGCATGAACACGTGACCCGGAGACCATGTTTGTTCTCTTGCTGAATTGGGAGTTGAGGGTTCAGAGTCAGTTTTGTCTGTCAGTCTGTCTTCAAGTGTGACCAGTATTGAGGGACAGGTGAATGGAGGACTGAGCGGTGTGTCTCCTCCCCCTTGAGTCCAGGAAGGCATCTCAGAGAGATACAGTGATGAGAAGTACCGTGGCCCTGCCCCCTCAGTTCCCAGATGCTTTTCTAGTTCTCTAGGGACCAAGACTGGCCTGAGAACACCATGGAACAACATGTCCTTAGGGTAAATAACCATTTTGGTCTAATCTGAGAGTCTTAACAGAACAGCTGATTCATTTGCAACTTAAAAGTGGGAGAACCAATTAAACCAACGAGGCCTTGTCTCTGAGTTCAGGGGACAGCACCCATCCTCACCTTTGTCCACAGTTCTGAGGTCTCCTCTCTCAATAGAAGCATAATCAGTCCTCCTCACTAATAAAGCCTTCCTTTTTTACTTGGTGCCATTCTCCCTTCAGGGTCATTGTTCTACACACACATGCACTCACACATGCACACACATGCACACACCTGTCCCCACTGCCCTAAGCCCATCCCTTTTCCCTTCCACCCACATGTACCCTTGTCCTACCTTCACTTGGTGCTGCCCACTCTCCCAGAGGGCTCCAAACTCAGTACAACCTCCCACTCCCATCACTATCTCCTATTACCCTTGAAATTCTTGGTCTAGAGCAGGGAGCACCTGTACAGTTGAGGTGATGGGAGAGGGTGGGTTGGGAGGCAGGAGGCTTGAGGTCCAACCTCCAGCCCCCCACCTCTCCTCCCTGCCGCTGTGGTCCCAGGTGTGACCTTTGTTCTCTCTGGACCTCTGCCTTGGCACAGACTGAAGTCAGTTCTGGATAACTCTGCTTTTAAGTCTGCAGAGTGGGTCCTAAATCCAATGTGACTGTTGTCCTTACAAGAAGATAAGGCGATACAAACACAGGCACAGGGGTAGAATGCCATGTGACAACAGGGACAGAGATTGGAGTGATGCAGCTGCAAACCAGGACATGCCAAGGATTGCAGGCCACCAGCAGAAGCTAGAAAAAGGTGAAGAAGTCTTCTCTAGAACCTAGAGACAGCATAGACCTGCCTGATCTTGGACTTGGACATCTCGCCTCTAGAACTGTGAGAGAATAAGTTGCTCTTGTTTCAAGGCGCCCAGTTGTGGTACTTGGTTATGGTGGCCCTAGGAAACACATATAGGGGGTGGGCCTTTTAGCTGACTCTGCAGACTTCACCCAGCTTTTCTCCCAGCCCAAAGTCTCCCTCTCGCACTGCTGCCTGCCTTCTCCTTTCTGTTTCAGCCACACCAAATAATTGTTCCAGTTTTCCCTTCCATGTCTTTTCTCATACTATGCCAGAAAACACATCTCTTCACCAGTTCACTTCTACTCATGCTCTCAGAGCTTCTCTTGGACAATCATCTCTTTCAGGAATACTGGCCAACATTTTTTGAATCTTACTGTGGGTCAGGCACTGTGTTAAGTGCTTTTTGTCAACTGTTTCATCCAGTCCTCACAGCAACTCTGGGAGGGAGGTGTCCCTATCCCAGATGGGGGAAACCAAGCCCCAGAAAGGCCTCCATGAGCCGCCCACAGTCCTAAGGGGTACAGGCCTGCATGGCAGAAGCTGTGCCCCACTGCTGCCCTGTGTCACCGCCAGCCCTGCCTGGAGAGCCCTCAGCTTCCCCAGGAACATCTGCTCTTCCAGGCCTCCAGCTGCTCATGTTTCAGGATAACAAATTATGCTGTAACAAGAGGTGAAATCAAATGCTGGCCAAACAGTTTTCCACGGCTATTTCATGCAAAATAATTCCAAGGCATCCGTCTTCCTCACCATGTGGGGTTAGAACACATGAAACAGGGAAGGACCAAGGAGCCAGACCCCAGCCTGGCTCTCACAAATAAACAAGGCGCAGGTGATATCATGGCCAGCAGGCGACTGCAGAGTAAATCAGGGCTTTTATGGCACAAGTGGCCTGTCAGGGCCTAGACCTCCTGCCTGGCCTCTGAAAGAGAATACCAGTGGATGCCCCTGTGATCAAGCCGGCACTACTCACTGATACGCCCACCCAGGGTCTCCTTCCAGGCCCTCAGCCCCACCTGGCAGCCCCCCACCCAGGTTCCCCAAGGGCCAGCTGCCAGTATACATGCCCACCCACTGATTTTCTCACTCATTCATTCTTTATTCATCCACTCTGTACTAAGTGTGTAGTAAGCAATCAGTAAAAAAATTTTTTGAATGAATACAATTTCTCACTTCTTTCCACCTTTTCCCCCACCTCCCTCCCACTGTCTCAGTAGCACTCAGACCTCCAAGATGTAAAAGCCCAGGGTGATACTCCTACCTGCCACAAAGCAGCACCTTCAGAGCAGCATGTCATGGGCCCCAGGGGCCTTTGGGGCTGAAGTAGATGCCTCCTCAGAGGATTTTTGTGCTTCTTTCCTTGGTAGGTGAGAAGTGAGGGAAAGTTCAGGGCTCAGTCTTGGTCACCCGGTAAATTTAGGCTCTTGACTGATAGGCTGAGAAGGCCTCAGGTGATGGTGGGCGTCGGAGTGGGAAAGGTGGCAGGGAGGGTGCCCGGGGCGTCCGTTGGCCTCTGTTGTTTTTGGCTTCAGAGCTGAAGTTCGCACAGTTCTTTGGCACTGACCCACTGGGTCTGATTACTTGCCACACCCAGCCCCTCCTCCTCACACCTCTAGGCTTTTGTAGACCCTGTTGCTTCTATCTGGATACCCTTTCCTCTCTCAAACCTCTCCAGCCTGTGGCTCCTATTCATCCTTCAAAACCCATTCAGTGTCTCCTCTGCCATGAGTTAGGACAGTGGTCTAAGCGTGGTATCAATATAATCAGCAGCAGAATGTCTAGAGACTGTGCCTGAGCATTTGGGCAGCTACAAAGCCCCACGAGAGTCTGACCTGCAGCCTGAGAACCCTGGTTAAAGGCTCTGTTCTCTCTGCTTCCCTCGTGGTGCTCCTTCCTCTTCATTTAGGGAATGTCTGTTCAGGAGGTCTGTTCCCCTGCTGTCCTGAGAGCTCCTTGAGAGAACAGTCTGCAGAATATCCTGGTTAAGAGCCCAAAGCTTTTTTAAAAAACAGCTTTATTGAGATATAGTTCATATACCATGCAACCCACCCATTTAAAGTGTACAACGGCTTTTGGTGTATTACAGTGTTCATTTTTTAAATCACAGTTAAAATATATGTGCATGCTCAGTCGCTTCAGTCATACCAGACTCTTTGTGACCTATAGACCATAGCCTGCCAGACTCCTCTGTCCATGGGATTCTCCAGGCAAGAATACTGGAGTGGGTTGCCATACCTTCCTCCAGGAGATCTTCCCGACCCAGGGATCGAACCCATGTCTCTTGTGTCTCCTGCATTGCACTGGGGAAGCCCAAAATATATACAACATCAAATTTTCCATTTTAACCATTGTTCTGTGCACTATTCAGTGACATTAATCACATTTGCAATGTTGTGCCACTCTAAGAGCCCAAGACTTTTGGTTTCTGATAGACCTGAATTCTATCCCAGTTCTTCCACTGCATGGCTGTGTAAGCTCCACTCTGAAGCCCTACTTACTCCTCTGGAAATTGAGCACTCAGGGAACCAACTTGCATAGTCATTGTGAGCATTAAATGAGGCAATGATGGTAAAAATGCCTTACAGACTGTGGAAACTGTATGTATCCCTGTGTGGACCCCTGCTGCATGGCATCTTCACTCATGTGCTGTGTGGACTCAGGCAAGTCCCTGGCCTTCTCTGGCCTCAGCTCCTGACTTTAACAAGGGAGTGTTTGGATTAGGCAAGCCCAAGGGCCTAGGAGCTCTTCGCCTTCAGAAGTGGTTCCTTCATCATGATGGTAGTCTCAGGGCTCACGTCCCACATCCTCTGAGAACTTCCCCCACATCCCAGTGGCTCTGGCAACCATACTAGACCATGTGACGTGGCCACAGATGATTGGACCTGGAAGACATGTGACTGGCATGCTACTGTAGTAATCTCTGGTGTTGGAGCTGGGAGGTGAGGTGTATAAGGTGCCCAGGGTGGCAGTCAGGGGAGACCCAGTTGGAACAGGGGGCAGGGCCAGATCCTGACCTGCAGGCCGAGGAGCTGGGATTTATCCTGTGAGGGGTGGAAACCCATTATAATCCTGGTGCTAACACCAGGCCGAGCCCTGTCATGCTGGGCTGGGCAGGGGGCTTGGGAGAGGGAGAGGGAGTAGAACAGGGTCCCCAGGCCGTGTGGCTTTGCACCAGTCTGGGTGCCTGTAGAGCTTCAGTCTCCTCTTCTAGCAGTGGGATTGCCCTTGGGGATGCCCTGATGTGGAGTGTGGTAGCAAGACTGGAGCAGGGAGGATGGGGGAAGGGCCAAATGAGAAACTCTCCCTCATTGGAGCATCGTGTCCATTCGTGCAAAGCGGCTTCCCAGGAACCAGAGGCATGTGACTCCAGGTGTGGGATGGAGTCTCTTGGGACAGGACAGGTGGCTTGGGTCTCCAGGGGCAGCTTTGGGGGCTGCGGCCCCTCCAGCCTAAGGCCTCATGCCGGGTCTGGCAGGAGCTTCTCTTTCTGTCTTTAGCGCTGCAGAAAACACCTCATACTTAGAGCTGGCTGGCCGGGCCTCCTGTGCTGTCCAACCTGATGGCCAGGACCCCATGTGGCTCCAGAAGACAGTGCTGTGCTGGTTCTGCGCTGGGTGAGCCCTGTAGGGTCCGGACTAGCCCATCCATTCAGAGAGTTAGACACGGGACCCACCCAGTAAACCATGTGGACCAGAGCACAGAACAATAGAGTTGTTGAGGAACAGACTCTGCTCCCAGCACCAGCACTTGCTAGCTGTGACTTCAGGCAGTGACTTAACTGCTTTGGGTTTCTGTTTCCACATCTGTAAACTGGGAACAAAACCCCTGTACCTTGCAGAGCTGTTGAGAGGCTTAAGTGAGTTGATGTGTGTATTATGCTGAGCAGTGGGCCTGGCATGGCCTGCGCTCTCAAATGGCAACCATCACTCCAGAACCCAGACCAGGCCTCTGGAATCTGGGGTATGGGGAAGATGGGCAGCTGGAAAGGTGGGGGCTCCCCGGAAGTCATGGGAGAAAATACCCCATTCAGGTTGAGGGATCTCTTGCCCCCTGGCCTGCCTGAGCTTCCCTACCACACCCCACTCCTAGGTGGGCAGGGGGATGTCCGGCCCTGCCCACAGCAGCCACTCGGCACCTCGGGGCAGGGCGATGGTGACCTCAGGGCCCAGGAGTGGATTCCAGCTTCATCGCCGGCCCACTGTGGGATCCTGGATCTCAGTGATGGAACCTCAGTTCTCCACTGGCCAGATAGGATTAATGCCTCCTGCCTAACTCAGAAGGGAATCAGGTGAGGTGATGGGGGGTGAAGGGCTATGCACAGGGATTTCGGTCTGAGAGTTAGAAGATACCTGAGGGCAGGCTCAGACACTACCTCTGTGTGGACGAGGACACTGAACTATAGAGGGGACACTGATATGCTACTGCCACAAAGAGATGGGACGTGGCCAGACTCTGAGCTCAGCCCCCTGCAGGCCTTCCCCCACCTCACAGTTTCCTGGAGGCAAACACAAGTGTGGCCACTGCCTCATCTGATGCCTCACTTTTCAGCTGGGTCTTCTGGAAACTGCTGTGGTGCCCTGTAGAGCAGCAGCAGAACTCAGGGTCAGCCCTGCCAGGCAGCCCCTCTCTTGGCCAAGACACACAGCTCTGCCATGGGGCCACCCATGCCTGAATCAGCTGGGGATTCCAGAACCAGCCCAGGGCCAGTCATAGCCCCATTTCCTCAGGCTGAGTCTTCAACCAGTCAGTGAAGCCTCATCTCCCTTGTTTCCCAGGGGACAACTAGGCCATGTTTTGAAAGCAAGAGATAGTGATGGGCCCTAGTAGGCTTCTGCCTTCTCAGCTCCTGAATTTTTTCCAAGACCCTTTTGCTCTCCTCTGGCCCTAGAGCCCCAGTAAGGCCCTATGGGGCCTTTACAAAAGTCAGAGAGAAGGCGCCTCTTTGAGCAGATGCAGCCCCATGCCAGGATTTCCCTACCCACTCACCCCCTCGGTTGGCTGCCCTTGTGCAGTGAACACACTGCACAACTGGCCCTGCCCAGCCCCTCTGCTCTCCTCTCCTATCTGGGTCCCACTCTATCCTTGCAGCTCCCCAAGAGTGCCTGGCAGGGGCACCCTCTCCCCTGTCTCCTTTTCTTCTTTCTCCAGACCAACCAGACACCCTTCCTGTGTCAGGATGATTCATGGGACCAAGGCAGTAGAGAGGACCATGCCCAAGTTTATGAATCTTCTAGAATTCTCCACCTTAACTCTTGGCTTATGGATTCAAACTCCAGCTCTGAAGAAGCACCTCTCCCCCTACTAATGGGACTCAGCCCTCACTTCCAATGGCCTCTTCTTTGAAGGTCTCTATATTTTCCATGGAGATAGCATGGGTTGTCCATACTAGCTGCTCTGCAGATCTGATCTTACAACTCTCCACTGGAAATCCTATCTCAGCTTTTCAACACCCACAGAGCAAAGCTGGAACTCCTTCACCCAGGCCTGTCTTTGGCTCCAGCCTCACTATGAAGCCCTCCTTTCCTCACTTCTGGGCTTCCGGCAGACAGAATCCTTTAATTCCCAGAGGCACCAGGTGGGTTCAAGCCCTCAGGGTCCTTGCCTCCCAGTGTTACTGTGCTCTGGAAATAAGTGAGAAGCTTCTCCCACGGCACAGTTCCCAGCAGTTTACCCAGAATGTTGACAACCATTAACTTGTTTGAACCTCATCACAGCCTTGTTGAGGGGGAAAGGCAAGATTTTTGAATCTCTGGCATCCAGTGACACAGTTAAGTTCAGTTCAGTCGCTCAGTCGTGTCCGACTCTTTGCAGCATGCCAGGCCTCCCTGTCCATCACCAACTCCCGGAGTTGACTCAAACTCATGCCCATCGAGTTGGTGACGCCATCCAGCCATCTCATCCTCTGTCGTCCCCTCCTCCTTCTGCCCCCAAGCCCTCCCAGCATCAGGGTCTTTTCCAATGAGTCAACTCTTCGCATGAGGTGGCCAAAGTACTGGAGTTTCAGCTTCAGCATCAGTCCTTCCAATGAACACCCAGGACTGATCTCCTTTAGGATGGACTGGTTGGATCTCCTTGCAGTCCAAAGGACTCTCAAGAGTCTTCTCCAACACCACAGTTCAAAAGCATCAATTTTTCGGCACTCAGCTTTCTTCACAGTCTGGATGAGGGAAGGATGGATACAATGGGCAGATGAATGAATGCCTGAATTTGGTGGACAGGGCCTGGATCTGAATACAGGGTAGGAAGAATTCAAAATGTGGTAGAATTGCTGCAGGCCAGGGGACCTCCTGCAGGGAGTTCTGGTTTATGTAGCTGGGTGGACCAGGGGTAGGGAGGGAGGCAGCCAGTGAACTCTGGGACTGGGGAGGGAGGAAGGACCTCCACGAAGGAGCAGGGCATAGGAGGCAGGCAGCTGCAAAGGCCCGCTTCTTTCTGACCAGCTATTGCCCAGGGATGGTGAACTCAGTGGTTCCCCAAGCCACCCCAATCAAATGCAAAAAAAAAAAAAAATTGCTAAAGGGGCCTTGCTCTGCTCCAGCTCTAGGGAAACTTTCCCAGGAATGCTTGGGCTGCAAGTGGGGTAACGGAGTGTGGGGATAACCTCCAACACCAGGCAGCCTTCCCTAAAGATTAGGGCTTGGAATTCTCCATCACAGGGGCCTGGGACTTAGATTTCTCAGTCATCCCAAAATGGGGATGAGTCAGGGCCTTGGGGGACAAGGAAGGATAATCTGAAAACAGTTCAGAAAGAATCTTCTGTCCTAGGGAGACAGAGAGCAGAGGGGTGTGGGACCATCAGGAGAAGGCAGGTGGGGAGGTGGAGAGGGGGTGAGAGCCTGGCAGGAGGGGTCTCTAACCACAGCTATGCCCCTCCCCCACCACATGCTCCATCCCAGGGTGGCCATGAACCAGTGCATCTCTGTATATTTGTGAGTATCTGTCTGTGTGTCCATGTGTATCCGTGTGTATTCATGTGTGTCCGTGTATGTAATCAATGTATTTGCCTCTTATGATTGTATGAGGCTTAAACAAGTTAACACGTTGAAAAAGGCTTGGTGCAGGGCCTGACACTTTATAAATATAAATCTAAGTTCTTTGTGATGAAGGGGAGAGTGTAATGGTTGAAAGCCAGACTTTGGAAACAGGCTGCCTGGGTCCCCAGGTGTCAGTGCACTAAGTGCCAGCCCACTGCTCTGGGTTGCCTGCATGGGTCTGTGTCCAGCTGTATTTGGCCCTCAGTCGCAGCATTTCCACATTCTCTGCTCAGCTCTCTCTCCCTCTCCCATCAGAAGCAAGCCTTTGCCCCTTGAGGCACTCCCCTCTCTTGCTGCATGGACAATGATCTCTAACTTCCTGCCCCCAAAACTCACCTGTGTGGTTCATTCTCTGCTCTGTCCTCCCTCTGGCCTGTCCCATGGAAGAGACTTCCTGTATCCCATGCCTGGCTCCCTGCCTGCTCTTCCCTCCAGCAGGCCCTTTCTCCACCCACCACCTGCCCGCTTTGTCCTCACCCTCTTCCATCCCCATGGAAACACATTCACGTTTTTCGCCCCCATCCCTTCCGCTCAGCAGGCCCCCTGCCTAGCCTCCACCCTGAGCCTCAGGCCTAGCTCACCAGTAACCCCACCTCCCCACCAACCCACTCACCCACCTACCTCCATCCCTGCCCAGCTCTGCAGACACCCCTTCCCCTGGCTCCCTCCCATCACCTGTTCAGGGAGCTGCCTTTCCCGCCAGACTTGTCAGCATTCCTCCCTGGCTGCTCCAACCCTAGCTGCTCTCACTCTGTCTGCTCCAGCCTATTCTGGGTCCAGCAGTCAAGAGCCGATCCACAGTTGCCTCTATGGCCAGGCCCCTCTCCTGGGTTCCATTCACCTGTAGCTGGTGGTCCCAGGCACAGCTGCTCTGGGGAGGGGAGGGTTTGATGCCTAGGACAGACAGGCTCCCCTTCAGGTCTCCACAGGCCTTTATGGAGTGTTATCCTCTCTGTGCATCTTTGCCAGTGTCCATCTTGCCCATCCTGCATTCCTCCTGGGACGGGGGCTCACTGTCTCATCATCCTCTCATGCCAAGAGGATCCCTCCCTCTACCTGGAAGAAGGTCGTCCTCTAGAGCTGCCCCCAGTGCATCAGAGACTGGGAGACAGAGCCACACTGGGACGGGATGGGTTGGAAGTTCCATGTCACCCCCTCCAAGCCAGGCAGTCTTGGGCAAGTTCTTTCCACTCTCTGAACTCAGTCTTCTTACCCATCAGTGGGGACATACCACCTCCCTCACTGCGGGGACAGTGTTTGGGCTGGAACAGAGCAGGCACCCAGTGACTAGATGGGTGGCAGGATTTCAAAACAGCTGACCAGAAGACAGGGCCATTAGCTGCCCCTTGCCATGTGTGTCCCAGGGCTGCTGCACTGACATTCAGGACCCGATTCAGGGTTAAGAAGGTTAGAGGCCACCTCACTGCACAATCGTGAGCCCTCTGTTCCCGCCTTAAAAGTTCTTTTCACGCCAAGGGCCGAAAGTGGGTGCCAGATAAAATCAAGGAATATATGAGTATATCAATTTCAGTTCAGCTCAGTTCAGTCGCTCAGTCATGTCCGACTCTTTGCGACGCCATGAACCACAGCACGCCAGGCCTCGCTGTCCATCACCAACTCCTGGAATCCACCCCAACCCATGTCCATCGAGTCAGTGCCATCCAACCATCTCATCCTCTGTCATCCCCTTCTCCTCCTGCCCTCAATCTTTCCCAACATCAGGGTCTTTTCAAATGAGTCAGTTCTTCGCATCAGGTGGCCAAAGTATTGGAGTTTCAGCTTCAACATCAGTCCTTCCAATGAACATCCAGGACTGATCTCCTTTAGGATGGACTGGTTGGATCTCCTTGCAGTCCAAGGGACTCTCAAGAGTCTTTTCCAACACCACAGTTCAAAAGCATCAATTCTTCAGCTCTCAGCTTTCTTTATAGTCCAACTCTCACATCCATACATGACCACTGGAAAAACCATAGCCTTGACTAGATGGACCTTTGTTGGCAAAGTAATGTCTCTGCTTTTTGATATGCTGTCTAGGTTGGTCATAACTTTCCTTCCAAGGAGTAAGCGTCTTTTAATTATCAATTTGATTGATATCCATCACGTCCCTTCCCTGAACAAGCTTGCCCTGTCATGTACTGCGTACTTGCCCCTTTGCTCAGCAGAGATCCATTGGACCCACTGTCCCTGAGAAGACCTTGTGGATCGGTGGGGAGAAGCACAGATAAACAGAACAATGACCCTCAAGGTGCTTACAACTGGGACAGAAGGAAGCTTGGGGGTGTGGTATCCCAGTCTGGGAGGTTTCAGGGAAGCTAGTACAGACTCTCAGATCCCAAGAAATAGGGAACTTATGAACCCAGATCCAAAATATATGAGGCTTTCTAAGCACCAAGAGGAGGGAATGGGGTGTGTTTCCACTGATGGGGATTGGCAGGGTGCAGGGGAGGAAGTGTGGATGACACCACGAAAGCCACCTGCCCTGCCAGAGTCACAGCTTCTCACTCCTACCCAGCCAGCAGGGGATGGGACGTGGGTAGACAGAGGGAAACAAAGGAAAGAGCAGTTGCTGTGGCCCGGCCATCTCGTCATCTTGTCAGTGAATCCCTTATGGGCAAGAGAGGGCCTCAGAGCTGGATCATAGTTTCTCATATATAAGACTGGTTTCCTAAAGTGGGGTGGGGAGTGGGCATCAGGGAGCAGGACAATGAGCTCAGGCCAGGCTTAGCCCTGACTCTGCCATGTACCATCTTTGTGACCCTAGGGAAATTACTGTCTGTGGACGACTACTTTTTCATCTGTAAAATGGAAGCATTCATTCTCACCTCCAGGGCTCTACTAAGGATGAACAGAGATCATGCTTAGGGTCACTTCAGTTCAGTTCAGTCACCCAGTTGTGTCCCACTCTTTGCGACCCCATGGACTGCAGCACATCAGGCTTCCCTGTCCATCACCAACTCCCTTAGCTTGCTCAGGCTTGTGTCCATTGAGTTGCTAATGCCATCCAACCATCTCATCCTCTGTCGTCCCCTTCTCTTCCCACCTTCAGTCTTTCCCAGCGTCAGGGTCTTTTCCAGTGAGTCAGTTCTTCACACACTTTGCACACTTCGGACACTTGGCACAGGCCTATGCACTGCCTGAGGATTCAGCAAGCGTTACTTTTCTTTCTTTGCGCTGAGAGAGCTGGGCCATGCCCAGGACACACTGCCTGGGGGGTGATGGCAGTCTGAGCAGCCGGGTGGGGAGGGCACTGATGTGTTTCAGCCCACCCCCCACCCCCGCCCCAGCCACATACCCCCAGGACTAAGGCAAGCCCTTCCTGGGACAAAGTCACCTGCTTCCTCCTCCCCATTCCAACAGCTTTCCTTTCTGGAAGAAAGGATCCTTGGGAGGGTGCAGGAGCAGTGGGTGGTGGAGAAGGAAGCACAGTGGGGTGGCGTGGGTGGAAAAGGCCTCACACCAGTATGTTTTGTGGTGGTTCTTTCTCTTTTCGGCCTCTCAGACCCTGTTCCTAACTGCAAGCTTGGGGATAGGAGGGAATACCCCAACCTAGATGATGGGTCACTGGAAAGTGTGGGCCGGGAAGGAATCCTGGACTTGGGAGGTCAGGGCTCCAGCCTGCTCTTGGGGAGAACTTGGGTATGACTTTCCTCCCTTCCATGCCTCAGCAACAGAGAGGATTTGGACAAACTGAGCCTGAAGATTCTTCTGGCCCTAACGTTCCAGAACCAGGGTGTATGAGAGTGAATCTGCATTCCGGGCTCTTCTCTGCCATCTCATTGGCTATGTGACTTCAGGACACTCTCAACCCATGTCTCCTTGGTTTCCTGGTCTAAATAGTGAGTGGGCTGACGTTGGCAATCTGAGGGCCTCACGGGTGGGGCCTTAACCTGGGGTGGGAATCTTAACCTCTCTCCCTGAGGGTGGCCATCCAAGATGTGGGGGCAAGAGTGAGAGATGGGAAATGGGGAGGGAAGGGGCGGGCAGAGAGGGTTGGGCTCTGGGGCCTGGAGATGGGGCACTGGATAAGAAGTCCCAGCCTGGGCCACTTCAGAAACAGCGACTCCCTCCAACCTCCAACCTGGGTCACCCATCCTATGTAGCATGCAGAGCTCCCTACACCCACGGTCACAGAATTCCTGTGAGTTGGCTGGCCAAGGGCCCCAGTTTACAGACAGGAAGACCAAGTCCTCAGAGCAGGAAGAGATTTGCCCAGAGTCATGTGGCTGATCAGTAGCTAAGGCAGAATTTGGCAGTGGGGAGAGGGGAGGACTTATGGGAACTCCATGTCTTCACACCCCTCATCATTGGCCACATCAGCTCAGCTTCCATAGGATGGTCATTGAATCCCATCCCTCACAGTGCAGGAGGGGAAACTGAGGCCCAGAAGAGAAAAAGGCTGTGCACTCTCCTTACTGACTTTAGTCGCAGTAGCTGCAACAGTTTACAAAGCCCGAATGTCTCTGCTAGCAGCCTAGCTTGTTGTCTAAAAGCTCCAGTCAGAGTCCCCGGATTTGGGTAAAGCACATGTCCCGAGACCCATGTGTTGACAGGGGCAAAAAGACAGAAAAGCATGACAGGCATGGCAGTATTCTCAGATTCCAAGGACAGCCAAGAAGGAAGGGAGATGGGGGTTCAGTGAGGAACAAAGGGCTCAAATGGGAACAGGTGCTTGACAGGGCCCACCGAGGGTTGAGTTCAATCGGGCAGCCAATCCAGCCCTACTTCCCCAGCCCAAGTAGCCCCCTCCTCTGCCCTTGCCCCAGATCCCTTCTTGCATGCATGATCCTGGAAGCAGGAGAACCGAAGTGTCAGGGACTCTGTGTGTGTGTGTGTTGGGGGTTGGGGCAGGCTGGGAACATCTCCCCCTTCCTGGGTCCCCCTTTCACAGGGTGCTGTGGGCCACAGCGGATTAATGATGCAGAGGCCACTCATTTCCTCTGGAGACAGGCAGCACCACACAGCCCCCATTGTTGGCAGCCCTTATCTCGGGAAGTTCCGCTTCCCCCATCCGGACGAGGCTGTTGGGCCCCTCCGCCCACCCTCCCCAGCCCCCCATCTCACCTTTCTTTGCCTCTTGGAGGCTGGAAAGCTTGGCAGGACTGGGATCATGAAGGTTTGATACGGACCTTCTCCCGGCAACTGCCCGCTCAGAAACCTAGACTTTCTCTGAGGGCCAGGGGTCTCCATGGAGGGCGGAGCATGGAAGGGCCAGGGTCTCAGCTGGGTTTCAGAAGGAGAGTGAGTCCTAGGGGGGTTAAGGACGAGCCAAAAGGGGTGAGACGAGGTAGGGAAGGTGGGAGGCACTGGAGGGAGGAAACAGCCATACTCAGGGATCCCACGGGGATAGGGCAGGGCAGGCGCCATGTTTCTCTGCTTCTAAGCCTCCTTCGAGGATTGCACACAGCCCCTGCCCATGCTGGCCCCTAGGGTTGAGCGCCCTCCTTGAGGTGCTGACACCCATCTGAAAGGATGTAGCATGCATCACATAACTGTCCAGGAAGCCTACTCTGACCCCAGCTAGTTGGGGTCCCCCCACCCAGGTTCTGTCTCAGCCCCAGTGCTTCACCCCACACCCCCATCAAAGACCTGAGCACCTCGAGTGGATGCAGGTCTGCTACTTAACTAGACTGGACATGTTTTTGTTTTTTCTTAATATATGTATTTTATTGAAGTATCGTTGACTTACCATGTTTAGGTGCACAACAAAAGAGATTATACATATACACGTGTATTACTTTTGAAATTATTTTCCATTATAGGTTATTATAAGATACTGACTATAGTTCCTTGTGCTATACAGTAAATTTTTGTTGCTTGTTGCATTATCTATATTTTTTAAATTAGAAATCTAGCATTCTATTCACACCAAGTCAAACAAGTGGTATCAAAATGTCATAAATTTTTTAGTTAGGCAAAAATTCGTAAGTTTTCTAAAATATATATATTATACATATTATTTACATATATGTATACAAAAACTTCTACTACACTTGATAAAGGCTTGAGAAAGAAAATAAGAAAATTTAAAAAAAGAAGAGATGGAGAAATTGGGAAACACAAACTAAATGAAATGGGAGCACTGAAGATGAAATAGGAAAATGAAACAAACTAGATAAAAGTAAAAGATACAGTCCATAGACTAGACATGTTTTGATGGTGGGGCCCCCCTTGCCCCCCTTGCCAGAACTTGAACCACCTCCACCCTCTCCAGCCTGGCAAGGAGTCGGATCCACTAAACCTACTCCAGCCCAGCCCCCTCCCCAGCCAGGGCTCCAGCCCACAGGCACTCCAGGGACCCTCCCCACAGACCTGCCTCTCCCATCAGCTCACGCACCCCCTCACTGTCACGCTTCCGTCAAGTATGTCTTTCCACCCGAGATGCCCTTTCCACGTCTCCCTCTGGGAAAGTCTCAGCCATTCTTCAGGAACTGGCCAGGGGCCACTCCTCCTTGGAGTCCCTGTGAGCCCACCACTGATGTAGAGACTTCAACAAATGTCTCTCTCCCTTTTTGATCAGAGCAGCTCTATTCAATAAATAGTTTGATTAGAAGCGTACAAAGGCTAAAAAGAAAACAAAAGTTTAAAACAACTGAATTTGTCCATTCTAACCCTTAACAGATGCAAACACCACTCAGCTGGTATTTTATGAGAAGTCTAGAAAACAGTTTTTATTTTAACAGAGGCTTTCTATACCTTCACCCCAAGAAATGAATTAATGGAAATAATTTAGGCAGTGTGAGAGTATGTGTGATAAACCAGTGCTATCTGGGGACAAGAGTCTACTCAGGACTCTACATCTCACCCTGAAGGTAGCTTTCAGAAAGGGTTGGCTTCCCAAAAGCCCTCAGTCCACTCAAATTCCTGGAACTGGACACATAGTGGGATGGAAAGAAATCTTAGGAGGAATCAGGGAGTCTTGGCACGGGCACCTCAGGACCTCTGAGACGTCAGCATCTGAGAGCCTAGGGACCTCACTGAGCTCTTGGTCCCTGGAGTGAGGGGAGATCTGGTGGCCACAGGCAAGTTACTCCCCTCTCCTCCTCCCGCTTCCCTCCTCCCCTCCCCTCCTCACGATGTCCTCTCCTCCTCACTATGTCCTTTCCTCTTCTTCAGGTCTCCTACTCTGCACCTGCTCTTCTGGCCGTCCAGCCTCTGGAGGGCTTTACAGGATGCTGCTGGAACCGCAGCTTTCCCAGTGTGACTGCTTCACAGCAGCTCCTTCTCCCCCGCTCTCAGCTCAGCCTCTACAGACATCCACCTTCTCTCAGGCCAACCGGATGGAGGCAGGATGGGAAGAGGAGGGCCACTGCCTACACACACACAC